>NC_092587.1:136005384-136325000 GCF_047663525.1 Anas platyrhynchos
ATCTTTTTGTAGAGATAATGTTCAAACTAGTAAACAATTACTAATTAATAAGATAATAATAGATGAAAAAGACATTCATCAGGCATCAAATTGCAATATAGCCAACTGTGCAACATACCAGTTTTAGTGATGGGTACTGTCCAAACTGGAAGCTGGGAAGGTACCATTTCCCTCTCAGGTATTTCTGCTTCTGCTACAGATATTGAATCTTCATTCTCAAGCCAGATGGCCTCTGCTTGTGTTACAATTAAAATGTCTCACAGAAAAAAAAAAAAAGAAAAAAAAAGATGTTGAGATTTTGACTCATTAATGTCCAATATCAGGGACTAATCTGGTACTTTTGCCATGGATGTAGAAACATTTCTTGCATGGCAGCATTGTAAACTTCTCTAAAACATTCTTTATGACACACTTGGTGAATGTGTCATTATCAAATATATACGGTCCTTCCAGCTCCCTCAGACTGGTGTTTAGGAAGGCATCATGGAAGAAAACTGTGCATCAGGTCTTGTCTCAGCTGTCATTTACAAAGACATAGTGCCATATGAGTGATTATTGACTGACAAACTGAAAATGAGTAGGATGAGTGACCCCACTGGCCTGTAAAAGCGAAGGGAAAGGCAGAGTCTAGAATACAAGCTAGAAATCAGCCAATATAAACTGGTTCATTTCTTTTGTTTGTCAAAATAAGCTTAACTTGAGCGTGATTTTCCTATAATGTTTTTAAAGAAATGTTTTCAATCTGTAAGTGCTGCTAGAAAACAAGATCTAAAGAACCCGGATTCATCATTCATGCCAGAAGACATAGTCATGCAGGTCTTATTGCAGCATTTCTTATTCAAACTGTCCCTTTGGCACTCTGAACGTAGAAAATTCATTTCATCCTCCTCCCTGAGGTGTCAGAAGACAAACACATCACCACACAATAACACCAGCTGTAGAGAACTAGAATAATTAAATTCTACAGCTGAAAGCAGCAATTCATCAGCATCAACATCTTCAGTCCATGCGAGTGTGTGGTCCTCATGTAAAGCTAGTCTAGAAGTTTCTCATGAAAAGAAAATTCCTTTCAGGAACATGTCATTTGTGGTTAATTCTTACAAAAGGCTTTTCAGATCAAAACTGAGATTCATGTCAAAATCGGAGAGAAGGAAGCAGTCCACTTTATCCCAGTAGTTCTCATCTTTAACAAGGTCCCTTTTTTGTATATATGTACAGTGATTTAAGCTTTTTTTTTTTTTTTTTTTTTTTTTTTCCCATTCCAGGTTGTAGTCAGAGCGATAGGGCTTCTTCTTTTCTGTCTAATAAATATTTCATTATTCATAAAACCACAGAACAGTTCTAGGGGGAAAGATGGAGCGACCCACCTGAGAAGGAAAATGAGCAAGCTACCTTTGAGCTACTAAATCCTGGTGATGTGGTTATTTTTCTTAGATGTGAATGCCCAGACTCAACACCCTGTTAGGGGGAATGGCAGATGCTTTACTTATGTTAAATTTATGTTAAATTAGAAGGCTTAGGAACACAGAGTGCTCTTGTCTGTCCTATTTAGGGCTAGACCCCTCTAACGTAGACTGACTCTAAGTGCACACCTACACAGTCTGGTCTCCACTGGATCCTGTGATTCCCCTGTGGTCCCAAGATACTGTTATTTTTTTTGTGTGTTCTCAGGTCAAATTGCAGGAATATTTATTGTAAGAGACACTTTGAGGGTTGCCAGAGGCTGTTTTGGTGGCAGGAAAGTGAAAGATTTGTGGTGCATGCCTTGTGTGGCTTGTGAAGGGGTAAAGGTGCTGTACAGAGGTGTGCAAAACTGCTTGACTTGTGCTGGAGAGCTTCAGGGGGAGTCAATGCTACTGAAGCTGGCATTCAAAGACATGTTTGGAGCAGCTGCTGGAGTGATCTATCCCCAAACCACACCCAGGTTTCCTCTTGGAAGAAGCCAGTTGGAACAGGACAAAACACGGAGCAAGCTAGACATGAAGCAGTATGCACAGTCAGAGACCCATCTCATGCCCTATCCCACAGTTTTAGTCATTTGGTTTAAAATGAAAAAAGGATTCTTTTTTTCTTTTTTTTTTTTTTTTTTCCGTGTCAGTGGGAAATGGGAAGACTATCTTCCATCTTTTAGAAGTGTTCACAGAACAAGAAAACTATTTCCATGTCTAATTCTGCCTTCAGAATTGATGCCTTTTAGCTTGGAAAACAGTTTAAAGTAACACAGGGTAAATCTACGCCATGCACTATGTAAAAATCTACACGTGCACTATATACAATTGTTGGAGTGAAAATTCTGGAATTGTAAGTGACTGAAATTTTGTGATAGATTTGTACCAGCAGGCAAGGAGCATACTGAAAAAGGATATTTGTATTATGTGAGAAAGGTTTTATCCCTAACTCCTGTGTGGTAAAAGATTATTGATTTAACTTGACAACTCTGGCAAATTCTTTCATTCTATCTGAAAATAATTCATTTTGTATCCAAAAGAGTTAAAAAAATACTCTTGCTGTAATGGGGAAACAGTAAGTAAGCAGTTAATTAATTGTGTAAATATGTGAGCCTAACCAGGATTAGCACATCAGAACATGTCGTCTTGTAACCTGTAACTATTTTCATAGTCAGAACCCACAGTTAGCTAGGGAAGACATTTTCTGTCAGTTTACTCCTTGCTAACATATCTTGGTAGTACTTTCCTTTGTATGTAGTTAATATGTTTGTATGTTATTCTATTCTCAGTTAGATGTATTGTTAAAAACGGAACAAACATAGAAAGGTAATTTGCTGTGGACCAAATACATGTCAGGGACTTGGTACTGATTCTAATCAGTTAAAAAGAAGCAAACCACAAAACCTTTAATGTAAAGGTCTCAAAAAAAAAAAAAAAAAAAGAGGTTGAAAGATTGGGGAATTAGGGAAAATCTTGAAATTTCAGCTATACCATTAGACTTTCACTCTTCAATCATAATCTTTATAATTAGGGGCCGTTCATCTCATAAATCTCACTGTACACAGACTTCCACTACTGTAATTCTCCCTTAGACACCCGGGAAGTTCTACCTCCATTACAGCATAATTAAAATTCTGTTTACCTTCTGCCAGGTAACACAGTGGTGTTTGAAACTTGAGCCCACTGGCAGCAGAGTGCAAGCTAGTTAGTAACCTTTCTCATCAGAGCATCTCTTGGATACCTCTCTACGGAGAAGGAGCGAGAGAGAGGGGGCCACCCCAGCCACACCAAAATGCACCCTTCAGCAAGAGTAGGAAGAGGAGTTACAGACAGTTTCACTCTTCCAAATTAGAAAAATAAACAAACAAAAAACAAAACAGAAAAAAAACAACAACAACCACAAAAAAAAAAAAAAAAAAACACAACATAACACTGATTTAAGGAGAATGACCACTGGCTTGCCCTGGAAAATCCTGCCACTGGTAGTGTGGGTGGGCAGCAGATTTAAAATAGATCACTAAAAGGAGATGCAGAGGAGGTGGTTGTAGGAGTGCTTATTCATATATATATATACATGGAGAGCTTACCACCAGATGTGGTATGCATTATAGATCATAGAATCATAGAATCTTTGAAGTTGGAAAAGACCTCCAAGGTCATGTGGTCCAACCATCCCCCTACCACCAATGTCACCCACTAAACCATATCCCTAAGCACCACATCCAACGTTTCAGCTAATATTTCTCTAGGGATGACCTTCCTAAATTCCTTAATGTTCTGTTTATTGTGAGTTTGTTACATCTACATGTATAATGAAACAATGCTGATAAAAATTTATATTGTGAAGCCCCATCACCTTAAGCCCCTACTTACTACAGAAAAAAATAATTTTAGGAGTGTTTGGGAGATTTACAACCATGCCTTTCCACCAAAGGCATGTGAATGTGAAACTCCTTCACTTACCAGTAATGCAAGGAGACAGATAAAACCTTTCAATGTAAAGTAAGGAAACGTTTATGTGAACATAGACACTTTTTAATACTTATCCCAAGCTTTCAAAGATTGACAGAAATGACACATTCTGCAGACCTCCCCTTTTCCTGTGGTCTAAGGCATCTCTGCCAGGAAGCCACCTCTGACAGAGCCTAGAGTTCCATAATTTCTGCAATATAGAAGCATAGAAGCATAGAATATCCTGAGTTGGAAGGGACCCTTAAGGATCATCAAGTCCAACTCTTGACACCGCACAGGTCTACCCAAAAGTTCAGAGCATGTGACTAAGTGCACAGTCCAATCTCTTCTTAAATTCAGACAGGCTCGGTGCAGTGACCACTTCCCTGGGGAGCCCGTTCCAGTGTGCAACCACCCTCTCTGTGAAGAACCCCCTCCTGATGTCAAGCCTAAATTTCCCCTGCCTCAGCTTAACCCCGTTGCCGTGGGTCCTGTAGCAGAGATCTCCCTCCAGTGATCTCCATACAAACACTGGAGTCACTCCTAGTACTGGGTCTGTCTTATCCCAAGATAAATATCTACAATTGAGAGATGAATTATGTCCTTGGAGTGCCTGTGAACTGCAAATGGGTCCTCTGGTGACTAGCTCAGCTGTAGAGATTTCTGCTGTATAAAAGTATTAAGTTAATTAAGATTAGGCCTATCCCAAGGTACAGGACATTAAATCTGTCATCCTTTAAAAAGCAGAGAGTAAAGAACACTAGAAGATAGTGTGGTTTTAGCTGTGTGCAAAAGAGGGTAGGAACTGAAAGGCGTGTTCATGTATCTGGAGAAGAAATAATCTGTAAGCAAGTTGGTTTTTCAAATGGCAACACCTAGGTGTTTGGAGTATGAGACAATTTCCCATATAAGTGATAAATGTATTCGTGGGCAGCCACAGATGAGGTAATCCCAGTTGCTTATGAAATGTATTTTTCATATCTGTTTATGATCCATTCTGTGCCTCTACTATTTATCACACAGGTATTGGCATACATTTAAATGGGTAGTTACACAGGTACCCATAATAGTGTCATGTATGTAGCGAGAAATGTAAAAGAGTGAACCATGGACAGTAAAAAGCATCAACTATTGAAAAAGAACTAGAAATAGCAAAACAAATTTTTAAATAAACAGGATCATCCAGCACCTGGTTTGTGAATTTTGAAAAGTCTCAATTCAGAAGTCACTTGAGTAACTCTGGCTTCAGTAAAGATTTAGTAAAGATTGTAATTACACAACTGTAATTGCCATCCCCAAACATCAGTGTTTGCTTTTTAGAAAGGATACTGAGACAGTGCAAGATATTGTTCACACGGTTCATTTTATTCCTATAATGTTCTCAGGTAAATATGTGTGATTTTGTGGATTTTAATAGGTGAAATTAAGAAGGGACTTTGGAGAAGTGGCTGTAGCCCCCTTTTCTAGAAGGAGCTTGATCTTAGATGTGGCATGTTTACAATCTACTAATACAATCTTTCCAGAGTTAGTAGTTTATATAGATTATTACATATTTGAACTTTGAAATTGCTGTTGGGTCTGCGAGTCTCGTCAGGGAAAATGACCGCATTTGTTTGCTGCTGCCCCAGTGCAGGTAAGTGGAAGTAAAGACACGAGTTTCGTTTTCACGTGTCAGGCACTCTGTGGCGAACACAGAGCAGAGGCAGAAGAGGATTTGGATGAAACCTGTGCAATATGCAATAACACAAGAATGAACTTGGACAGCTTTTAAAGGATGGAATTTTTCTGGTATTTGTTTGGCCCTGTCACACCACCCTAGTTTCCTGTCCCTGGAACAGTAAGGAGGTGATGCTACTGGTCCCAGTCTCAGACAGTTTGAAAATATTTGGTCTGCTCCCAGTATCTCTTATGTGCTCTCCAAAGTCTCGGAGCTTGCCACCACCAATTTACAAGCTTTACTTACCACCTTACTAATAGTTTATCCAATTTAGTATATATATTGCTTCCCTGATGAATAGCAGGGGCCAAAGCTGGTGCCTTGTAGCTGGCAGCCCTGTGTCCCCATGCCTTTGCTGGAAGCAGCATTGTGCTCTCCCACTGCCTTGAGTCCCTGCAGCCAGCAACGGCATGCTGAGGCTGAATGTGTCTCAGGAAGGGAGAGCAGTATTGATTGACTTATTCGGTATTTTTGCCTGCCAAGCTCTTGAGATGCAAAATGCAGTCTTCCAAAGCGTCTGCCACTTGTCGCAAACTATCCTAAGATGATTAAAAATGTAGAGAGAGAAAAGCTGTCCTGTTGCTTTTGGAGCTTGGAGTGTTGAAAACAAAATTACACACTATGAGTATATTTTGACAAGTGGATCTGCTCTGAAAATGAACATAAAAAAGGCACTGTGGGGTGGCATGTTTATTTTTTTCTGTCAGGGTTGTGCATTACCCAGGTGCAAGGTAAATTTTATGACTGCCTAACCCATGAATGCAGCTTGGTCATTTCTCAGAGGGGTACTCAGTTATTACCACTCTCATGCATCATGACCATCGACAACAATTTAGGTCGCAATTTTCCTTTGCATGTAAGTGGATGACTTCTGTGACAACTTTGGTACTTCATCAGTGGCTTTGCACAAGTGTTGCTGATCAGAACCTGCTAAACAAGTAAATAATGCCCAAACCTAAGAGCATCCAGGTCTCATTTTTGTACTGTACTATTGTAGCAAGGATTACCTGATCTGACTTTGCATCTTCTGTGTGGAGTACTGTCCTTATGTAAAGCATTTTACATGTTTGTTCCTGCTCCTTAAGGGTTTTCCTTGATCTTGGGCTGCCCTTTTATATTTTTTGCCTGGTTTAGGTTTGTGGCACATGTGTCCTATTTTATATGCCTATTTTATGGAGAAGTGGATTAAGACTGGCACAGATACACTAAACCCTAATCCCTTTAGAGGGCCTGCAGGTCTCCAGAGGCAGTAAGTACTTCAAATGTTTATAATGCTAGATTCTGCTGATGCTTGAAATCCATTCAGGAAGCAGATCTGGAAGGCAGGAAGCAGGGATTTTTACATGGTCTTTTTTCTAAATATAATTGCACTGTTAATACTATTTTATATACATTCAGCACTTAGTACCTTGGCTTTATAACTTCTCCTGTGAGAGTTTCAATGCACTCCGCACAGCACTGGGTCAAAGTCAGATTGCTGGTGACTCATCTATTTCCAGCTTTTTAAAAAGTGATAAAATATAAAATGTGTTTGCTCTGACGTACCTGGATTTGTTGTCTCCAGGTCACTACACACCAGTTTACCTAGAGGAACCAAGAGAATTGCAAAGCACCTCCAATGCTCAGAAGCAGCAATAGTACACGTGATGTAAAATCTGTCTCATGCTCTTCCGGTTGGGAAAACATTTGCAGCATTAGACTCATTGGGCTTTCTAGACATTGAGCAAGATGGTACCAGCATTATAAAAATAACTTAACTTTTGTGTGTTGATTTTAGTTCTACCCTGTATCTCTGTAGAAATTATATGCAACCACGGTGTTCTGTGTTTTTTGTTTTGTTTTGTTTTGTTTTGTTTTAATGTTCATTTTTAAGTTACATCATGATGTCTGTCAATACCCTTTAATCAAAATGATTGAGAGTGAGGTTGCTTTTATTTTGTCATTTTGTCAAGACAAGACAGCACTATGAGGAGAGCAGAAGTGTTCCAAGAGGTCCCTGGTGTACCCTGTTCCTTCTGACTTCCCATTTCTTGTTCTGAATCCATTTTTTTTCCTTAGGTTTATCTGTTTCTCTTCCATGATGAAGGATATATAGAAATGGGGAATCCAGTAAAAGGGTCCATAAATGAAGATCACTCAACAAACATTCATTTTGATTTTGAAGATATTGAATGCCCAGGAAATCCTTCTTTACAACATTTTTGATGGAAGTGTGCCACTTGTTGCATTCCCCTCCACCTTTTTTACTTGCCTTTGTAAATAGCTCTTTGGGTTGCTTGCTGATGAACTGTGCTTCCAACAGTGCTGACTCTTGGGTATAGGAGGAAAGCGAATATAGGACTATGGGTCAATAAATATCTTCAATTTTATCTTCAATAAAATGAGATCCTTGATTGTTCTGGTCAAGAAAGCTGTGAATGCTATTAAAAAAATAAGTAAGCCTATCTGAATTGAAAACAGAGCCATAGAGATGGTGTAGGCACTCTGTTAATCTTTAGTCTGGGTTACTGCAAGCAGCCAGGGTTGAGGTAGGGGATGACACCTCTGTGAGAGACTATGGCTTCCCCTTGTGCCTTCCTGACTGAGTGGTTCTTGTCTCAAGTACCCTTGAGAAGTACCCAGATGAAGTCTGGGATGGCTTGTAGCCCTGCTGAAAGTCAGATGAGGTGCTCCAACTGGCAGCGTCCACACTAGACTAGCGGGGGTTTGCATGCCAAGTATTTATGTTCCTAAAACAGCCAGAGCAGAGAGTTTGGTTCAGGATTTTGTCTGAGAGCAAGAGAGAGGTATTCTTCATGTTCCTATTTGGTAATGGCAAGTCTGCTTCATCTGAACTGGTGTTTGCGCTGCTACTTGCCATATTTTTGTCATGTAAAAGATATACTGCATATTTTAAAATTCGAAAAAAAAAAAAAAGAAAAAGAGGTCAACTTATTTTTAGTTTTGTTGACTTCTTTTTAAACCTCGATATGGTAGTTTAGAGGGGCAAAGTTGGGTTCATGGACTCGGGCACGTCCTTCAAATGTGAGAGTAAGACCTACTGCAAACTGCAGATCATGGATTCATTATGATAGCTAAAATGTGTTAATGCTCCAAATTACGGAGTTAAATCTTTGCCCTCTGATCTGAGCGGATGCTCTTAGAAAAAAAAAAAAAAAAAAAAAAAAAAGCTTTAATAATAAATCCTTTGGATTATACCAAAAATTTGAACTGTCAAGAAATAAATGGTGTGGTGAACTGAAACATAGGTCTCTTAAGCTGCCCTAAATTTAGCTGTGTTTCAGTAATCTCTCATTCACTTCTCATTGCTGTCAGCAGCCCACAGGGTTTCTCTTATATTTATGATGGAAATGTCTGTATACGAATCATGTCACAAAGATGTATGCTTTTTGCCACTTCAAGGATTTAGTAAACAGTGCATAGTTTCTCTAGTAAAGAACATCTCATTTCTGGATAATTTGTACCAACAAGCACTTTGTGCAAATGCTTTCTTGAATAATAAAAAACAACAACAACAACAACGAAAAAAACACATTATTTTCATGTGTGATACATTAAAGGTATTTTTGTTAAGTAAGCGCATGTAACTTCATTGCTTGTCTTTCCATATTTTCAGTGTCAGCATATATGTCTGTAAAACTTCTATTGATGGCAGCTATTAGCAGGCTTTAAGTATTTTCTTAGTTCAGTTACATAATGCCTTCATCATAGGAAAATAGATGTATCTAAAATGTGGGAGCCTGGGATTCCTCTCATGTTTTGGAGTCCCTTTGCTAAAATCTTTGAAGATAATTGTCATGTTAATATATCAATTGTGTTCAAGTACAGAACCTTATAACATACAAAACTATATTAATAAAACATAATTTACTTTTTGGTCATATGCTAAACAAAAACAAGGCGTATTGTAGCTTTTCAAGTTATGCATACATTATCATGTGGTTTTAAATAATCTTTCATTCTTAATTTCAGTCACCTGCAATACTTTTTTTTTTTTTCCAGAAAAGATAGATTAGTTGTTTTAACAAAATACAAAATGCTGAATGTTTTTTAAGACTGCAAAATCATTGCATATGATCTGATGTTTATTGTTGTCAGGGTAGATTATGGATGAGAACCCCTGCAATTATCCTCTGGTTAACATACTTTAGTACTGGAAGAAAGGACAGAGCTACGGTGCAGCTGGCAAGCAATCAGCTAACCTCCATTGCAAGCGTTTAAAGAACCTCTTCAGTGGAGCTCCTTAATGATAAAATATGTAGGGCTGGGTTTTCTGACAATGCATGGAACATGATCGATGATAGTAACCTTTTCTCAGAATTAAACTGGAAACGTGGGGGTGGGCACTGCAGTGCTGTCTGGCTGACAAGCTTTGGGATAGCAGCTTCCTTTCCTGCTCTTCACACCATAAATAATTTTTTAAAGTTTATTTTTAAAGAATATAAATACATTCTGGGATATATTCTCACTTCCATTTCATTGAACCTCCTTCGCCCTTTATATGTTTTAAATAGTTAGATTAGTATGTATTTAATGTAGAAGCAGCTACAACAGGACAGAGAACTGTCTAGATTATAATTTCTCCTTTGTGCAATAGCAAAGTCTGTGAGTGTGAGCAACTCTGCACTACTTGCAGCTGAGGTGTATGCTGGGAAAAATCTTTTGTCTTGTTTCTGTTATTTTTCATACTTGCCAAATGAAAGAAAAAAACAAGAAAAAGAGTGAACGTTTTTGAAATGAGCTAACATTTTCAGTGATGAAGGTAAAGAGCATACTAAAGTTGGGAATCCATTTTTGCTTAGGGAGATATTTTCTGTAAGAATGTGTATGTCAGTGCTGTTTTCAATTTATTTATTTATTTATTTTTCTGTTGTGGTCATCTATGGATATTTTTAAATTCTTCATAATATTAATTTGGACTAGATGAAGAATCTGTCTCATTTTTCAAGAACCAAATTTATTTTCTCCATTTTATTATATTAATGTTTAAAAATATTGATGTTTTCTTCTGAAACGTTGTTAGCAAGCCACCCAGAGTTGGTATGAATCGTTAGTAAGCTATCCAAATATGATTTCTATTTGCAGCTGGGTATTTATTCCTTTGAAAAGTCTCTCCCTCAAATCAGATGCTGCTTGTAACTGTTGTCAGATGTTGGAGTAGCTCAGTTACGATGGCGAGCGTGAAGTTGTTTATTCATTTTCAAAATAAAGAACAGACATTTGTTCTGGGGTATGCACACTAATTTGCAGTTAGAAACTAAAGAAAAGGTAGAACATTTCAGGCCATAAACCAGCCATGTCTCAAAATGCCCATGACTCAAAAAAGTAGGGCAATGCGAGACAGGGAGGGTATTGGAAAGCCACCTTCTCCCCTGCGCTGTGAATCTTGGGAGCTCATTTCTCCACGTGAGAAATAGGTCTGAAATGTTGTCCCTTGTGTGTGTGTCCCTTCCTCCAGAGAGGAAGCCTGATTTGTTCCTTGGACTGGGTCTGGCTGTACACATGCACGGAGATAAAAGCAAGGCAAAGGGCTGTGATGAGAGGATGAATCCAGTGGGAATTCACCAGTTGGCTGTAGGAGCTGGTGCTACATCCATCTCCCCAGGAGACCTCAGCAAGCACTGGGGCACCCCCAGCTCCAGCCATTCTGTGCACTCCCAGTTACACTGAGCATTAACACCCATGCTTACTGAAAAGCAAATAAGGGAGACTTTATACATTTGAAGTCCTGAAGGGATATTCCGGGCCTATGAGAGGTGAGGTCTTGATGATGTTGTGGCTGGCAAATGTCTTAGGTAAGAGCTAGCCTTTAATATATTCACAGTGATGCAGGAAAGAATATGCTGGGACAAAGGAACAAAGGCAAATATTACTGTTTAATTAATATCAAATAAGGTGCAGATTTCTTGTGGGCACTGATTCATGCGCTGCATGGTGTCAATAATTGATTGTGAATTGCAGCCATTTTTTTTACTCAGAGTGAGGCATTATTTCTGAGGTAAAGCCATTGCCTATTGATTAGCTGTATAGTAATTTTCAAGCATCAATGGTTCCAATAAAAAATAAATAGCATTTGTTTTATACTAGTGCATAAGCTCTGTACGTTGTTCATTAATAAATGAAGGGTGTCTGTAGTTGTTTTTTGGGGTGTTATTCTACAGACCCTATTGACATTTTCAACAGCCGTAAGTCCCAGGATAAATGCAACAGTCTTCAAGGATGTTTTTGTTTTGTTTTGTTTTGCTTTTAATGGAGGTTGTAAATGTTCTGCTCCTTGACGACAGTGCTGCAATAAGATGGACATATTTGTCGCTGTTTACTGTTAATGTAATTTCCTGTTTTTCCTACTACATGACTCTCCTTTTAATCTCACTGGTTAGTAGTATGTTATTTTTTGGCTACATGATGAGTCCTGAGCTTCAGCAAGGAGAAAATAATTAAAACTATTTGTTTCACAGACTGTCAGCAACTATTAGGGATTAGACAAATATAAATTAAGTTTTTTTCCCCCCAGCCACGTTACAGACTTTGCAAAGTTCACAAACAACTGTAATCCTCTTTTATTGAGCACACATTTAAAAGTAAAGGTCAGTTATGTTTTGGTCACTAAGGAGTTTGAACAACTGGTAAAAAACAAATGTTTAGATTATTTCTATATAAAAAGCGTACTTGCTGATGGGGTATCTCATGCTTCTCAATCATGGCTCCCTTACTGAGCTCAGGGACTAAAAACCGGTCACATCGGCTCACCAGAAGTTTGCAGAGCAAAGCAGGCTCTGCAGCTCATCCCTCGAGCTGCCAAAGCAGCTTGTGCACCCAGGGAAGGGCACTGCATGCGGGTGGGATGCTGGCAAGAGCTCAGGGTGCCTGCACCCTGCCATCAGCCCTGCTCACGCTGCCGTCCTGCAGACCGCGCACCAGCCATGCAACGTGCCATGGCTGAGGCTGCCTGCCAGGCTGTCGCAGGGCACAAGGAGAGGGCAGGCGGAGAAATGGGTGGAAGTTTAGACTGCAGACGTGTTTTGCATACCACCCGGGAAGCAGAGCCCTAATCTCGACTGGAACAATTCAATTCCGTGGTGGAGCACGTATTAAATAACAATAGGCGGCTGCAGAGCTGTGCAGACTTGCAGGGGAAGAGCAGAATTTTAAGCGAGCCGCGGGAAGCACAGGAGAGGGCTGGGGCAGGGCTGCCTGAGCCTCTGCTCAGACCTCAGCCTTTATTTCTGGGAGTTAAAAGCAGCTACCAGACCACAGCACAGTTCTGCATTAATTCATCTGGAAATTTTCCCGGAAAACAAGTTTCATAATCTGGAGCATCGTTGTTTGCGGCGCATCACCGTGCACGAGCAGGGATGGCTCATCGATTGGAATCACAAGGCAGATGTGTGCGTATAGCAAAATGGCATTACCAAAGAGCAGAGTTCAATATGAGCTCCCTAAACAAAGCGAATTACTTCAACACCAGATGAGTCCGTAGCATGTATTTATTGAACCACAAAACCTCACGGTGTTTGTTTCCCACTTTAAACAACTGCTCTAACCTTTTAGTCAGAAAGCCTGGTGTATACAAGCACAAGAGAAACTCTCCTGGGGCTCTTAATAAAATGAAAAGGTTAATTCTCAGTGTGTTATTTTGGCTATTGATAATTCTGCAAATGTAAAAGTCTCTGGGTTATTCTGTATAGTATCCCAGGCCATAAACTGCCCATGCCCTTAATCAGTCTGGTATCAAAAGCTTAGTCCGAAGCTGTCTGCAGAGACAGAGCTATCTGAAAATGAAAGAAATATGAAGATTTGCAGGAAGATTCTGGGGATTTTTTTAAATTCTTGCCCTTCAAGGTATTTTTTTTTATTTTATTTTATTTTTTTTTTAATGGAGGCTGGAGAAAGGCTTTAGATGTTGAAGGGATTACATGTTTTTTTTTTCCTTTCCAGTTTTTCATTCAGTTTTTCTCCTTCAGCTTGTGGGATTTGAACACAGGCTATGAATCTCATTTTTGGAACCTGAACCAATTCTCCATGTGACGTGAGCCACACATAAGGTTTAGTCCCTGACACAGGACTGGGGTAAGCCTTATCTCCTGTATGTAAACACATCAGTCCTTCTATGACGTTCTTCATCTGGCAAAAGAAACAGGAACATGGGAAGGACCATTTGTGGTAGCAAATCTAGTCCTAGCTTTTCCAGGGAAGACATTTTTCACAAATTAGTGGCTCCATCTGCTACCTTAATGAAGATTTACAAAACACCTTAGAAGTAAATATGGATATTAAAAATAACAACTTCAGTGGATAGTAAAAATCTGTGTCTTAGCACTTTTTAGTTCACCCCACTTCCCAGCTTTCCTTTATTTGTTCAACTGCTAAGAACTGCTTTATTTTCTTTTTTCCCTCTCTTCCCTTTTGTAAATTAACACAAAGGCTCCCCAGGCTAACAGCTCCCTCTGTAACACAAGTACTAACCTTCCCTTCTTTCAGATTGTTTGGCTGATTAAACGTGGTGGATTTAAACTCCTAAGAAATTGTGTTCAAGATGGAAGTTTTCTGCTTCCATTTCAGACCTTAGGAAGCATTTGGATAGCTGAAGGTTTGCATTTGCTCTGTCTATAATGAGCTCTATAGTAAAGATACGATGCCTCAGATCTTGTCTGACATAATTTTAGAAACATGACTAATCTCACCGAAACCAATGGCACTGTTTGCATGTCTAAAGTTATACATGTTCTTTTGGTCTCTTCTCAATTTAAGCCATCAGTAGGTTCCTTGGCATACTGTAAGGAGCCTCGGGGTGCATTGATTTAAACAAAACCATTTACAGAGCTTAAACCCACTTTCAGTCACACACAACAAAAGGTTTGATTTGAATAATCAAATTCAGTCTTCCCTTGCATTTGCTTTTTTAGTTATTTTGTTAAAAGCAGGTTGATTCTGGTGGGTTAGCAAGCATTCAGATATGTTGATTTGCAACTGAATATAGCCTTTGCCTTTAAATTTAGTGCTTCTCTTGGGCAACTGAGAGGATAAGCTACGTAGACATCTCCATAATTGTATGGCTTCAAAATATATCTGTGATTTCATGCATCCTGTTCTGATAGAAAATGGGAAATGGTAGTTTTGTTTATGAGATGACTAATGCTTTACATTTTTACAAGCTGCTTTCAGGTGAAAGATGAGTGCAATTAAAATGAAATGAACTGTCATTTTTTAAAGGATTTTATTACTTAAACAGAAGTACCTCGAACTTATTGGACACATTTTTTCATCAAAACAGAGGATGTATAATCTGTAATTATTGACTGATTCTGTTTACTGTATCTGTCAGAAAGATTGGGTTAGAAAAACTGAGTCACTCTCACCTATTTGCATTCTTTTACTCAAATATCTGTAGAATGTAAATCTACTCTTCTTGTTTTCCATCTTTGGAATATATCACTCAGGACAGACATAAAATAACCCCCTTTATTATATATATTTTTTTCAGTTTATTGTTCCAGGTTAAATGCTGGAGTTGCCAGGAACTAGAATTATAGGAAACATCAATTTGCAGAATAAGATTCCTTCCCTCCTCACTACTTTTCTCTGCTTCCAGTCTGGGCTTTTTCTGTTTCTTTTCTACTTCTCAGCTTGGAAAATATTGTAAAACTATCATTTAAACATGCTAACTATTCTGAAAACAGAAGCCCACACCAGTCAGGGCATGGACAGTCCTATTTGAAGATCTGCGTGAAGCTTCTTGCAGCCAGACAGAGGTGATGTCTCACTTTCTGCACAGGAGCTCTGTTGGATGCAGAGCTATGCTGCCTCTGTGGCCCCAGATGCTCCATGCAGAACCCCCACTCTCCCTCATCCAAAGGACAGGGAGAGAAAATATGATGAAAAAAGGCTCTTGGGTTGAAATGAGAACAGGGGAACCACTCACCGATTGCCATCACGGGTTAAATAGACTCTGCATAATGAGATTAATGTAATTTATTGCCTATTTCCAACAGACTAGAACAGTGAGAAACTAAAAGCAAACTAAAAACACCTTCCTCCGATCCACCCTTTTTCACTTCTTTCCCCTGAGTGGTGCAGGGCAATGGGGAATGGGGGCTGTGGTCAGTTCCTAACACTTTGTCTCCTCCTCTCCTTCACACTCAGCGCGGGGTCCCTCCCACGGGATGCCGTCCTTCCCAAACTGAGGCTGCGGGGGCTGCCCACAGGCAGCAGCTCTTCAAGAACTCCTCCCACATGGCTCCATCCCACAGGGTCCATCCATCCCCCAGGAGCAAACTGCTCCAGTACGGGTCCCCCACGGGTGGGCAGCAGCTCCCCCCAGAACCCCTGCTCCTGCGTGGGCTCCTCTCCACGGGCTGCAGCTCCGGCCCGGGGCCTGCTCCTGCGGGGGCTCTCCATGGGCTGCAGCTTCCTCCAGGCCACATCCACCTGCTCCATGTGGGCTCCTCCACCCACGGGGGGGCTGCAGCGTGGAGATCTGCTCCATGTGGGACCCATGGGCTGCAGGGGGACAGCCTGCTCCACCAGGGGCCTCTCCCTGCACAGGCTGCAGGGGAAATGCTGCTGCCTGCCTGGAGCACCTCCTGCCCTCCTGCTGCTCTGACCTGGGGGTCTACAGGTCCGCTTCTCACTCCTCTCTCCCAGCTGCTGTTTGTTGCCCATGAGTTTTTTTCCCCTTCGTTAACCCTGCTCTCCCAGAGGCCCACCCAGTGTCGCCCCCTGGCTCAGCTCTGGCCAGCAGCAGGTCCTTTTTGTAGCTGGCTGGAGCTGGCTCTGCTCTGACATGGGGCAGCTGCTGGGCTCTGCTCACAGAGGCCACCCTGGAGCCCCCTTGCTCCTGAAACCTGGCCACATAAGCCCAGAACACCCTTGTGGGATGTATTTCATGCCAGCTGGCCAGACACTGTGACGCAAATGTGAGAATTTGGGCTGAAGTCTATTTTTGCTTTAGTTTGTCCAATTTTCCCAGGTATTTTTTCTTCGTCGTGCACGCTGTTGATGCACCCTGTAGTCACTTTGGGTCAGTCTGTGCACTTTACCTTTTCTGGTCCCCATCTTTGCTAGCACAAGCACTAGGCCTGCCTGATTCAAGCCTGTGACAACTTCTGGAGAAGTGTCCTCTACTGGGAAGGAAGGATTTGCACCCACTAACCACAGCTGTGGGGCACTGGCAGAAGTCCTGTGAGACCCCTGCCCTACCTCCCCCTATAACCAGGCTGCTGCAGTCAGACTGGGCACAGCACTCTTCTGTACCGCTTCCACAGAGAACAGCCTGTGATATATCTGCTAGCCTGGGTAATTTGGGATTATCTCATTTCTTCTGGGCTCTGTACAGTCTTACACCTTTTGATCTCGTCATAGTTTGTAAAGATTTTCTATATTGTGGTTATCTTCTAAATAATCAGGAGTTCCACTCCTGTCCAGAGTGCTCGTAAGCATTAAAAACAAGCAAACAAAAAAAACAACCAAACAAACAAAAAAAGCCACCAAAACATTCCTGATAAAAAAGTTGTGAAATTGGTGATAGGTGTCAGCTTGTCCAATGTTAAACAGCCAGTAAATGGTTAAAGATAATGGTCAGGGTTTACAAATGAGAAGTTGCCATATCTTATACATAAAACCTTTGTTTACTTTGCATGAGCCTGCAGGTAAGAAAGTAAATTTTTTTTGCATGTATGGGCACTCAGGACCATCATCTTCAGCATCTGAAGCCTTGACACTTCTCTCACTGTCTGCGTCTGGTAACAAGGCAGCTACCATTTCAAACGTAAATACTTCTGTGTGCTTTTCGGTGTTTCCTAAAAATTGGCATCATTTGAAAGAACTCAGCAAACTAAAGATGACCCATGTACTGGCACGAGATAATGCTTCAGAGAAGGAAAGCTCTAAAGCTTTCATGGTTGATTGTTGTTTTAAGTCCTCTTTAATTTTGATCCATTTACATTTAGATTCAAATTTAAATCGTGTTTTCAACTAAAAGAAATTGGTTACATGTTATTAAATGAGGCAGATGTTCCAGCCATTACCTAGCAAAGACGTTGCCTCTGTACAAGCTTTGTTGGAAGGAGGAGCAGTCGTACATTCCAGTTTATATTTCTCAGATAGTAATAGTTCAAAATTCAGCAGAATTAAAGCCTTGAATAGCTAATAAAAATAACAAGACGGTTCCTTAGCGTATTTCTAGCATGAATACTAAGCTGTAATTAAGTATTCTTACTTAATGATAGATCAGTCTACATCTAGGAATGAAGAAGATAATTTTGAATTGCTCACATGATACTGTAATTATGGCCATAGAAGTGGTGGTAAACAAAGAAATTGTGTGTTTCCCTTTACAACCACAGAGAAGGAGTAGCAGCCTCATGCAAAAAGCATCAGGATTGGGATTTAGGAGGCCAGCTGTCTTTCTTCATCTCTTCTCCTGACCAGTAAATCACTTTGCCTGTCTGTGAATACAGTTAATATAGAAAATGCCAGATTATGTGAAGGTACCCAGGATGATTCTGAGTGATTTAAGTCAGGCGTCCTAAGCAGAAGGTAGCTCCTGGGCATCACCTGCCTTCCAGACAGACTGCCATGCTCCCAGAAGCGGCTTCAGCATTTTGTGAAGTCTGTGTACTCCCTTGGCTTTTTCCTCCTGTTGTTGCCTGCCTTTATTTAGACCTAGACAGAAAATTCTTCCAGCAAGTGGCTGTCTCTGACTGAATGTTCGTACAATGCCTGGGGCAACAGGGTCCTATCTGTCAAACTTTGCTTACTATTACAGAGCTGAGTGAAGTAACAAGTGTAATGTAACTTGAGTAGCTGCAGTGATATCTCAGTTCTGTCTTTGAAGACCTTGCTGTCTGCTGTGAAGCGAGCTTAGGAATTAACATGCAGGCAAAGTAAACTTCCTCAATGCGCTTGACAAAATGAACAAAGGATTCAGTTATGATTAATGACTTTGACCTGAAGCTTCAACTCCCTGCTCAAATGCAGTTATGAGAAGTTGAGTACTTGCTTCTGTTTGAAAATTGCCTAAAACTAAACATTATTCGTCTAGTCCTTCATTTCAGAAGCTTAGAAAATGCAGAGTATGGATCAAAAAACACTCCCACTCAAATCATTGGCGTTATGTAGCACTTCTAAGTGTGTGAGATTCAGTTTGAAATTAAGATGTAAATTTATTTTTGTGCATTTAGACATCTGCAAGTGAATTCAGCGTTGAAGCTGACATTTGAAGCCAATGGAGATTTCTTCAATGGGGCCCAGAAAGCTGGCCAGCCAACAGGGGTTTCATTCAGCTGCCTGATAACATAAGCATCTGATGCTATTTGAGATGGCACAAGAGAGGTCCTGCTCAGACTGGAGCAGCTGTTTTGGAAGAGGCAGGCTCAGAGCTGTAGCTGCTGCTGTCCTTGGTAAACCTTTGCTCATGTATTGAGTCTGACAGAAGAGCCATTCTAGGGCTTCAGAGTCGAGCTGCTTGGCAATTTTCCAGCAAAAGAGATTTCTCAGAAAGTATCAGACTGACACAAAACCAAAATGAAACCTTCCACCAACGCTTCCATCAGAAGATTTGTTGGAAATCAGACGTTGAAGCCTGCATGCCTGCTTGCTCCTGGGCTCCCTGAGCAAAAGGCTGACCCCTGCACTCTGCTGGGGATGTTTTCTTTCTTCTGTGTGCTACTTTGTCTCCAGGCTTCTCAGCCACCTACGTAAGAGCTGATGTGAAGATGATCCTCATCAGGATCTCTGTGTACTGGATTTTTTTTGGAAATGTCTTTCCGGGAAATTTAGTTTCAATAGGAAGGGAACGAGATATTCAGGATTCGATACCCCTTGTGTCTGTTTGCCAGCTATTTCTGCTTCTGTTTTGTACAGCATCTTCTGCTAGGATGCTCAGGGAAAACCTTCACTCTTTCCCAGAATAGTCATGAATTATTTATGTTTAAAAAGCTCATTTCCTTCAACATTTTGATTTTATTTTATTTTTAAGTTTGAAAATTGCATTGTGTTCTTAATTCATTAATGTCTCACCTTTTATTATATATTAGTATCTTCGATTCAAAAATGATTTCTGTATAGATACAGCATTGTCAGGATAAAGGCTTCACATTTTAACTCTGCCATTTCTGTTTGCAGTTGCTGTATCTTTTAAAGCCAAAATTTAAAGAATTTTATTATGGAGTGAATTTATTAAAGAATTCTCTTTGCTGCAAGTTCGGGGTTGAAGAGAAATTAATTTGATGGTGCTGACTGGGTCTCCAGGGAGAGCTGGATATTCAATAAAACATCTCTATCTCTTTTTGGTCTATAATCAAGGCAGAGATTAGATAGAAAGGGAATAATAGTGAGCTACACAGGAAAGAATAGGAAGAGAGACAGAACACAGATGGAAACCAGGACATTATGGTGATGGCAGAGATCTCTCCAAAGCTGTGCTGCAGACCTCTCTGGCAGCACTGATTTCCTGGGGATCTGACAGTTGATCCTGGCCACAGGTGTTATCAGGACTTACGCTCACCTGCTACAGCATTATTTATCTAAGGTTGCTGGACACATCCTTACACCATAATGGTTTCATTGCAACCTTTTTTTTTTTTTTTTTTTTCAATATTCAGTGTTTCAACTGATTAGTTTTTAGCTAATCACTTTTTGGTTTAAATTTTCAAAGTGATGATCACGTTTAGGAGGTGTAGACACTAAAGGAGTTACAAAACAAGTGTTGAGAGCACTTAGCCAGTGCATTCAGCAGGAGCCTGTGACAGTAGAGCAGCTGTTGTTATTTCACCTTTGAGTTTTGCATCCTTAAGTAACCTGTTCTTGAAATGTTTTGGTAGTTCACAGATCATAGTAATCAGTGCTTCCTGGAACACAAGTAATTTGTTTCTCACAGGTTTGTTTGCTTTAATATTCATGGGGACACAATTCCAGCTTCTCCATTTCTGACAGTTTTCAAACTATTTCATGTTGAGGTGGCTTCATGTTTGCCTTCATTCTTAAGAGTCAAACAGTGCATTAAGGGTGACTGGGTCTCACCCCTCAATTAACTGCCAGCAAGTAAATAAAAGACCTTTGTAAACCAAGTAACAGTAATTTAGTGTTCTCATTCCTGTTGCTAAGCTCCACTGTGCATATGTGTAGTGTTGCTCAGAGATCCCAGATGATGTTTCTGGTGAGGTGTATATTCAATTTTTCAGTCCAGGGGCAAGTCAGCAAAATACTAACATTTGCAAAACATTATCAGAGTAATGTTGAGAAAAGTAAAGGAACCTTGGCAAAAGTGCCCAAGTAAAAAGGCCCAAAAGATGACTTATTTAGTTCTTGCTATGTCTTCATAGCTCGAAACTGGGAAACATGTTACTATATGGAGACATGCCATCTTGTTACCTGATCCAGGAATGGTCTGATGGAAGATCACCTGTTTGAAAAGAGAGGCCACAGAGCAGGCACTCTGAAGCTCCTGGCAAAAGCACTGAATGTTCTTTAGCTCATCAGCCCAGAAGTAGATTTTCCACATTAACTGAAAACTGCATGATGTAGTGGATATGAGTGCTTGAGACAGCACCACCATTATAAAACCAGTGTGGATGAAAGTCTCCCCACCAGCCTACTGCTGCTAAGGGGTATTCCACCGATTCTTACTATATTCTCCATCACTAACTGTATGGATAAAAGTGTTTTAACATGTCTTTCCTCAGCATTAAGTCATTTGCTGGCATGCCAGGCAGTCCTGGGTGCACATCTGCCTGTTTGGCCCATCATTCCTGTCCCTCAAAATGCAACTGCAACGTCAGTCCCTCAATTTACCAGCTGTGTCCTGCTCTCCATTCTCTTTGCTCAACCCTCTCAGCTACCATCTCTCATGATGGCAGCATCCTCAAGTCATTAAATATGATCCAAATACAATCAGATGATCGAGATGAGGGAGCAGTGGGTGAAGCGATGCCAGAGAAATAGTCCTACTCTTTCCGATACCAAGTATCACTACTGCTTTTTCAGTCATGTAACTCTATCAACCTATGCAGTTTGAGGTATATCAATGCCATCCATTCAAACTATTCATCGTTGTGTTTAAGGCACATACCAAGGCTCTCATTATTTGTTGGCAGCCACTGAAAATGCTACTGAGAAAATGGATAGATTTCAGAAAAGGAATCATAGGAGCTTATAAGGTTTGTTTCCTATCCAGTTTCCTGTGGTTACCGATGTCTGTACCATGCAGCCTGGAGCCCTGTAGTGGTACTGCCTGTCCAGAGCTCTGAGCTATGAATCAGATGGAGGCAGAGCTGTATGAGCACTGGGGTAGTGTACAGCCATCATGTGTAACTGATGCAGACATGATTTCCAAAGAGTTAAGCTCTTGTGCCTGTCGTAGACAAATGAAACAGATGTGACATTTCGTGGCTATATGGCTGTAGGGACTGACCATCATCAGCTAACACATTTTGCAAGCATTAGCACCTAGTGTTGACAAGATTATATGGCACTTAAGAATGCATTAATCCAAATGTGTTAACTGGCAAGTCTTAAATAAATAATTAATAACATAAACCCTCCTAGTATATGTCCCAGTTTTGCACAGAAAAGAATATTCCATTTGATGCTGAAGGAAAATTATTCTATACTGATGATTTACACTTAGCATCATTTTTTTTATTATTATTTTTTTTTTAAGGGAAGGACAAAGGTTCTTTAAAACAACACCATCTTCGTTAGGCATAAATATTGCCATTTACAATGTCATCTTTTTTTCTTGTTTATAGACTGCCTTTTGCTTAAGTGAGCTGGTCACAAGCTATCTTTTTTCTCTTGCTTTCACGGTCTGCCCATGTAATGAGCAATACAAAGATACGTAATTTAAATTGAGCCCTCGTTTGCAGTATGAAGGCATAATGAAAACAAATAGTTAATTGCAAAAGATTATGAACACTTAAGACTTGATCAATACTGTAACAAACAAAATCATGCAAAAAATGTTAAGCATAAATCAGTTCTATTTGGATATGATAAATATATTAATTACAGTTGTGTAGATATTAATGTAATAAAAATTTGTAAACAAAGTTTCAATTAAAAAAAGTTTATCACATGTTGGTAACTGAAGGCTGAGGAAGCATTATGTAATTTATAGGAGTCCCTTTTGTTCTAGGACAAGTCCAGACAAATCATAACTGCTTTTATTGATCCTTTATGAAATGTATATTATTCTGTTATTCTTTTTTTTTTTTTTTTTTTTCCTAATTCTGGCAAAGTGTATAGTATCCTCTGTGATTGGAAGGGTGTTTGCTATTACTGCCTGTCTGCCTGCAGCTTCTGGTAATACCTCAGAGTCACAAAGATGGTAACTCCTTCCTGTTTGTACAGATCATCATGGCAAACATCCTGGGTTTTATAGATCATAGTATTCAACAAGTAGCTGACAATTTCTCTGGCGGGCCCTCAGATACTCTCCTTCCTAGAAGGCATCTAAGGATGGATTATGTATGTTTCTTTGGCACTAGTCTCTTGCTTGTGGCCATTTTCTTTTCTAAGGGCTTTTTGGTTCCTCCTCATCTTTTGATGAGATATCACATGGTAAAAGAAGAACTGTGGGACTGCCAGGAGAGTTGGCAACCAGGAACAGGGCTGCCACTGCTGGAACAATTCATCTTGTTCATCTGTCTGAATAATCATGAATTGGTCCAGTGTTTGCAACCTGTTCCCACCTTCTTCCTTCTCAAGAGTTCCTCAGGCAGCCAAAAAGAGGCAGGACGTGTGCAAGTGCCGATGTGCCTGTTCATGTTGCTGTTGGTCTATGGTTGTGTAGTAGATCTAGCACTTTGGGAAAGAGTCTTGACTGCGCATAGGCAGGTGGATGTAGTGTGCTTTCATATAGGTATGGAAATGATCCAGAGGTGGAATTACAACATGTGCACCCTTCCAGCCTCAGAAAACAGACAGGTCACGCACTCATCTAGAAGGGGCACTCCTGGTGTAGGGTTTCTTTTTTACCTTCATTAAAACACAAAACATGCCAAAACAATGAAGAGATTCTCTACTAAGGAAATATTAAAGCTTTCAGTATTAATTAAGCACTCAGAAAATGGGACAAGACAATTAATTAATCATGCATGTGCAACTCTGTTCCCCTTTGCGCTGGAAAAAATGTTTTCCTTTAACTTAAATTAGTATACACTAATTGCTTGATATATTGTAGTATATTTTCCATTATGTGTTAAGATAACTGCTGTGAGCAACACCTGGTAGAAGGTTCCCAGTATGGTTCCTGAGAATCCTGTAAATGGGAAGTTTGCACTGAACCTAATGCTCAGCACACAGGTTGTGGTACACAGGATGAAAAACAAGTTATATCTCATGAAAAGCTGCACAAGCAGGCATTAATGGATTGTGATGATGTCACTGTGCTTGTAAGACTGATAACTAGCCATGTGGTCATTTTAGCACTTTTATTACCGTCTGAGCCTGCTCTTTATTTTTGTTATATTGAAGAATAAGAAACAATTTGCTGTATAAAATCATTTGGTAAAGATCTACTGGAGCTGCATGAGTAAAATCAACAACTGACTTTCAGCTCATATATAGTCTTTATTTCATATTTGATATTGTCTTGACTAGATCCCCTTGCGGTGGGGAACTTACCTGACATATCACCAAAAACCAAAAGTCCTGATATATTCTGAATAACCTGGGAGACTCTTTCTATCGAATTAGTGGAGGCACATGGTATTTCTGATGCTACGGGAAGATGCAAACAGACCAGTCTCTGAGACTGTAGAGACTCTGCTCATAAAACCATAATCTCAGAAATTCTGCCCACAGACATTCTTTTTTTTTTTTTTTTTTTTTTTTTTTTTTTTTTTTTCCAAAGCATTTTAGTTATGAGCTGTTGTCATTAAGATTTGCGAGTCATTGACATTGACATTTATACTTGTTTGTGCTGGAGAGCTGTTGAACTCAGGAACATAATGTCCAGTGAACCATCACATGAAGTAATGGTTTATCCGTGTCACTAGATTTTTAATTAAAGCATAGCAGTGCATTAAAAACTTTTGGTTTTTCTCTGTCATCCAGAATAGGTAGTATAAAATGTGAATGCTTGTATTCGCAATTACTCTTCTACTTTACAACATTAAGATATTTTATATCTCATCATAATTGATCATGATAGTAGTCACTGTATGAGCATTTTTTAGTCAACACAGAAGCCGTGTTTTTGAGTCATCCTGATCCTACAAAGAATTATGCATGAGTATAATTTCATGTTGTTTAAATAATCTACTGGATGTGAATAGCACTATTTTCCATATGATAAAAAAGGGTGAAATAGTAGTAGTAAAGTACTAAGAGATAAAAAAGCACTTTGTAAGCGTTGAGCTTTTCTAGGCAATTCACAGAATAGACATCTTAAAAAAATAATCCAGAAGTACCTGGACCTGGGTTGTTCTAAGATATTGACTGATATCTAACTGAGTCCATCAGAGGGCTAATTTATCCTCTTATTTCATTAAATGATACTTAGAATAGGAAATGTATTTTGTGATAACTTAAAGTAGAAACTGTCTGTTTTATGGCAATCGAAGAAATGTACGGTGGTATTATATTTCTTAGTGACCTGTTGGCATCAGTAGCTTTTCCTTCAGTTTAAACACCTTCGGAGAGGGAGTTAGTATGTAACCCCTGGAGTATGTATGTTGGAACATACATGATCCACAGAGTGGATCTCTGGGCATGGAAGTGCCTCAGCAGAGCAAGTTCCTTCTTCATCAGTTCACATTTTGGGTAATGGATCTGTGGTCATGCAGGGAACATATCTCCCTTGCAGATGCTGAGGGTGCTCTTCACCAGCAACAGTCAGGGAGGTCTTGCTTTGGGTGACGTTGCCTTATTGTGTAATCACACATGGCTCTTATTTAGTTGTAAATGAGACTAAATGCCAGATGCATCATATAAACTAATGTTTACTAATAAGTTGTGTTCTATTTAGTGTGCAGAGAGAAAAAAGACGAGTTGTTTCTTTTTAAAATTATGTGAACCTTGTCACAAAAAGCTTCAAATGACTTAGAATTTTGTTTTGTTTTTATTAGTCACTGAGTAACCTATTCAACACTGTCTCATTCATCAAGTGAGTTCTTCAGGAAAAGACATCCTGTCAGGTGTAGCAGACAAAGCAATGAACAGCATTGGTACTGTTAATGACTCGTAGAATGATATTGCAGGGATTGTAAAAAGACACCTTATTATCTAGCAGACATTGTTCATAATTATATCACTGATAAAGACAAAACATATCAAATGTTGTGTTGTAAATATGTCCTTTAATAAAATAAATGCCGTTGTAATAAATTTGTTGATAGCTGTATGATCCTTCTGAATAGAAAATGGGAATGCTTTGCATATCTTCAGGATGAAAGGCATTATTACTCTCAGCTATTCACTTGTCAATTTTCATGTAATACTCATGCTATATCAGACATTATAGATCTTTCACCATTTTGCTTTATGACATTCTGTAAAGTGTAATTCCCTGGTTTACCTGCCTTCATGGATTCAACCGACAAATCTCAATTGGCTGTCATCATTTTCATGATCATGCACATGTCATATTGTTACAATGAACACATTATGCATATAGCATAGCCTTCATCTTCTTTAGGCAGAGTACAGACCCCTTCAGTCTTGCAAAAATGAATAATTATGCTGGGATTTTAATATTTCTGTTTGCTTTGGGGTTTATTAGCTCAGACTAATGTGAAAGCTCAATTCTTTGATATGCTCCATCTGACTAGGTCTTGAAAAAATAGGTTAGAGTTTTCCATGAAACTGTTCTGTGGCTTTAAGCTATCTCAGAATTGTACTGTGGTAAAAATCATCTTTGTTCTGCCCATTGGAAAAGTGGCATTTTTTTCATTAACAACTTCAGGTTTGCACATGGACCACAAGTGGGATGAAAAACTAGGGAAGCTGATTGTCACTGGTAATGTCCTGTAGTGAAACTTTAGTCCTCCATTATGCCTGCCTCTCATGAATTTGTATTTTGTTGTTGTTGGTTCCGCAGACTCCAGAGGAAGGAGCCTCTACAAGCATCTATGCAGCAGTATCACCCGAGATGGAAGGAGCTGGTGGCTGCTACCTTTACAATGAGGAAAGGACAAAATCGGCTGACATAGCATATGATGAGGAGCTGCAGAGAAGGCTTTGGACAGAAAGCTGCAAGTTGGTTGGGATTTCTGATGAATCCAGCAGAGTACCCTAGAAGAAGCCATTTCCAGCTGGGTAAATGAAATGTATTGACAAACATCTTAGGTGAATTCTTGCAGCATCAGTCATCATCCTGGAAATCACTGTTCAATCCCAAAGGCAAACATGAACAGCTTTGTTCTTCACTTGAATCCCTAGTCTGCTAGGGTGTGGGGGGAATATTCCCACAGAGAGATGTACGTGGTTGGTTTTAAATCTAACCATCAGTTTTGTAAATCATGATGTTTCAGTCTGTGATTAAAATACAATCTTTAACCTTGTGCAGAGTTGAGTTTTCATTTTTTGTTCAATGAGAAAAGACTTCCCCTGGTGAACATGGTGTGTCTGTGGCATGATGAACTTAAGCCAATTTTGTACATTTAGCTTACCTTTTTCTTTAGTCAGTTTTAAAAGTTGCAGGATCTTTCCTTAAGCTTCATTAATCTTTAAGACACTTTATACTGGATGTCAGCTCATTCTAATTCAAACATTTGGCATTCATGATAATGTTGTTTCTATCATAATGTTAGCTTTGCATGTCAAAGTTTATCCAGAGATTTTAAGTGAAGATGAGAACCAAAAAATGTAAATAAATAAGGTCTTCAGGTGGGATATGGAATTCAAACGTTTTCATTTGGAGGAGGGTTGAAGGATAGCCTTAAGAATGAGGAAGGAATCAGATGTAAAAATGGTAGCACTGATTTTGGCAGAGAGTGCAGTTAGCCTGCTGTATCAGCTGTGGGCATGGAGTACTTGTTGCCTTTTCTCCTGAACCTGTGTAAACTTGCGTCTACAATGTCTTGTATTTTCTTTGGCAAAGAGATTCACTTATCTACCACCTGTTACATGAAGAGTCACCTCCTTTGGTTGCTTTTGAGCCTGGTTCATATGAGTTTCAAGACTAGCATTGGTGATTTGGAAAAGACAGTAAACAGTCGGTGCTCTCCACCTTTTCCACATTGCTAAGGGTTTTGGAGTTGGAAACTTTCAACATGAACTTTTAAACTGTCTCTTTTCCATGTTGAAGAGTAGTCCCTGCCTACTTACTTGCACAGCAGCAACAGGGTATTTTCTGTTTTGTTATGTATTTATTCCTCTCCTAAGAATTTCTAACAGCTGATTTCAAACATGGACTCTGTGATTAGGGAGTCTGAACTCTTGCTATTAATGGAGTAAGCTCTAGCCTACTCTCATGTCATTATTTTTAGATATTGTCTGAAAAAGAAGAATAATCCTATAAATGTCATTGCATTTTTTTTTTTTTCTCTCCAAGTTATACAGAGTGAAGGAGAGCTATAGGTGGATGTAAAGCATATATTTACTTTGGGGGATTAAGAAATCACTGCATGACAGGACTGAGTGTAAACATACTGTTGTGCTCTAATTTGCAGCAGACTAGAAACAGCATGAATGTGTTCCTATGCACTGAACCTGGGACTAATATCCCTTTTGGGCTTTTTTAGCTCAAACCTGGTGCTTCACTGATTGTTTCTCCAGTCTTTGGTTCAGAGAGAGATCACATCTAACTGAAAGAAAGCATATTGACATGTCCATAGAATAGCAAGGAGATGCCAATACAGAAAGCAGTATGAACAAAGAAAAACAGATGAGAACAACAATAATAAAAAAAAATCTGAAGGAGAGCATATTTCCCCTCTGAATTAAGTCATGCATGATTTATTCCTAGCTCCTTAGAATTAGTGTATACAAGGGTTAGCAGCAGGAAATTTATCACTCAGTCACTATAGCACTTTCTCTGTATGACTGGCTGACTTTTTTTGGTAACTGAATGTAGTGCTTGTGAAATGTGCCAGACTGACACTCTGGGAACTAAATTCCTCTGTTTATTCACGGATCATGCACCGGATGCTGTAAGCCTGCTAGACAGCCAACATTTTGATGTTGCCATAGCATTTCCACAGAACATCATTGCTGCTAGAAGTATGTCCAGGATTACTCAAATTAGATGGATCCAAGTTACCTTCAGGTTAAAGTCTATCAAAGCTACACAGCATTTGTACAACCACTTTCAAGTAGCAAAGGAGTGGTAAAACAGCAAACACTAAAGAGAGCTAGTCACTCTTTCAGTGTAATCTGAATCACTTAATGGTCTCAGTCCCATGAAATCTGTGTTAACAACACTGAAAACATGGTTTGTGAGAACCAAGAACACAGATTGTGCCTGAATGAGGGAAAAATCCTAAAGCCAAGGAGTTTGAGAATGGTGTAATACCATGAAGATGTAGTTGAGCTAGTTGTAAGAGTGTTATCTCAGGAACTAAAAGCAGTAAACTGTGTCAACTCTGCAGTGTCATATGAGCTTGTCTTGAGCAAAATTCAGTATTACAAAGTCCTGTGTGTCACTAAGAGTAATCACTTGTGATAAATCTGTAAACATCCAACTTAATCCTTAGCCTACCTATTTAGGAATATATGTATATATGTATATATATATAGCATGTAGAAGCAGGGCAATGATTTTACCTCTGTGCACAGCAATGGTAAGAGCTGATTGTTTTTCACATTTCAAGAAAATGAAATTTCTGAAGACCTGAGAAACCCATTTTTGACGTCACCAAAAATATGGCTTAGGGGTGGCATATAAAATAAAAAAAAAAAAAGCTCGAGAGCTTTTTAACCTTGCAAAGAAAGTCAAAACAGTCTCCAGTAACTATACATTAAAGTTGGACAAATCAACCTTACAACAAGAAAACAGATCCTCTCTTTGAGGGTAATTACATATTGGAACATGTAGATCTGATCTTTGAAGATAACGAAAAAATGTCTCGTCATGAAAAGGCAAGGAGGCCAAGTAGGCTCCTAAGCAAAGTAGGTCAGTCACAGAGAAGTCATACTTAGATCTCCCTCAGGTCCAAAGTGACAGCACTTATTTCTATTTGTATGAGAGTGACCCATTGCTTACAACATTTAGAAGGGATGTTTCCATGCCAGTAGTCTGAATAATGTTTAATTCAAAAATCTGGTGGTTTTACTTAGTCTCAAAAAGATACCCCAAATCTATAGTCCAGTTCAGATCTGAGATCAACAGAGGAATCAGCAAATGGTTACTGTGGCTTGATCCTATTGCTCTTGATGAGGGAGGGAAAACATTTCAAACCACTACATTATTATTTTATTAAGAAAAAAACAAAACACAAAATTATTTTTATTTTACAGCTCACATGAATAAGAAAACCTTACTCAGGAAAAAACAAACAAACAAACAAACAAAACAACTAAACTATGTCTTTAAAGAATAGTTTAAGAAAATCTTGTAGATTTACTTCAGTTAATAGTTATTTTGGAATAGTTATGCTATTTAAGCAATATTATTTAAACAGTGAACTTGCATAAGAAATAATGTGCTGACAAAGTGCCCTGTTTCTTAAGAGAAATGTTAACTTTTACATTAGTTAACTAGTTCCTTTGTAAACTAATTAATTATGTACTGGGGAAATGAATTATGTATTGGAAAAATAATTCCTGTTATTCACACATAATGAAATAATTGAATCCTTGCTTCATATTCAAAATTAATTGAAGCCCTAAATGTGGAACTTCTAGCTGCACTTCCACAATGTACATATTTAAATTTTATTTATTTATTTATTTATTTTGCATAACTATCAATTACTTTAGTACACAACAAGTAGTATGCCATAGAAACAAAGGACTTAATTATTTGATCTCAGGATTATTACGGCATTTTCCAAGTACACAATAATGTTGGTCCTAAATATAACAATGCATGGCAGATATTTAAATTCTCATCCTAAATAAGCTATCCTCATGCAAACTTTCACTCTTGTACAATTCTGGCCTTAGAGTATCCTTCCTTGCTCATTACATGGCATGGTTTATGCTTCAGCTGTCACCATAGAAAGGCAAAATCAGATTCCAGAGAAATTAACATGAAATATGTTACAGATAAGATAGAAACATATATCTGAGATTACTGATATATGATTTTAGGGGGGTGAAGGCTCAGGGCACTGACCAACCTGCAATAACTGAAGAGATAAGTACAAAATGTGAAGTGTATTGCACAACATCAGTTTAGGCAGGACAGATAAGCCATTTTATGAATAACATTTTGAAGGTAATTATAATTCCTTTTTAAAACAAAAATGCGTTTCAGCAATACAGTGCAGTAATGATAAATCTGGTCAGGGGCATATGAGATACCACAGGAGATAAAGTATGTAGAGATAAAATATCTAGGTTCCAAAAATATGTAGAAGTTCCAGTTTGTATTTTGGATATTATCCATGGCATGTATAACACAAATTATATACGTTATTTGCAAGGTCTTTTAAATAAAAAGTGCAGATGAGTAAATATCGGATTTTTGGATTTGGGGCAGAGTAGTGAAACAATTTCAATGTGATGAGCATGCAGAGCTGAAATGTGTAGTCACTGTTGGTTTTCAAGTGTCCTTGAAAATGTCAGTATGGAAGTCACAAAAAGCAGAATCCTTTGTCTATTGAGAGAGTAGCAGGCTTGGAATTTAGCAAATTCCTTTTAGCTTCCCTTCGAAGTTGTCTTGAGCCAAGAGGAAGACACATCAACAGTCAAGAGTGCTGTTTCCAGACGTATGTAGTTGTTAATTTCCATACTGCACCCATCAACAATTGTTAACATCTCTCCTTTTGGATATGGACCAAGGCCAAGAACTCCTTTCACCAAGAGTGATAAAAGAGCAACCAAGAGTTATAAAAGAGTCAAAAGATAGCAATGACCTGTATGTATTTTGACAAACACTGTGTAGACTGAAACCTGTCACCTTAAAGGGAAAGACTACTTAATCCTAGGAGGGAGGGAGGGAGGGAGGGAGGGAGGGAGGAAGGAAGGAAGGAGAGAAAGAAAGAAAGAAAGAAAGAAAGAAAGAAAGAAAGAAAGAAAAAGAAAGAAAGAAAGAAAGCAAGCAAGCAAGCTACATGTATAACACTTCATGAGTGATATTAAAGATAGCACTTCACAGAGAGAATGTAAAGCAATCAACATTATGATCGTAAGCAGCTATATGTCCTTTACACAGATGATAGGCCAAGAAACATAGCCTACCCTCTATCTTTGCATTGCTTGAATTCACAGAAAGAGCTCAGCCTTCACTGTTAAAGGTCACAACAAAGCCGATCCATTTTACCTATTTATCTTTTACCTATTTATCTTGCTTTTTCTGAAACTAGTAACAAGACTTGTTTCAGCTTGTCCACATTTATGGAACTCATTATGTAGTCCATACTGATCTGCTTATATTCAATAGCTATGATGTATCTAAGATGTTTTTAATAAGGTAATGGAAAAAAATACAAATTCATTTTGAGAATTACATCATAGCTAAGGACCATATACTGCATTATTTTCTCAGGGAAAACTTCCATGGAAAAGAATCTCAGTTCTTTGCAAGAAAAGTCAGGCTATGTTCAAGAAAGTCAATGTAAAATATTTACAAAGAACTTTTCCCTTAGCTGTATTATCCAGCTCTGCTCAAGTTAATGATACATCCCAGAATCACTAGAGAAAGACACATAACTTAATAGCAGAAGAAGCTATAAAAACCTTGTATCATTTAAATTTGGTAATCCCCTGGAACCTTATCTCTTAAGTGAAAGTACCTTTGTGCTTCTATTAATATATTAAAGCTCTCTTTTTGTCTCAAAGAGATTAATCTAAGAAAATGTGCAATCTAAAAATTCCACTCATAGTATATGAAGAGAAGAGAGTAGCATTCATCACACTTAAAGTAAATCATCTAAAAGCAGGATAAATAGTTTAAGCCAGACACTTAGGCTCCGTCTGTGCTTGCAGTGAGTGTAGTACTTCAATGGGACAATTCCTCTGACCTGTTTTAGTGTGAAATGAGTAATCGGCAGGAGATGCCACCTTGGTGGCTGTCTATAGAGGAAAAATAGACAAGTAGTCTAAGGTAAAAATCCAGTGTCTGTAAATTGTCAAGATCTTGTTGTCTCAGCCAGCTTCACATGGAATCAAACTAAGTATAAAGGTTTTATTTTCTGGGATTTTTTTCCATGGTTTATTAACTAGAAAGGTGCCTTTCTGGGATTTTTTTTTTTTCCTTAGCTTTTTAGCCTGGAAGTTACCATAGCAATCTTGTATTTCGATCTTCTGTGCAACAAAGATCTGCTAATTCTGATTCTCTTCTTGTCATAAGTGTTTGTTGAAAAGTTTCCAGTGAATTATATCACCTTGGATATGTTTTTCCAGTCTAAATTGCCCTCAGTTCAAAAATCTGAGCTTTATTTCACATCTGAGCTGGAGCAGCTTTTCAGCTTCCAGCTATTTGATCTAGTCACACTTTCATCTGCTGGGCTGAAGAACCTAAGTTTTCATCCCAGTGGAGATGGCCAGGCAAGGAAGAAATCATCTCTTGGAATTTTTTGATAACCTAGCTTGATTAAGCTCTTTGAATCTTTCATCAGAAGTCATGTTTTACATCTTGTAATCATATTTTTGTCTCTTAATGAGTCTGATCTAATTTTTCAACTTCCTGCTTTCAGAATCTGAACAACTGATTTTGAAATACATGTACATAGGTAATACAGCCTCACTAGTCAGTTTATTTTCTCTCTGCTTCTAAGCCCCAAGGCCTTCTTGCCTGAAACGTCATAGAGAAGCTCAGATTCTGAGGCTCCGTAAGTTTTTTTTCAGACCCAAAAATTCCCATAAATACAGCCCACTTTATTTGTTTCAAGATGTATGATCTAATAGAACTCTGAACACTTCTTTTATTGTGATTTATTTCCACAGTTAAAGCCCTAAATCTGCACTAAAGAGTACTTGAGAGGATTTTGGAGCTGTTGAGTCAGGAATTGCAACAGGGACCAAGCATCAGAGCACTGAGATCATGAAAATGTGCCATAGTTCAGCAATTAAAACCATACATAAGATAATAGTCAATGACCTGCCTTATCTGGAATGTAACTAATTTCAGCAAATCAGTCATTTTATTCATTTTTTACATTACTTCTCTTATTTATCACCCTGACAGAATCTCCCAGAAGACATTTCTGTCTCCTCCCAGCCAGGATTAGCTGTATAAATGCACATTTCTCTGCACCTGTGAGGTGAAGAGATCCCTGCAATTATACAGTACTTCAACACAGTGCTGAAATTTCAGCAACTTGGCTCCAAACCTTGGTTCTAGAAGTGATTTAGAGAGCAAATTAGGCTCTCAAAGATTTTTTTTTTATTTTATTTTTTTAAATCTGAATCTAATTCTTCATTTTTACCTCTCTATACCTCCCATAAGCAACTTCTCTTTCAATCTGTTCATGTGGGAGATTTCTCCTGAAGCCAATGGAAACAAGTTTTGTTCCATGCATCAACTTTGCATGACATCTGTGATCACGACACCGTAACTCCCTCTTGCCCTCCTGGGTCTTATTTCTGGACATTGAGTTCAAGCTGCAAATTCACAGCTTCTCTGCTTGTTAGGAGGAGAATTATTACCACCTGTTTTATGGGACTGTAAACGACATTTCATACCACATTTACTTAATACACTCTACCTGTTAACACATTTATCACTTTTCCTGTAGACCAGCAAGCATTTTACTACCAGCTCATTCTCCAGGAAATAGTGAAAGCACAGCTGTCATCCTACATCTGAACAGAAATCCTAGATGCAGATATTTCCTGCAGAACAGAAGCTCAGAATGTTTTGTTGTTTGGTTTTTGTTTGGTTTTTGAAAATAAATTAGATATGTTAGATAATGTTGGACAATGTTAAAAAGGTAATAGAAATATTTACCAGAAATTTTAAATGCCTGATTTACTAGAACATGAAAAGTAACATTTTTTTATTTTTTTAATAAATAAAATAACTATTTTTTAATTCAATTTATGTAGAAAAAATCATATTCAGATTTGAAGTGATTTAACTCAATATAGCTGTGTTCTTCACATTGTTTCATGTTAGTGCAGCATTTTGCAATGAAATATTTTTTTTAAACAAGTCAGGGAAGAAGCCTTTAGTGAAAGACACATCTTTCAATCTGTTCTGAAAATAGAATTATTCTTCTATAGAAGTTGTGCTTTGAAGATATTTTTCTTTTAAAAAAGATGACTTGAAGACCTGAGCTGTGGGAGAGAATTCGGTACACAGAAATCTTCCTTCCAGATTACACTGCTGGGGTCCAAGAAGACACAGAAAGGAAGATACAGCACACATGGTTATTTTCTTTTCTCTTCTCCCTTTGTTACTTTCAGTTGTGATGGTTTCATGAGCAGAAAACAAGACAAGGAACATAGCTGCCATTGGAAAATGTACTTCCATTGGAAAAGAACAGTTATCCAAATCTTCGTCAGCCCAAGCTCTCCATATCCCTTATGTATTCATATCTCAGTTTTGAGTAAGCCCTTTAAGAACAGCCCTCAGGATCACAGGACTTGAGAAATTCAGTCCCAGCTGTTAATATGTATGATTTACCCCTCTAAAAAATAAAAAAAGACTCCTAGTTTTCATGCGGGTTCAACCTCAGTTACACAATAGCTGGTAACACAAAGTGGCTGCTGTTTTCAGTACAGCTGAAAAGGTCAAATTCTGGGTGTTGCTCTTTTTGAAATATCATCCTCTTAATTCATTGACAAATTCATGCAAAATCATTTTGATTATTTTTCAAAGACTCCGAGGTCAAGATGTATCACCATGGTCATCTGAACAACAACCTTGAAACTTGCATATCTGCAAAAGAGTTTTATGAAGGTTTGATTCTGCAAATATCCGCCTATCCTGCATTCTTCTAAAGTAAATACCTGGTCTGGGTAATAGGTTAGAATAAATTTGTAATTTTTTCCTTTCCCTCAAGTTCTGTAAATCTACATGACCTAATTCTCCTGAGAGCAGATGTTTTGGAACGCTGCTGTTAGAGACTGTTCATCACGTCAGTTCAGCAAACCACATTAATATGAAAGCATGTGCTTGAGCATGTTCTAATAAGCAAACTGCTTTTAAGCATGTGCTCAAATTTCAGCATGTGCTTCACTCATTCAGGGCTAAAGTGTGTTGGGTTGCAGATGTCGGGCAGGTGACAAAAGGGTTGTGAAATCATACGCAGGTAGATAAAATACACAGCACAAGTTAAAATCTAATATTAATCTATAATAAAGACCAAGACAAATGATCTCATGTATGAAAGCATTTGTCGTGAGCACTAATGCTAAGGGAGACTTATCTTTTAAGTGTTTTAGTTCAATACATTTTAATCAGAAAAACATAGTGTTTGCATAATCTACAGAGGAAAATAATAAGGACATTAAAATATATTTTAAAATAGAAAACAAAAAATAACCCTGTATTGCTTAATGATTCGTCATATAAGTTCAAACCATGTAATAAACCTCTCTAAAGATAAGAGGCATGTTGTTTTGGGAGAAGACCAGGGAGAATGATCTGCTTCTCAGAGTGTTATAAATAAGATAACTATTATTAGTACTTGATTATATACAGTGTTTCAAGACATATCAAAGCTCTGCACTTCTATACAGCAATGTAAAATGGAGTGATATCTCTGTGCCTGTGTAAAATTGTTTCTTTTCATGAATGGAAAATAAATACATTCCGAACCACTTGGATTTCATACGTTCAGAAAGCAATTGATTTGCCGAATACAGATGAACACTGTATTTCTTCCTACTTTTCCCTATGTTTTCATTTTTATTAAGTCTTTTGTTAGTCAGATGTGGTAAAAAGCTTTAGATCAAACCTCTTGGGGTAAAATCTGAAACTCTGGGGAAAAATAAGAAAGATGAATTTGTTTAGTTTCAAAACACATAGCCAGTTTGCCAAGAGCCTCCAGCTGGCAGGATAGAAAAATGTATCTCCCGATTGCAAATTGCCAATTCTAAAATGGCACAGCAGTAGCTTTCCATCCTGATTACCTGCAGCTGGCCTGCCTTTCAACTCTGGGTTTCTAGTCAAAACAATAACTTCCTGTTGCCATATTTTCCAAAATGCCTTCTCCAAAATTCATACAAAGTTACGAAACACAGTTGACGATTACTTGTGTACTTTAGATGAGCCTGTATTGTAGCTGTCAGTGGTTTCCGAACACGAGTGAGACAAGATCTTCATCACTTGCTAGACCAGCTGGTATAGCTGTGGGGAAAAATCAGCAGCCTTGCAGCTCATAAGCCCTTACACAAGTCTTAAAAAAAAAAAAAAAACAAACAAAAAAAAACCAACCAACCAACCAAAAAAAAAAAAAAAGTAGTGATCCTGAGAGTAATTGCTCTCAGCTTAACTTCATTATGGTAATCCATTAGATAGCTGGAGAGAAAAGCTGATTGTCAGCTCTGGACCTGAGGGAGGATGTTGGCCACAGTAGGCAAGGGCTTCAGATCCCAGGGGACAGAGATAATTGCACAGAAGAAACTGAGGGGTGGGATGTGTTTTCATAGGGTTTTAATGCCTGGATGCTGCTTGAGATGAAACAGAAGTAAAAAAGCTCCTCTGTAGATGGTCTAAAACAAAGGAGGTGAGTAACGTAGTGTGCAAATGCTCTTGGTAGCAATGGAAGCAAGCACATGCCTAAATTGCAACATGTGCTGAAATGGTGCCTGGGACCAGGGAGGGCAGCAGGGCTGGCTCCTCTCTTCCATAGGTGTGTGTGCCTCCATGAGGCTGCGGAGGCATGGGATTTCTGGTTTGATTTTGGCAGGATCTGTTTCTCTCTACAGCCTGGCAGAGCTTCATTGCTGGCTGGGAGGGAGGAGGATGCCTTCCTGTAGCAGCTTGTCCCTCGCTGCTTGGCAGAGAGGTGAACTGGGGGCAGGCAAAAGGGGCACTGCACTCACTGCCCTAGCATTGAAGAGGAACTGAACTTGGTATTTTGCAAAAGACTGATGTCTTTTGTGGGGTCCCAGCCCTACCAGTGGGTGTTATGAGAACTCAAAAAGTGGTTCAGATCTTGAGAACATTTAAGCTTGGGTCTCCTGTTTCTGGCAGAGGAGAGTTGGTAGAGGAGCAAAGCATCAACTGCCAAAATGCAGAAGGTCCTGGTCACACATAACAACAAATTTCTGTGCACCTGAAGGAACTACAGATGAGAAAGGGAGACTTCCACTGTGTTTAAACACTCCTAAGATCAGTTGAGTGCAGAGAAAGAATGTTGTTTATTTGTTTGTTTTTAATGTTTTGATATTACAGTGTTCATCCCTGTCCTACTTTAGGGTTTTGTTTTCAAATCTGGACCTTGATGATTCATATTCATTAGAGAGAAGAGTGAGGAATACCCCTCTGGAGAACACAGAGCTGGAATTGCCTGCTCTGAGATATTTTGCTCACCCACTGGGAAAGCAGCACAGCAGGGCAGCTGCTGGTAGAGGGCTGGAGAGCATGTGCCTGTCCTGAGCATCAGAGCTCCTCCTTAGAGCATTGAAAAAAACAGCAGGAGTAAACCAAACTCCTGAAAAGTGACTGAAAAACATCAAGCAGAAATGTGAGTGTAATACAAAAACCAAGGTGTTGCAGACGACAGCCACTGTGCTCTTGTGTGCCTTTCTCCTTTGCTCTCTCCTCCAAGAGAACACGAGACAGATGCAGTTACAAACAACATCTGTGTTAGGTGAGACCCAGGTACTAAGAACATCCCATGTGGAGAGGGTACAGTGTTCCTTCTTTAAAACAGTCTGGTTTTATTTCCTCTCTTTCTCTCTTCTGTTTTCTCTCTTTCTCTCTGGCTAACTAGGGAGAAGTTAGCTTTTATCTACAAACATTTTGAGAAAAAGAGAACCACTTAAGCTAAAAGACTGTGTTAGTGTCACAAAGAGTAACTCCATGATGAATGAATTAGGCTGAACATCAAGAGACGTGCTTTTACCACGTAGGATTGGGCTCAGAAATAGTTGTAATGGGATTAAGGAGATTAAAGAAATTGATTTATTTTTAAAACAGGAGCCCAATTAGACAGGGACATATATATATATATGCAGTAGTGGACCTGTGTGATGACCTGAATGGATTGTTGCAGGCATAAATTCCTTTGATGTGTTTAACATCTTGCTTTTCTAGAGAGTGTGCTTTGCCTTCTGGTGAATGCCAGTTAGCTACAAAGGCTGTTCAAGAGTTTTTTGGGAATGACAGCCCTAGGCAAGCCTGACACTAGCAAAACCTTTGTGTACTAACTGGAATTATAAAGGAAAGGTGAAATGAATCAAGGCTCCTATAATAAGTGTAGTTCAGGAAACAATTAAAACACTCTAGCTTTAAACCACAGTATAGGCTTGTGCTGCAGTCTAGAGTCCAAGTATAATGAGGAATCCCTTACAGCCTGTTCAGGGATCTTTCTTTTTCCTAAGGAACTTGGAAAAATCTGCTCTTGAATAGATAGCCCAGTCCTTCTCTGTCAGTAGTAATTTCTCATTTTCTCATGCCTGTACACATCCTATACAGAGTAATGGGTAATTGAAGTGTCTGATTAACCTTCTTTGTAATGTCCCCAGCAGCACAGACAGATTTTATTTATTTATTTAAAGGTGGAATACAGTCTGGTAAAAATGATTAAGTTTAGCAGTTCTTGAGTTTACTTTCTGGTTTTTAGTGCTTTAAATTCATGTCCACACAGCACAGATTTTTGCATGTTTGGCCTGACCACATTGCAGGTGATTCTCTGGGGGCTAGTATCTCCCCAGCTGCTATATGTGATGCTTCACAAGCCTTATCGTCTCTCTTCCAAGAGCCGGGAAAACCTCCTAGAGTAAATAAACTGTCAGCTTTCCTACTGACTTCAGCCAAGTGGCTCTAAGGATTTATTTATTTATTTATTTATTTATTGCTAATTTTGTATTAAAAAAATACTTCTTCCCCCCACACATGCTTCCTGATACATGGTGGATTATTTTCTTAGCGTTGTGTTGTCTTAACATTGTGTTATCAGAAATTACTGATGCAGTGCAAATAGCAATGAGCATATTGTTCTTCCTGCAGGCACTCTGGGAAACCAGGGCTGTTGGGGAGCTCCTGGTGATCCTTCTCACCTTCAGCAGGTTTGTACACAGCATTTAGTACAGTGAGTGATGAGCTGCTGTTTGTCAGAGCAGGTCATATGAGTTCATATAAGAGGACGTTTTCCTTGGAGACAGCCTTTTCCATTTCAACTTTTGCTGTCAGTGGATGTGGGAGGAGGAAGTGTATCTGTAGACATTAAGGTAGAAACTGGCAGCTCAAGAATGTCCTTGGGAGTGGATGTGGGATGTAGATGTGGGAGTTTGGGTCACTCTAATGGCTGGACAAAATAGATAACATTTGGGAGAGGGAAAAACTGATGGGCAGGTGGTTTACGTAAGGATTTTATTTCTGCACCTGACTTTTATGTGAACCCAGGAAGAATAGTAGATGCTCTACTGAATCCAGGTTGTCTTTCAGATGCAGGAATAGGCAAGACTCTGCCCTCCCGCAGAATCACAGTGTTCTGTATGGTGAGAGATGAAGCAATGAAACAGAAATGCTTCATAAGAGAGAAGGTATTACCTGTGGATGTGAGGCATTAAAACCCATTTGAATTTGAGAGGGACTTTGCTACCTGTGCAGTCACAGCCTTAAAAGGGAGGCAGGAACAGTTAGAAGGAGGAGGAGGAGAAAAGGGAGAAAAAAAAAAAAAGATCTGGAGAAAGCCAGGGGATATAACTGAAAAAGTATACAGTGAACTACAAAAAAAAAAAAAAGTGTAAGTGTGACTAGTATTTCTTTTCCAGCTTGCTTCTAAATTTTAGTGTCCTAGTGAAACTGTCCTCTAAAGTTCAGTAGCTCCGTCATTCAACAAAGAGTCGGTGGAGAGCAAGAGGTGTCTGAAGTTTCCCAGAGGGAGGTCTTGTCTGTCTGTGCTTAGGTGCAGTAGTTGGGGAGACAGAAGCTCACCAAGGGCAAGATTACAATAGGAAAGTGGGAAAAGGCAGAACAGAAAACAGAAGCATAAGTGAAATAAGCCCGCTAAGGAACATAACAGGAGATAGGACAGAGCAATTTTGAACAGAGAATGAGATAATGAAATATGAATGATACAAGATGTGCAGGAGAAAGGAAGTCTTCAGGGAGAAGACTGACCATGGAAAAGTCAGCTGCTGAAGAAAAAAGAACATAATCCCAGAGAAGCAGCTTGAAAAAAACGGAGTAAACAAGTGGAAACCTTCTGGTTTAAACTTTTTTCTTTTTTTTTTTTTAATGTTTTTTAATACCATTTTAAAATGGTATTTTAAACATCACCGTCTGGAAGGTTCTGCTTATTCCTGACTTCCTGTATGTCTTGGAAGTAAATTCCCAATATATTCTGTTTGCTTGATGCATTTGCAAATGACTACCATGATCTTTTCAGCCTAATCTTTGAAAGAGAAAATTGATGTGAACATATTCTCTCTAGATCTGTGCCTCTGAGACGTGGAGAGAAAAATAAAGCTTTGGTGACTAAGAGTCATTTAATTGAACATGGTAAACCAAACCACAGATCAACACTGGGGCAGTTGTCTTTTTTTTTTTTTTTTTTTTTTTTTTTTTTTTTTTTTCAAATTTCAGTTTTAGTTTAAAATTGTGATCCTGAGATCCCCTTCTCTAATTTGCTTCCACTTCACTCCACTGAAATTAATAGCTTAGAAATTCCTCAGGAGCCTTACTGAATTATGTCTCTGTCCACATTCTGCCCTCAAGCAGGCTAAAGTGTTTGGTGTCTTCCTCTCATTTGACCTAGACTAAAACCTCTGAATGTGGGATGGGATCTTTCCTCTAGCAGTTAAATAGGATCTCTGATGGCTGCTGCCTCTACAATCAGGGAAGAGAAGTGGCAGACAATTCACTTTTAAGAGCACCTATTTCTTTATCACAGATGGAAGGCATCTGAGGTCGAGATCAAGTGTCTAGGTTTCAGGCAGGATGAATCTCACTCTATGTTCCTGCACCCAGATATGCTGAGGAGGCAATCTCAGATCAGATCCAGTGCATCTTGGCAGAATGAGGGATGTCTACCTCAGGAACAAGAAGAATATCTCTGTCTGAGAGGGACTGGGCTTCCCAGAGGGGTTTGGAGCTACTTTAACCTGGGCTACATGAAGCCCAATGAACCTCATCTTAATCTGAAGATTCACCCTGCTTTGAAAAGAGGGCTGGACCAGATGACCTCCCTTCTGGTTTGAAGTGCCCTCTGAGACTATGAAACCCACATGTTCCTACAGAGTACCTTGACTGGGAAGCTTTGTTGGAGAGGAGAGGAGCAGAGTGGAGCAGCTGAAGACACCAAACTGAAATTGAAGTTGCGTGTGTCAGGGAGAGCATGGCTTGGGGACCACTCATTTAAGAAGATAAATCCTAGATTCTAGCTTGCCACAACCCTTTTTGTAACTTATCTTCAATTAGTCTTTAAGTCTAGAGCAAAGAGGGGGAACAGTCAAAACTTAGCCCACGCATTTTGAAATGTGTGTGATGTCTGTCTGTGGAGATCTTTTACAGGAGATTTGTCCTGCCTAATCTTTAGTCTAGGTAAAATAATCTATTGTCAAGGCTCTAAGGCCTCTAAATTAAAACAAACAAACAAACAAAAAAAAAAAACACAGCTGAATAAGGTACCTGAGAAGTGAGGCTGAATATTTAATTCATGCACATTTTAGCTTCTGACTCATGCAAACTGGTCTTCAGATCCCTTTGGAAAATACCTACTTTTTCTCATGACAAAAATTTACTCAGTTCTGGATTTTACTCTGGAGGACCAGAGGCCTCAAAATGACCATGAAGGACCAAGGTTTTTGGTCGGACCTGAGCCTGGGAGCATGACTTCCTGTTCTCCATCCAAAAACAGAGACCCACCTAAGAGGTTTCTGTTAATCCTCTCCTCATGGAAGGTGCCCCAGTGTCAATTGCACTAGTCCTGCTCCTTTCCTTATTTCATGAGTGACCTTTCCACGCTACTGCAGTACAATCTATAGTGTGTCTAACCATAACCAAGTTTACATTTGAATCATATGCTGCAGCATTGGAAAGTTGTGAGAAAAAGGAAAATAATAACATGCAGTCTTATCAATGTTATGAGTACAAGCAGATCCTTCCTTCCTGTACACCAATGGTAAAATTCAAATTTCTTCAGAAAGAATCTTAGAATCTTTGATGATTAAAGGTTTGTTGGCAATAGAGCCACAGAGGTTAATTATGAATTCTCTATGTTGTACTCCTCATTGCTCATTCAGATAGCTGGCTGGCATCATGGAAAGACTGTAACATCCTAGATCAAGAAGCAAGGAAGGAGAAGATTCAAGGCTTGAATATAACATATGTTATCAATTTATAAATGGCAAGTCTTGCCATGGAAGGAGATGGAGCATAATCTGATAGTGGGATTATATATTTCTTTTTGTGTATGTTCTGGCCACGGACGTACTTCCCAATGAAAAAAAACATTCAACAGTTCTTTAATAATGGATGTCTATGCGTGCCATACATGGGCTTCTGGAAAGCTTATCTGTTTCTTCCTTCTTCTAGCTATAAAAGTTGTTTATGTACATAAAGGACATAAAACAACACAGTTATCTTCCCTATAGACAGACTGATTTTGTAGAAAGGTATCTATGGCATGTTCCAGGCTATATGTTAACCTTTTTGCGCCTAAAAGACAACTGATCCTTCTCACCCTCCAGCAGGTTTGATGCTCAAAAAGAGTTTGATGCTTTTATGCTATTGCAGTCATGTGTGACAGTAGGACTTTCTATTCTGAAGCTCTTTAAAAAGAGCATATTGCTATATCGCTTCTCACTTATGAATTCATAGCACAGACATAAGGGATGAGACTGGATAAAATACTTGCCCACAATGGGAGCATTCTTGCATAGCAACAATGGGCTTGTGAAAGAGCTGAGCTGCCTTAAAGGTCCATTCTCACGAGAATAGCAAACTTCAGCCTTTGAGAAACAGTGATCTATTCAGGGTTTCTTTTCTAAACCTGTTTCCCCTTTTATGCATTCTCACAAACATACAGATTTTGTCTCAGAAAAAAGCACACCGAGAGCACACAGTGTTCTTTCATTGCTGAAAAAAAAAAAGAAATAAAGAAAAAAGAAAAAAAAAAAAGAACACCTATCTGTGTGGATGCCAAACAGCAAGGACAGCCGTCTGTATTCCAGTCATGTTTCCTTATTGTTTGTGCTGTCCTGCCCATCTCCAGAGCACAGGGGACTGCTTAGGGGGATGTAATTCTGTTTAAAAGTCTGTCACTGCGAATTGCGGAGGGGAAAAGGCAAATCACAGGGTAGCACACCCGTGCTTTGGTGCCAAAAAAATCCCAGATCTTTGTAGTGTCAGGAAATAATTTGCAGTGAATACCCAAGTTCCCCCTATGCTGTTTTCTTGAGGCTAGAAGCATGTTAATGTCTTCTATATTCAGAAATACATGCTGCATGTTAAAGGTACATTCAGTAAGAGAAGCTTCCAATTTGGCAGCTGCCACTGCCAAATTTCAGTCCTTAGACCCCACATACAAACAACCACCTCACATCCAAAATGATCGGGTTACCTATTTTGTGCAAGGTTTCCTCCGGTGACAGAGTAGCTACCTTAGCAGTTTGTTTGGCTTGGAATTTTTTTCATCCTATTTCAAAAAAATGCATAACTGTGTTGTCTTCAAGAAGTAGGATGTTTATAATATAAAAGCAGAAGAGCCTGGGGTGCTTTGGGAGACTGGAGGTCACATTTAAAATAACTTGCATGTAAAATTATTCAGCAAAAAGTTGTAGCCTGAAGTGAGTGGCTGGTTCAGATACTCTCTAGCACAGTCAAGCAGCCCAGAAGAATTTTTTCTGGTCTTTTTAGAATTGTCACTGATCCTTGAAATGAGACCATTCCTGCTTGTATTTCTGAGTTTTATTCAGGAAGGCCCCTAAGGAAGAGATCAGCAGAAAGCCAGTGCACCAACAGAATTACATGCTAATCCTCAGAGAGGTGCAGCAGAGGGGTGGAAGTGAAGAATACAAAGTAAGTAAGTAATACATTATGCTGGCTCTCTGCACAGCAGCAGATTTGATTCCTATGGAAACCTTACAAGGGGAAAAGACTCAAGCAACAACCTCACTCCCTCATTAGCTGAAGAATGATTAGCAGAAGAAGTCAATTCAAGCCAGTAGAGAAATTGCCCAGAAAATGTCAAAGTAGATGGTCTGTTGGACAGACAGACTTAGCCAAGACCTACAAGCTCTTCATAGTCACGGATCTCTTGTGACCATTAGATTCCCTAAAACTTTTGAAATATGGGTGGCAAACTTAGTGAGGAGAAATCTATTAGGGCAGAATGGTGGCAGAACCATCACCTATCTGCAAGAGTCACAGTATCATTTAAAAGTACAATCTCCCTTTTTGAATAAGCTGGTGCTTCTTGATGTGAAAGGATTTTTAGAAACAGACAGGGTTAAAAAAAAAAAATCATTTACTTCTTGTTTTTAAGTAAGTTTAATTTGAAGGAAATTCTTTGTCTCCATGTAACAAAAGTGACTGTTCCCTCCTAACACTCCACAGAACCTAAATTGGATTGATGTCAAATGATTAAATTTGCCAGTGAAGGGGTTGACCTTGAATTGTCTGCTGGGAGTCTCTCCACAGACTAGTGTTTTGCCCTTCTTATGTCCTTTCTGTCCAATCTGCAAAAAGAACCCCTTATTTTACTGTCAGATTTACAAATTAAAACAACTTTGCCATAATGCTTGTGGTGCCTGGCTGAATAGGGCTCTGATTAGCTGGCTGTGTCTGGCCTTACCACCACAGCACAAAGAAGAGAAGATAATAACAATAATAATAATAAAATTTCTTTCTTATACCATTTGAAGAAAAAAAAATCAATGAAAGTGGACTTCACAAAAATGATTAAAAATGCCACAAAGAGAATGTTTTTCAATTTTTTAAAATTTTTTCCTAACTATTCAAGTTTTTCATCTAAAATCAAAATACTTTTTTTTTTTTTTTTTTTTTTTTTTTTTTTGTCTTCACGCCCTTAGTGCAAGCACAGTGAAAGACAGTGGTTTTGTAAGGGGTCTTTTTAAATACTTTATTTTTATATTATCCTGTTCATGCTTTTTCATGTTTCTATCTCTGAATTTTGCTTTCCTGGAAGGTGTGAAGAATGGAGAAATAGGGACAAACTGAAAGACATGAATTTAAATTTGTGCTTTTAAGAACAGAACCAGAAAGAAATGAAACATTGAACAAAACACCAAAACAAAACATAACAAAACAAACACCACCACCAAAAAGCCAGTTGTATTTAAAATTTTCTCATCTTTACAAATGCACTGACAGGAGCGAACCATCCTTTGGCAAACCCTCTTGAATAGCATTCAATATACCTGAAGCCCTCTGGAAACCCTTCTTTTTCTGTTCATGCTTACAGTAATCACTTCTCTTAATTCCATAATGTTGACATTTTGTTGCCATTTCAGGTTTTCATTTTGGGTGCTTAAAACTCTCACTGATTTGATATAAGTCAGCTTCATGGTTTTTAGTGAAATCAATGCTGATCCCCAACAGTTAAGCATCTACTGCAGTTCTCTGAAGGGCACTTTTAATAATGTTTTATGTTTTAACATGTTTTGAGCAATATCCAAAGTGCTTTTATGGGGCTGGTTGCAGCTAAGAAGCATTATAAATAACATTATATTAATGCTGCCTAGAATTGAAAAACATTAGACACAGAAAGGCTGAAAGAGAGAATTATTTTGATTTGTGTCTTAAAAAATAATTTTAGGCTTCTGGAAGAAGAAATTATTCTGCATCTCAGAGACAGGCTGCAGCATTTGGAGAAAAGCACAAGATTGCTGTCTAATTATAAAGGACTGTGCTTGTACCATTTCACCCATTTGTTATAATCAAAATCATTAAACTAAATTAATTTAGCATTGTGCCATTTTGTCTTGTTAAAATCTATGTCAAGAGAATAAACAAGAGAATTAATTCATTTACTGTTGTACCTTATAAAGATGTTTCTACTACATTTCATGTGATGTAGAAACGCCTGGCTCACTGGTAGGAGACTGCAGTGCTCTGGGTGGCTGCAAAATGCTATAGGGGTGGTTGAGAGAGACCTTTACAGAGAGAGAGCGTTGCAGTTGAGAGAGGCTGTATAGTGACACAGTCACCCAAATACACAGGACAGGAGTTGCCTTTGGCCTTCAGGACATCTTCTGCTTGAAGAGGCTGGGGAGCCAAGGAACAGCACTTCATAGCTGTCATCTCTAGATCACTCGGCAGCTGTTGTTATTTACAGAGTCACACAGATGTTGAAAATTTCCCCTTCTGCTCTCCCAACACCTCTCCAAAAGCCCCGGTAGTCAAATAGACTTCTTGGAAGTAGCGTCTGCAGACTCTGGTTTGCTGTTGCACGCAGGTGCCTGTCTCATCGTAGAATCATAGAAGGAAACACCAAAGTCCAGGAGAGGTCTTTCCCCTCCCTTCACCCCAAGTAACTTGGGTTACAAACACTGGTCTTAACCACGTGTTGGTGGCTGCAGCTTATGGTGGGAAGACAGGAGCTTCAGGATCTCCTCGACCCAGCACAAGTGGCATGTGTTGCTTATTTCTATGGTGGACATGGAAAGGCTGAAGCACCTTTCCATCTGAACCTTTCCACTAGTCTTGGGCACCTTCCTCTGGCTACCTGTACAACCAGCCCCATACTCTCTCCTTTGCAGCTACAGAGCACGTGGGTAGCTCTGGAATTTTTACAAGGTTAAATACGTCCACTGAGACAGTCTCTTAAACTACAGACATTTTGTATTTAATCACCATGTTTAAATATCTTTATGCCACCCATGCGCACAGATTTTCATTACATTTTCAATGGGCTAATAACCATTCTGTGTCTGTGCCCTACTTGTGCACATTTTGCCAACTAAAATGCCAACTGGCACTGTTTGGTCATTTTCAGATGCAAAGGCAGATGTCTGCTCTTGTAGGCAACACTGCTGGGCACTCTGTGTGTGTGTCTGTGCATGTGTGTGTCTGCGCTTAGCCACCCTTTTTCAATGATACAGGAGTATTTTTCTGAAGTGAAGCTTGGCTTCCCTGTCCTCATGAGCTCTCTTTTGTAAGAGAGCAATGAGATTCCTAATGAAAAACAGCAAGCCTCTGTAACTACAGGAGAAATATGCTGTGTTTTTCATTTTCCCTTTTTTTCATTTGGTCCGCCAGCATGAATATTTTTGTCTGTTCTCCAATCACCTAAGAAGCTTTCAGTGAGTGCACTGTGCATGATTTGATTATTATCCTATTATTTAATTGATGTTTGACTGAAAGTCATAGCATACTTTTATTCTGTCTGAAAGAACTTTCAAGAATTGTTCCATGAGATCCTTTTTGGTACACACATTTCCTCAGCGTGCCTGAGCTTGGTGTTGGCAGCTGGTCATGGCAGAACGTTTCCCCACCATGCTGGCAGCATCTGACAGCTCCAGGCTCTTGGGGAGCATGAGGAAAGCAAGCCCATCCCCTGCCATAGTGGGAGCAGGGACCATCATCTGGGAAGGCACACATCTGCCAGTGCAGCCCATAGGTCTTCCTCCAGCCATGTGAGAGGACGAGGATGGGCTTCCTCTCTTCTTCTGCAGGCCTGCTGCAGCTGGACCAGGCTCCCTGGCACACCACAAGCTGTCACAGCACCCTGGCCTGTCACAGCACACATTCTGAAATCTGCTCCAGACGTTCAGCAGAGGGAGGTGAGGAGTCAAGAGGGTAAGGTAAGCTGTGAGGGGCACCCTGCTCCCCTTGCTCCTGTCCCAAACACAGTCCTCACCCCAGCTTCTGCCTTTTATCTGCCTCCTGTCCTATGAGTCCTGCTCCTAGGTCTTGGTCCCGTTCCCATCCACTCCTCCTGCTCCCCAACAACCTTTGTTTCTTTTCCATCAGCTTTTCATTGCCCCAGTTTCACCACCTCTCCCCTCTTACTGTGAGTCCTTTGACCACAAACAAGGCTGGCAGAGGCAGAATTTATATGCAGATTTAGTCAGAGCATAACTAATATTTCATATTACAGCTATTTAATACAACATACACACAGATTTATGTTTATATGTCATATTATTTTGACATATGCAAAATAAACCAAGAGGCCCTCGGGAATTGTTTTTTTTGTAGCCATTATTCTTCCATTTTCCATATTCCTCTCCTGTCCATCATATGTAAACATGAATTACAAATTCTTTGGGACAAAGAGTGCTTCATTTTATTTGCCTATTGGCAACAGCAATAAACTGGGTGAGGAATGAATAAATAATTAGTACATTTTTTATTATTATTTTGGAGTAAGCAATATACATATTTTTTTCAGAATACAAACAATCACGTAAAAAATAAATAATTGTCCTTTGCTTTCCGTAATGCCTCTGGAGAGCTCCTACAGGACTAATTTCCATCTGTGGAAACATCTAATCTCTATTAGAGGGTGTTTTTCTTTAACACTTCAAGAAAAAAAAAAAAAATCTCATAAAGAGATCTCTCCTCTGCAATTAGAAAAACATATTTTAAAGAGTAAACATATATTTAAAAAAAAAATCCTGTTGTGAGTGGAATTGAAGATAAGTTAATCATCTTGTACTCCGTGTCTTTTCTGCCTTGTTCTAAGAAATTCATCTCTCTCTAGATTAATAACAAGACAAGAGTTAGACATGAGATAATTTACCACATCATTTATTTACACATTTTAATGAAGGAAAGACCATAGAAGCATAACAGAACTGAAGTTTGTTGTCAGTTGGGTTGGGAAATGTATATAAATTCCAGGAACAACTTAGTCAGTACCAACACTATTTTAATTTTAAATGAAAATTATGCAGCTAACAAGTCGTATCCTGTCTTCTCACCGCTGTTGATCTGCAAAGCAACAATTCTAGAGGGCATAATGCGAGATCTCACAAAAAATACTTTTGAAAAATAAAATCCGATGTGTGATTCTCCAACTTTAGTTTTATCCGCGCTGCTGCACCTGTATCAAAAATTATGAAAGCCATTTCAATTATGCCTTGAAGATTCCATTTTCTTATTTTGCAATCAAATAACATGGACCATAATCTTGATTTATATCAAGTCATTGCCATTTCATTGGAAATATATCATCATTCAACTGTTTCATTGCATGCTTGACAGCAATATGATCACTTCAGAAAAAAGTCATGCTGACCCACAGCTGCCATTGCAATGTTTGGCTATAAAGATTTTTTATTTTTTTAAATACATGCTTAGAGATATTAATTTTACAGAACCAAATAGAGAGAAAGATTCAGAAGATGTGTTGTTGAGCAAACAAGATGAGAGATGAAGGTAATGTTTTGTACAGTTTTCTACCTCCATGCTATGGAGGGGTAGAACAAAGGAACGTGGATGTCCTGCTTCCTTCTTGCAGCACTGCTTCTGTGTTTCAACATAAACAGTCACCAAAACAAACAAACAAACAAATTAAAAACTATTGGAGTGTTTGGAGTAGACAGTAAGCAAGTGCCCATATCAGTAGGCTGGGAGCCACTGCTTCCTCGCGTGCCTGGAGGATCCCTGTATCCTCCTGTGCAGGCTGAAGCAGCCCAGAGGAGTACACAGACTCCTGATACAGATGTTTTCCTGGGAGGAGGTGGGTGCAGACTGGAAGCCTCTCGGGATGGGGTGGGAACTGCTCTAAGGCATTTTGAAAGATCCCTGTGTTACGACACTGAACAGATGGTGCATGAATCATCATTCCCTTTGCATCAAAAGACTTACCTGTAGCTGCACTGGGTGCAGACCCACTGTGACAGACACATCTTGGGAACAGTTATAGGACCTTAGTCCTTCCAGGATTATGGGATGGAGGAATGCATGCTTTCTGGACTGCAGTTAAGTTTAGGCATGAACATAGTGTTGAGATGCCCAGTCCCATCAAAACTGGGGCACTTTTGGACATGAAACAAGGCATAACTCTAAAACACACATGGTCCCTCCAGGGTTACCTGGTGCTTTTCAAGATTACAAGTTTGGATGTCACTCTGCATCTGTCTCCGCATTCCTGTGTTCACGGGAGTGTGGTGGAGCCAGTCAATATGTCTCTACCGAAGTGTAGACATACCTTTGTGTATCTGGGGAATGAAAAACTTGAAGATAGGCAGCACCTGAGAAAGCTTCAGTGCTTTAATATATGGGTGGTTTGGTACCTATGCTCTCTGCATAGCCTTAACTGGGTTATGAAATGTTTACGAGGGGCCATTTTTTTTCAGAGACTCTTGTACAAAATAGCTCCCCTTTAAGCTTTTGTCCTGGCCTTTTGATTCACACAGGGACCTTTGTAAGAAGTTACTCTTAGTAATAAGGTAGGATGTAAATTGATCCTATTTACTATTCTAGACTTGTAGGTGAGTCCAATAATAGATAATTGTATCTATACTCTGCTTCCCCTACAAGGATGCAAAGGATGCAAAGACTAATAAATCATCTTGGTATTTTCCTTAGTTAACATTTTTATTTTATTATGAGCAACAAAATTGAAATTCTCTCTCTCTCTCTCTCTCTCTCTCTCTCTCTTTTTGTTTTTTTATTTTTTTCCCCTTATTCAGATGGAAAAGGGAGATATGAAGATATGAAATACACCATGGCTTTTACTTATTTCAGGCTATATAATCAGATGATATAAAGTCAGCAGAAATTTTGCAACTTCCTCTATTCAATTCCTCAACAGAAAAGTCCAGGTTTAAAAGGAGTAGGTCTTCCATTATGCTTGTGATTTATTGGTTCATATTTCTCCTGAAGTCATCTGTCTGAATCTTCACAGCCTTGCCAGAAATTCCTTGTTGTGACCTGGGTTTACTTTCCCACATTCATCATCTTAATTTCATGCCATCTTTTCTTTGTTAAACCTCTTGAAAAATCTCATCATTCCCTTGTCCCATTTGGCCAGATACATCATAATTAAACTCAGGAGCTCCAACCATATGTGGTTTTAAACCTTTGTTATCTACTACATCAAATTTTTTCTGAAATTGAGATGACACCTCTCAAAACTACATATTGGGAAATTAGTCAAATGCCTTTTCTTCCATGTTGCTCTGTATGCATGGTGGAAAGCTCTATCTGCAAAGCAACTTCATTGTCCATATGCAAGTTTCACCCCAAAATGTCTCTATTGCAATGCCAAAAGTCTGACAGTCAGACAGCTGGCATGTTGTAACTGCTGCTTTTCATTACTGACCAGACTGCCTCTTATGTGTTTTCTCCATCTGTTGCTTGTAACTACCTTTGGTCCTCTTGTTACTGATCATGGGACAGATACTGTCTATTTACACATAAAATTCACAGTAGAGCTCTAACTCCTATATAACCAGAATAACCAGTGCCTAGCAGTATCTTATCCTGGTGGAAATGCTTGAACCAACTTCAAAGTAATCTGCAACAGGATGACAGAAATACATGCAGCCCTTAAAACAGATACTTTATTTTATTTTATTTTATTTTATTTTATTTTATTTTATTTTATTATTTTATTTTATTTTATTTTATTTTATTTTATTTATTTTATTTTTTGTGTGTATGTTTATGTGAAGCGATGTATTCATGTTGCCTTTTTATGAATATCTAATGATCTGATTGCCACGGTGTCTAGAAGCCCTCTGTTGAGGTAGGTGACATTCAACCCTCTACTAAATGATTGTTCTTGCTCTGACATACTGGTATCACTAAATTAAAGAGAACAAATTTTACATAACGCTTAATACTACATGTTCCGACATTTTCATTATTTTATATATCATAGCTTCATTTTGTTCTTATTTCTTCTACTCCATAGGTGAGCATCACACATTTCATTAGTGTAGTACCATTGGAAAAAGTTGTCCCCTATTTGTTCTTAAATCCAAAGCAATCAGATCATTTCTAATGCAAAAGGAAAAGCTGCAGTTCTATAGCTGCAGATAGAGTTAATGGACAAGTTAAATGGGGTTCAGTAGGTTGTTGTGATGTGAATTTTAAATTCTGAGAGTGATTATGAAGCATATGGAGTTACTTCAGAAAGCACAACTAGAACCAGGGGCCTTTGTAAAGACAGATATTACAAATACACATAAATATGAAAAGCAGTTACTGCTAATGGTCAGAAATGAGGCTAAAGAATCTATATGTATTTATTATTCATCTACTGTAAATCTAATGTTGTATCATGCAGGACAAATATAATAAACAAGAGAAAACACATTAATCTGCTTTCTACAGAAGTTAAGCAACTTTGGGGAAAGAGATAATGGTAGCAGGAGCTGATGAGTAAAATAATCCCACCATTTGCAGTCATTGCTCCTTAAGTAGCAATTCCTTAACAGCAAATAAAAGTACCTGTGCATCTTAAGTTCCTTGAACTTCTGCTGTCACATTTGCCTTTACGTTTTCTAAGGCTGGCACCTCTTGAGATGTCTTCCACCTTTATTCTCACAGCAGATCTTATCAGGGAGCTCTTCTTGAGCAGTGAGCTAAAACTCTGACACAAGTAACTTGGCAAAGATTGCTTTATTATCTGCCTCTTCAACTTGTCTAAAGAACCAACACTTGTGGGTGAGAGACCTCTGGGCAAGAGTCCTTTCATACCCTTGACACATGCCCCTGGGCTTCACTATGTTTACATGTGCCCTCCCCTACCTGTCCCCAAGCCATGGTCACCACAGCCTGCTGTTCACTTTGCCTTGGGTAGAAAGGATTCACAGCTACTTTGGCCAGAATGTGCCTGCAACTGGTGTTGAGGCAAAGGTTTAACTGCAGATAAGGAGTACACTCTTTCAGCGATGCCTAGAAATGCTTCTGATAGATTTGACAATTATAGTTGTGTGATAAAGTATTGATGACAAGCAGTGGAAATGTTGGCTTACTCAAGTCTCTAATGGGAACATATGGTTGCAATTAAGTGCTTTCAGAAAGTTTCCTTAGGGTGGGATGGAATTCTGGTAAGAGATGGTGATAAATGGCTTGGGTACTTGAGGTAAGGAAACAGAAGCTGCAAGGCCTCGTTCTGCCTTTCTGGGGCAGAACCTGAAACTTCTGCCTAATAGCCAAGTACCTGGACTGATCTGATTGCTGCATACTCACTAAAGAGTTTTGTTGTTATATAGCCTGGAAGAAGGCAGGGTTTTCTCCACCTTTAAAACCTGATAAACTCTCTAAGCGAATCTGTACCAACTGATGGCAGTATAGGTAGGACAGCAGAATCACTCTCTCTGTCCAAGTCTTCTAGCACTTGAACTAGTACTATAATGTACTCTTTCAAGTAATTACTCTTGTAATTGTCATTAATTTATCTTGGAATTCTTTTTAAGGCAATTAAGGCAGAACATTAGAGATATATCTTTCTGTGTCAGTTTGTCCTTTTTTTTTTTTCTTTTTTTTTTTTTTCTTTTTTTTTATGCTATGAGAAGTTATTTTGCCTTTGCTCTTTTCTAATTTCTCAGAATAGACTGTTTTAATCACAGTTTTCACTGTTCTATATAATGCATTGTGCAGAGTAGCTTTTATATGGACTCTTCTTTGCTGAGTGGCCACTGCAGTTCTTCCCAATACCTTCCTCATTACTTATGCTCAATAAGCCCCAGCAAACCAAAAGGCAGAGGATTATACTAATAGCTAACTCCTAAGCAGCATCTTCCCAACTGGAGAGTCATGTACCGTGTCCAAGTTTAAACAGTCTGCTGCATTCATGACAAAGTGGAAGGAAGCAAGATCTGGCAGCAGGCAAAGGTGGCTAGGAAACACTGCCTGTTGTTAAACAGGTAAAATATCCAACTCTGAAATCAACATTGATTTACTGTGCTAATTTCAGTGAATAGGATTTAGTGACATGCCTGTGGTCCCTTGCCCACTCCACTTCTCTGATTTATCTGCAAAATTGATTATGCTGAGCTTAACCATTACCAAAGGAAAACAGAGCACAACAGGTTGCAAAATGCCAGCCTCAAGAAGCTGTGTGTAGTGGCATTTTTCTGCATGGCAATATCAATACATATGTTTAAAACGTTTTGTATTACAGCTTGGACATCAAGTTACATCTTGTTTTCTGTATTCCAGGATGTCAACCTAGAATAGCCAGAATAGGTGGTTTTATCAGAAACTGAAATGGGAGTTGGAAACTCTAGATAACATTTGAGGAAGTTACAAAATGCGTTGATGTTAATAGGTGCCTATCCTTTCATTTAACTGCACAGTCCCTTTGCCTGTTGAACAAGGACTTCTGAGGTCACAGAGAAGTGCAGTCCTACTTTATAACTGTATTTTACTTGGTCCAGTATCAGTGTTTTCAAAGTCCTGCTCCTTCAGAGCCCTTTGATGTTCAATGCCATGTTGAAGTAAATATTCTATAGCTATGCCTTGAGCAATTGTGTCTAACAGGCTTTCTGTTGGCTTTTCAAAAACGTTAAACATATGTAAGGTTTAAGAAGATTTACAGGCAAGAAAGTCAGTATGCACATCCATCCCCTACCAGGCTCAGCATGAGTGCATGAGACAACTTCAAAGCTTCCACACACAACATTCAAAAGGCTCAAGAAAGCTTTTGCCTGAAAATAAACTTCTGATCAAGTACATTCGCTGAATCTTCTGAACTAGGGTGATACCTACAAGAAAGCAAAATCAGCACAATAACCCTTGGTCAGTTTTCTCTGGATTTTTTTTTTTTTTCCTGTGATTTCACATGCCTTGGTGCTTCTTTGCACTTGAAAGCCAAGTCACATTCAAACAAATTATGAATTCAAAGCACAGTTACTACTTCTGAATCACACCATAAGGTAGATGCTGTTTTTCCAGAATAACTGAATTGCTCCTGCTCAGTTGGAAGCTGGACTGAGCCCAGACAGAGTAAGGTACTCTGGAAATATGAGTGCTTTCATAAGTATAGCCACAGCTGCCATTCTTTGTAAAGGAACAGCCTGGATTGTGCACAGTCAGGCAGAGGAAAAAATGCCCTGTTTGTTTCAGAAACCAACAAAACAGTGACAGCTTTCTCTTCACCTTTTAGATTTTTTTTTTTTTTTTTTTTTTTCTTAAACAACCCATTGGTGTCAGGTCCCATGAGATGATTCTACACAGTAGGCCACAACTGCATGTCTGGGACACAGGGAGATCTGGTGTTCAGGTCCTTCCTGTGAGAACTGCTGGACATCAGTCCCTCATGCACCCTCAAAAGTGTTGGGTCTGGAAGCACAGCTTCCATCCAGTTGTAATAACTTAGCCAGGACCTCCAATTGTTCTTTCCCTCTGGGATCCTGAATCCACAGCTGCATGATAGATTGGTTTGTCTGCTGAAGGTCTGAACAGTGTGCTCCCTTGCCCGCTGGGTTGGAGAAACGGCCTTGATATCTCTGGGCAGAGTAAGATCTGGAAAAGTTAGTCAAGGTGAGCTGTGATGCTAATAGCAACCAAAATTACTTACACTACTGACATTTTGGCCTTTATTTATTTATTTATTTATTTTTCATGTGCTTTATGTGAAGTTCAGGTACATGTTTATCTAAACATAGAGTACAAGAGAATTTATGACAGGAAACTAATAGACTCACCTCTAGAGTAGGCATCAAAGTTTGGTGATGATTATCAACACCAAGAAAATTCTAACATATAAAGAGAAGTATTAACTGATTTTTTTTTTTTTTTCCATTTGGAAAAACTTGAAGAGATTATAACATTTTTTGAAACTCACAAAGTGACACAGGTAGGTTGGTTCTATGAAGGCTGTATGGCGGTTGGCAGGATCCTACCAGCATTACTGCATTATACCTTCCAAAACAACTTGTCAAAAAAGAAAAGTGGGAAATATTAGCTTTCACCCATTATATTTCTGTCAAAAACATAATTTCTTGATTTCTTTCAAATTTATTCTGTTATGACAGGTGGTGCTTGATCAAACCAGATCTTTTATGATTTTCAGCCTTCTAGTCTTCATGTTTAGATCTTGTAATAAATTGCAGACTGTACAAACTGGGAAAAGTCTTTTATCCTGTACATAACAGGGAACAAGGTTTTGCATGGAAATTATATAAAAATATAGTTCTGAATGAGCTCTTCCTTTTAACATGTTTTCTGCAAGCTGATTCTGATTTCTTTTAGTTTGGTAACTAAAGCTAAAATCAGGGAGATGAAAAGTCCAGCTGAACAGTGTTTGTAAATTTATAGGTATGAAAATATTCTGCAGTCAAGAGAAGCACATTTGTAACTGGTGGCTGAGCATTTCAATTTATACTTCTGTGCTTTCCTCCAACTATTTCTACTGAGTAACCAAACCATCACAGTGATATTGATCTCTAACTTCAAACCAAATCAAAATAAAAACTAACAAACAGGAAGACAGTCCTTATATACTTCTTATCTTTTCCTTTGTTTTTTATGTTTCCATTCTTAACCCATATCTAGTTTAACGTTCTACATTCTCCTAATGTTGCTGAGTTTAAACGCTGACTTACCAGAGCCTTTTGTTTCAGTTCATAAGACATTTTCTCAAAAAATAAACAAGTGCTCATGAAAGAGACTGATGTGTCAGAACAACATCACTTCCACTTGTGGAAGCACGCTGATTGTGATGAGCTTTGAGTGGAGCAGAGGCAGTCTGATGGGCAGGCTTTGCTGTATTTGAATTTGCTGCTCTGCATTTGGGGAGGCCAAGCTTTCCCCCATGACACCAGTGAAACCTTGTCTACAGGTCTCAGCTGAATTAGGAAAACTGAAAATCTTTAAAACAAAAGTCTAAACCCATTTGCAAAGCTCTTATTTTATGCAGGTGTCAATAATCCAGCCCATTCAGCCAGAAACATGTCTAGGCTCTGAGTTAGCTTGGGTTCCATGACCAACGACTTTGCATTCTCTCTAGAAAATTTTTATTTCAAGCTGTTCTTTACATTCCATATTCTTTACAATCCTGCATTCTGATGAAAGGCACAGAACTGTAACTTTTCTTTCTAATTTGGATTTCTTTTCCTATTTTTTTCTGCCTTACAATAGAAAAAAGAGTTGAGTAAATGTTAATTGATACTATGCTTCTGTGTGATTAAAAATATATATTTATAAAGACAAAAAAAAATTTATATGCTTTTAAAAATTTTTAAAGCATAAAGAAAGAAGAATAAAGTAGAACATGATTATAATGGATCAAAAAACTATGAATTAAATGAAAACAGATCTTAGATTTTAAAAATCTATTGATCATTTTCTTTCTATTGTTTTACTATATGTGGGGCAACATAAAAACAAACAAAAAAAAAAAGGACAGTGGGAATATTCAAGGCAACATATTTTCTTTCTATAAAGTGATATTAAGCTACCTTTTTTCTTTCATCTTTATTCCAGGGTTCCTCTTACTTCTCATAAACGTGTATTCAACTGGTCTTAATATGATCCTGACATTTTTTTCCCTTCCAAATGTCTCTTGAGTGAGTTGCATGTGCCAAAGTGAAAAATACACACACACACACACACACACAAAAAAAAGTTATCAATTTTTAACTTGATGAATTTATTTAATATTTTATTTATTAATAAACATTTTGTTGGCCCTGGTTTTAGTCCAAAAATTCCTGTTGCTATGCCTTAAATGAAACACAGTATTTATTTTTTCCAGACTGTTTGTTTTGGAGAAACAAGTACTGTTTGGCCTCCAGAGGTCTGAGTAACATTGCTTTGACTAGGAAGAAAATACTGGCATTATATAGTTTCTTTCGTAGCTGTCTGCTGTGAAAAACAAAACACAACTAACTCACAGCTCCAGTGCAAGCCACGTGTGGTTTAGTGAGTACTATGAAGATCCCTCCAGAGCCTGCAAGTTCATTCCCAATCCTTTCTAAGCTGCTGGGCCTCTCCCTGTTTTACTAATAAAAGTATTTTGCAAGGCCACATGATTAGGACTACAGACAACAGCATGGATCATATCCATATTTTGAACCAGACAGGTCAAAATGTTCACTCAAATACTTTCCTGCAGTCAAACATAATCTGTTGATTGCAAAAGTTGAGACACCCCACTGCATTGTTCTCTCCTCCACAGCCAGGGCCACAGAGCAAAGTGCCATCAGCTAGCGAAAAATAAAAGCTGTCCACAGAAACAACCAAGCGTCAGGTTCACTCAGTATCATCTGATAACCCCATGGAACAGGTGATCAATATTCATCAGCATCACGGTTCCCCCGCTAGTGATGGTTAATGGGCTGATAATGCCATCCTCCTTGTAGCCAAATCCCATCAGGGACCAGACAGCTGGAGCTAAAGGAGAAAACTTATCAGATCTGGCAGTAGACAGTTTAGGAGGCTAAAATTAACCTTGGACCGTTCACAGAAAGAACTAATTGTTTGTGACTGCTAGATTCCTGCCAGTGGCAAAGGTTTATTGCTGCACAGATCTTAACCTGATACTCGTTTTTCTGCAGCAGGAAATAAAAACAAACTGAAGGAGAAATAAAAAAATCCTGGGGTTATTTTTAACTCCCCCCGCCCCCCCCCAAAAAAAAAAAAAAAAAAAAAAAAGAATATACATTAGAGTAAAGAAAATTAAAGCTATAGTTAAAGCTTTATGCATTTGTACTAATAATGAGTCAAGTTACTTCAGGACTCCAGAACATATTCTGAATTCATGATCTTGACAGAGCCTTCAGTCAGAAGAAAAAAAAAAAAAAAGAAAAAAAAAAAGTCTGCCAGAAAACCCCAAGTCTGCTGAATTACTCTTACTTTACTAAAACCTCCAACAACATCATTTCCTCCCCTTCCTGTGCCAGCAGTACACAAGCTGAAAGCTGGCTCTGGCTGAAGAGTCATTAGCTCATGACTCATGAAAAGGGAAGCAAATAAACAAGAGGCTTAATCAAAGGTGGTGGCAAAATCTATGTCATGATGTGAGTACGTTCAAGAGAGGGAAGGTGTAATGCTTGGCAATATGCTCCAGTTATAGATATCTCGACTTTCAGACATATTTGTGTTCAGCATAACAGTACTACAGAGCAAACTGTAGTACAAGATGGTGGACCTGGAAATATGGAAGAGGACTCCAGCTGGGAGAACTGGAAAAAAATTTTGATTCAGAGAAGAAGAAAAATATTAGTGAGAGCAGAAGATAAATTGACAAGTGAGAAAATGGAACATTTAGTTCAACTAAGAGAAAGGAATGGACAGACAAGTAGTCCTTGGCAGCTGCTACAAATAAAAATAAAACTAGTACCAGAAGAGGCTCCCTGTATGACCCTCATAAAGTGAGAATTCCAACATAGGAGCTGGTTCAGAAAATACACAAAACTGATAAATGGGCTTGAAACTAATAGGATCTCGAAAATAGCAGGGAGGACCTTACTTGGTGTTCTTGGCATCAGGACAAACATATATATTTAACTTACACTGAAGTGGATCAAGGTTTCTATACCTTCTAGGTGTCTAGGATGCACAAAGAGAAGGTTTAAGTTATGTTCGTGGAATTCATTCTATCCCATTCTTAAGGTAGAAAAGTAAAAGCAAAAAGCATAGCAAGAAAAAATGAAAACAAGCAGCAGGAATTGGTTATGATAAGAAAGATTTCAATTCCAGTTACAGGTACACAATCAGGTAAAAACAGTTTTTCTTGAAGGATTGAAACCATACAGGTGTCTGGGATGCTAAGGCAAAACATGGATGGCTTAAAAGTGAGAAATGGAAGAGTAGAGAGGTAAAGTGATCTGGAGACACTTCTGAATCACTGTAGTGTTAAAATGTAGCTGAATTAGGCTCAGGTGAATGATGATCCAGTAGAAGATTAAAGGATGTGAGATGGTCCAGGGGAAAGAATGTTAAAAAAATTATCTTGAGACAATTTGAGGAGTCAGCGATAACCCTGAGGGTAAAATGTATATATGGATAGAGGATCTCCATAATATGACTGAAGAGATCAATAAATACTGTAAATTATTTCTCCCTTAATGAGAGATTTTAATTCCTAAATATAGATCACCTGAGGCTGAGAAATGTGAGAACTGCCAAAAGTCAAGCTCAGTTACAAGTCACAAAAGTGTTCATGAAAGTAGAAAAAGTTCTTCATCCATAAAGACCATGGAAGATGAAGTAAATAAGTGCAATTTTTCTGAACCTAGGAGAACAGATAAGAATATTTTAAGAAAGCAAGTAAACTGCTAAGTGCATTTTCCTGCCTTGTCCAGGGAACATGTCTGATACCTGATTTCTTTTCTGTTTCTCCAACCCGACCTTTGTTAGATGGAAAAAGAATAAACTGATGAGAAAGTCACCTATCTTTTGGGGCTAAGTTAAACCACTTCCAAGAATGGTATTGTGTCCATTAGAAGTCTGGGCAGGTATGCAGCAAGGCATCTTTGCAAACGGGTGGCTAAGTTTATATATGAATGGCAGGGGCTGTGTTAAGCAGGTTGACTTCCATTCCTCCTGTGTTTCTCACATGTAATGCACGTTTAAAAATAAGTGGAAGAGCAAAACGTAAGGATAGTGACTCTTGGGATTATTACACATTTGAGTCTTTCTCTGCCAGCACAAACTTCTCAACTAAAAGTAATTTGATTGGAATAATTTCTCCTAGGGCCCCAGCAGTTCCATCAAGATTGCCTGGCAGAGAAAGGTAACCCTACATTTATTTTCCTTGGCATTCCTCTAAGGATCAAATATTTTGGCCCTTTTCAGGGGCCAAATTTACTATTACTTCTTTCCAAGCTAAAGTACAAAGACCATAGTAGAAATGTTGCAGTAATAACAGTAATTCCCTGCTCAGAGAAAAAAAAAATGTTATTATTTGTTAATATTATTCAGTGATAATCAAGGAAACTTAAATAGTGATCCTATGGAAACTCCTCAAGCTAACCCTTTAACAGTAGTGTACAAAATGGGTGGATAACAAAAATAAGGCGCAAAAATAATTCTAATGTATTCGTAAATTGGAAGGTGAGATAGTGTAACTACTACCCTACATTCAGGACACAGGTAAGAAACATATTCTTCATAGATAATAATAAACACAAGGAATACTTTATCTAAACAGAAGACAGAGACCAAGCCATACAGAAAGGCCTTCCTCAGCATTGGCTTGGAACTGAGAATCATAGAAACAAAATGGTTCAAAAAAAAAACCATAAAAGAACCTTGGTTCCTTGGCTATATTTTTTATGCTCATGTACTTGTAGCAAACCAAAGAAAATAAACTTTTTGTAAATTCTGGTAAGCAACAAGATATTTAGATGCTATACACTTGGACATAAAATGTCTATTTCTTCTAATAAATTTCTTCCTTTCTTCCTTTCTCACTTTCTCTCTTTCTCTCCTTTCCCTCTTTCTTTCCTTCTTTCCTTTCTTCTTTCCTTCTTTTCTTCTTTCCTTTTTATCCTTCTTTCTTGTGGGAATATGATGGGAATATAAAGAAGTGTTTCATTTTTTAAGAATATTTTATACTTACAACTACAGATATGACCATGACCATCTTTATGTTGCTACTCAAATAATGAGAAAAGATATATATATAATATATATTCATATTGACCCCATACAATTTTGCCAGTATAGTTATCAAACAAAAACAATGTGTGTATGTAAAATATTTAACACAGAACATTTTTAATTAAAACAAAAAATATGAGCATCCTAATTGCTGTACTATATGAGAGTATATGTTAAGGCCTTTTCATTCTCTTCTGTTGAAGCTTTTTTGTTTTTCACGAAACATTTAATTGCAATGGGAATATGAACAGAAACACCAGTCTCTCACTTTGCAGGCAAATATTGTAACACGTTAGAACACATTTAAATTCTTTCCTTGGCCAAAAATATCTGCTATTTCTTCCTCCATTTCACCTCCAATTTTATCTAATTAGCATTGAAATTCTTTTGGATCTATTTTGGAACCTGCTTTGGCAGGGGGGTTGGACCCGTTGATCTTTCGAGGTCCTTTCCAACCCCTACAATTCTGTGATTATGTGATTTTCTGAAATAAATAAATAAATGTCGTTCAAGATTTCATTTTTTGAATAATTAAACTGTTTGGAAAATCTGACTAGAGTTTTAAAATAGCTTTGAATCAAACAAAACAGTACTTTTATGTCAAATTTTAAAATTACTTAATTCTGCTTGTGACAACTCACTGTTGCTACTTATATTATCTGAAGTACTGCATCGAAAAATGTAACAGCTGTTCCTGAAGATGAACAGAACTAAAATAACCCTGAGTTCATTTTTGAAGTGCTCCTCCTACAAGTCTATATAGTTAAATAGTCAAAACAGACTATTTAGCTATATAACAGTGTTGGAGGGATGTGGGGGGGAACCTGCAAAGCAGTGAACAGATGGTTTTCAAAGTATGTAATACATGATGCATTGAAATGATTTTCTCCATTTTTACTGTCTGCTAATTTTTGCTGGTTATACTACACCTTTGCCAAACGACAAGACTAATAGCAAGCAACTTAAGACATTCAAAGGCCAAAGTGCTAAGAACAGGTTGCCTTCATTTTCTTTATCATTCATTATTCAAGTGGCTGCTTGTAATATTTAAATGGTTCAGTCAAGTCATAGCATTCACTGCAGAAACTCATTAGTGCTCATTATTCTGTGACCTCTACCCTACCATGCAGGGCAAGGTACCAAGGAGGATGGGTTAAGTGACAGAGACAGCAAAAAATAGGAGCAAACTAATGCTCAAAGAAAAATGCTCCTTTCTTTCTACCAACATAGGTCTTCTGCTACTAGAATCATCTAAGGCTCTTCCCAAGAGATAAATACTTAAATAATTTGGAAACTTTCTCTGTTTTTGGAGTCCACAACTGGAAAAAAAAGTGAGATTTGGTCTGCAGTAGCAGTGTCTGGATGAGTGCTTCTATTAATAACTGTCCATCACAGAGTTCTGTGATATTCATCTTGTCATATTTGTTCACATTTCCAGTCTTTCTGAGCTCTAAGAAGACAAATAAAAAATAAAATAAAATAATAATAATAATAATAATAATAATAATAAAAACAAGCAACACCTGAACAGAATGTCTTGATGGCATTTTTTTTTCCTTTTATTCAGTACACACTTCTCCTGTGAGTGAATATAAAGTTACTGAGCAAGTATTGACAATTCAGACTTCACTGCACCAGACAAATTTTTTACGTGATTTTAAGCACTCACTGAACTTTTGGTTTTCTGCCCAACTCTCCCTGCCTTCTGAGTATGCGTGGACTGGCAGAGTAGGGGCTGTCTCAGGCATGCTGCTGATGGTTACAGCTAGGTACAGAGATAATCACAGTTACTGTATGGCACCTGGCACCTTTCCTTTAGCCTCTAATTACAGTTTGGCACTTAAACTTGCAAATATTGATTGGTGAAACATTTTATGATAATCATGTGGAAACGTTTAGCTGCTCACTCCTTAATGATGTTACTGGAAACATTTTGTAGCTCATTTGGCCATCCTTTCATCTTGGCACTTAGAGACTTCACCTTCATACAAACAAGCACATGTTCCACAAAGGACTTCATGCCCAGGTTGAAAGCCGCCAGCCTTTTATACAGGTGCCCACTGTTCTGCATGTTGATTAGTTTTGTTCTGGTAAATGGAATAATTTAAGCATGTAAAAAGATAACTGTGTGCTTAAACATGTAATGTCGATAACTGGGCTCATATGCTGGGGAAAACAAAGGGAAGGCAAGGCAAGGCAAGGCAAGGCAAGGCAAAGCAAAGTGGTTTTGAATACACAGAGGAGGAAACAATAACACAATATAAAAATAAAAAGTAAATGCGTTATAATTTTGTAGTACTTCACTTTGCCTTAGAATCACACATAACTTTCTTTTTTTAAAAAAACAATATTATCATTATTTTTATCACCTGGGATAATTGTATACAAAAGCTTACATCATACTGGAGAGATTAACATACTTCAGTAAAAAGTCTCTGTTACCTCTAGAATAGTCTCATTCATGTTGACTTTGAATCCTTCCGAGGTGTTTAGAAGCTCACAACAACATATTGCAGAATTAACAATATTTCTTTGATATTTATACTCTGATAACCACAAGAGAGCACAATAATAAGAAAGAATCTATTGTGCTGGGAGCCCTAGCAACAGCCTCCAAATCTGAAAAAGGTTAATCCTCTGTTTCATCATATCCTGATGCCTTGCTGATAGTCTCCACTGAAAGTGTTCATGTACAGCCTTCTGCCATTTCAAAAAGACAAAATGTATCTGGCTTTGAGGGTGAGAAATTTTTCCTCGATTAAAATGACAAAAATAAAAAATAAAGTAAAATTGGCTCAGGAAAAGTGAAAAGAATTCTACAGTGCAGAACTTTCATGTGTATGTGTAAAATAGAATTGGCTAGAATAATGCAAAGAACAATAAATATACCCAGCTACTGAGGATAGCTGGGATTAAAGAAAGGTTTGAAGTTGTTCACATTAAATGATCTAAGCAAAGACAAGTGATCAGTGGATTTTAATGATATGTTAAAAAAGTAGTTGAACTCTCAGATAGACACTTTATTCCAGTACTTCTATAATATGTTCTCATTTTCCCTCCTCTATTTTATATTACCAATAAAAAGATGATTTGCTGTTGTTGTTGTGCATTAAGCTAATGGGTGTCAGGAAACCATTTCTTGTGCTGCATGTTATTCAGATGTGAAATATGAGGGGTTTTTTTGCAGTTTTGTTTTAGTATTAAGCACTTACAGAAGACTTCTTGAATGCTGAGATCCAGGTTCACAGCTGTGTAATGACTGTAAAAAGGTGAATTCATTGAAGCTATGGAAAGTGAATTCACAGAAGCTATGGAAGCTGCACAGATCTCCACCACCATCTCTCTCTTTCAGGGGTATTCACATCCCTTTTTCAGGCATCTAATCCACCCTTTCCTCTTAACTACAGAAAATAATTTTAGGGAAATTCAGGCCATCAAATTACAATGCTTGCTTTGAATGAAGCCTCTTCTCGTTGACTTGGGAGGGAATTTGAACCTAACACTGGATATTTGCAGTAAAATGTTTGTTGTCAGTGTATACTTTAAATCAGTGAATCCTGCTTCAATCTGAAAAGTTTTAAGAACAATATGTAAGAGATGCATTTTATATTATTGACGTTGCATCCTACCAACAGTGCAGAGAGGAGTCAGTAATCAACATCCACCTTCCTAGCATGTGAGCTGCAAAACCTCACCCACAGAGACCTCTGGCTTCTGCTCCAAATGGGATTTTTGCCAAGGGAGCCCGACAGCCTAAGCTTTTTTTGCATCCTCATCCTTCAGTTCATTGCTGAATGACAAAACAATCAGCTCAAAGAATTCACCTTGCCAAACAAAGAACATGCACATTTCCTTGCCATGGTGGAAAAGACATGAAGTTTTTCCATCATCTGTGTCTGTGCAAGTAGTAAACAATAGGCTCTGGCATCTAGTATCCCTGCCCTGACTTCGGTGGCCTGGAAACAAGCAGAGAAATGGCAAATCATGCCAATGTAGACTGCAGGTTCACACCTGCTCTAATATTTTCACAACAATTTCAGCAATGAGGACTAGGGAAGCTGCACAAATATATTTCTAAGGTATGTTTTGATTGCTCTTTAAGCTTTAGAAATTGTAAACATCTCTCATTAAATGATCTATATGCAGTAAATATTTAGCACTGTGCAAACACAGATAGCTTTTTGTGTGTCCAGTGAAACTGCCTGTTGCCGTTTAGATGAATATTCAGATACTTTTCTGTAGAGCATGAAGCAAAACTAAAAATCTTGATGTTGTATTTAACCAGCAGACAGCTAACCACCACACAGCTGTTCTCTCATTTCTGCACTAACCACAGTGGGATGGGCAGAGAATTTTGGGGAAAAAAAAAAGGTAACAACTTATAGGCTGAGATAAAAGACTGTTTAAGAGGACAGAAAACAAATGGAAAATGATGATGATAATGATGATGACAGAATATACAATGCAAGTGATGCACAACACAATTGCTCACTGCCCACTGACCAATGCCCCAGCCAGACCCCGAGCATATAGTAGTCCCCCTGGGTAAGTCCCCAAGTTTTATTGTTAACCATGATGCCACATGGTGTGGGATATCTCTTTGGCTCATTTGGGCCAGCTGTCCTGGCTGTGTCTCTTCACAACTCCTGGTGGACCCCCATCCTGCAGGTGGCAGGGCAGCATGAGGAGGTGAAATGTCCTTGGCTTTGTTTTATATGATGACCACCACTAACTAAAACATGGGTGTGTTATCAGCATTATTCTCATCCTAAATCCAAAACACAAAATCATACCAGCTGCTAGGAAGAAAATTAAGTCTATCCCAGCCAAAACTAGGATACTTTATCATAATTGAATAATTGAGTCTTTTTTTTTTTTTTTTCCCCATTATTTGTACAAACAGTACCCTTTGAACTCAGTGAACTAGAGCTGATCTTTCTTTCAAGAAAATCTGTTTCCTTACAAAAAATAAAGTGCTGTGGAACTTGCAGTATATCGAATTATTTCCCTCATTCATTACAAATCAAAGTATACTTTCAAATTTGGAATTGAGACATACCATAATTGTAAGCATTGCAATCAGTTCCAGAGGGAACTAACAAGAGCAAAATAGACTTTGGAGATATCTTCATTAGAACTTTTCCTTTTACCAGAATTGGAAAAACCATCTGTTCAAGCAGCAAAAGAAAAATAAATAAAGCAAGAGAAAAAAAAATTTTTTTGACTTTTAACAGCAAAGACTTAATGTTTTATTTCAGGTATCTAAAACTGAGTTTACTCAGAAACATGTAAGATCCTGTACATGATTTGATGTTAGACCCTTTCTAGACAAGACTAAGGTCAGTGAAATGTTTTGTTTTATTTATTTTTTTTTTTTATGTGTCACTGATATGCTGTGAAGAATACATGGAAATAATAATGTCTTTGACTTAACTTGTTATGCTGCACATCAATAGACTAATGCTGATGTGAATGTGACACACAATGAAGAAATCTTGCCTGGCCTTAGCTCTATTGCTTCTAGTCTAAATAAACACCTGAATTCTCCATTAATTCTATTGGATGTATCTGGAGTTATGCACAAGATCTGGGGTTGTCTTTCACGTCAGCTGATAACAGAAGGGTCCTGCTTTCCAGTTTTGGAGGAGATGCCCAACTTTTCCAACAAGGGATGGCAGTGGGAACAAAAATGACCCTGAAACAATTGACATGGAAGTATGAAAGGGCAATCAGCAAACTAAGATGTAACATATTTTTTTTAAGATCTTCTATGCTCATTATGCTATGGCAGAGCATCATCAGTGCAAGTTTTTTTCTTCCATACTGTACAAGGAACAAACACAGTGAAATCTTTTGAGTTGTACAGATACTTGAGCTAATTTTAATCTATCTTGATACTGCCTGAGTAAATATCTCCTTTCGGGTCCTTATGGGTCCTATATTCTGCCCTTAGCCTCTTGTCAGCTTAGCTTTACTATTGTCAAGACCCAAGCTGGAAAAATTTAAAAAGTCTCCATGAGCTGCAATTAATCACCTAAATTCTGGCATAGACATAACCTTAAAAGTAGGAAGGCTGTCTGTATCTATTCAGTAATTAGTCTCTTTACAAACGAAGCTCAGTTTCTAACTGCTGCACTTGTGATGTGCCTGAAAACTGGAATGGGAGAAAGAAAATGAAATGCAATTTTCCATTATTAAACATATACTTACCACACTGCTTTCCTGTCAGTGGACAAGAAAGTCAGGTCTTGGTAAACAGCAAGTAGCATGGGAGCTTACCTAATCCATATAAGTGGAGCAATCAAACAATAAACTGATTTACTCTGTACACTGCAGTCTGAATTTAGACTTGGTTTGTGTGCATATGAAGGGGTGACAGAGGCTGAAAACCTAAAGAAAGCAGGATGAGAGCTTTAGCCTGTTCATTGATAAAGTTCTTGTTCTGCATCTTCAGGTTTTCATCCATTGCTGTCCTTTGGCATATTGAAACATGCAAACTGTTGACTAATTTTTGAGGTTAAAGATTTTTATGCTGAATATTTAAATATGTCTTTAGTAGATGAATAGATTAAAGATGCAACATTCAAATATTCCACTTAAAAATTAATAATAGAGCTCTGGGAAGCCTTGTAGATAGTAATCAGATGGAGGTTACAGATCAAGGCTTCTTATATCATGAAATAAAAAAAAAATAAAAAATAAAAAATAAAAAAAAATAAAAAATAAAAAATAAAAAATAAAAGTTTTTTAAGTTCCACACACAAGTAAAAATATATTTTAAACTAAATATTTACAGCATATTTTATGTATTGTACCATTCACTTTCAGAAGAAACTTTTTACCTATGTCTCTTCCAAATTTTTACAGGTTTTAGTAATCCAAAGTCTAACATATTGCCACACTGAAAAACAAAATCTTATGTGATGCAATTGATAGCACATTCTTTCTCCTCCTAGGATTTCTAATCACTATATGCAATGTGATTTAGGTGTGTGATTTTAGGTAACATGATTTAGGTTTATACATTTTTACTGGGTCTGGCTGGAATGGAGTTAACTTTCTTCTTGGCAGGCTTTATGGGCCTGTATTTTGGAACTGTGACCAAAATAATGTTGATAACACACTATAATTGGAAGGGGGCACAGCCAGGACAGCTGAATCCAGCTGACCAAGGGGATATCCCACGCCAAATAACATCATGCTCAATAGTGAAAACATCCTGGGAGTGAGGGGAAGAGGTAGTTTTTGCAAGGCACTACTGCTCAGAGACTTGATGGTCATTTGTATGCTGCTAGAAGGTGGTGAGTGGTTGTCTTTGCATCACTTTCTTTTTCTCTTTTTATATCTTATTAGACTGTTCTTATCTCACCCTGTAAGTTTTTTTCACTGTTGTACTTCAGATCTTCTCCTCCATCCCTCTGGGGAGGTATGAGTGAACAGCTGATGAGTGCTTAGTTGCTGGCCAGGGTCAACCTGCTACAACATGTCTGTTCCTTGCTTTGGAGAAGTAAAAAAAATAGGAGACAAAAGCCTAAATTTAAATCCAGCATTTTGACTGTTAACAGTATCCTGCTTGTCGTGGTATTATATGTCAGCATAATTGCCAAGAGTAAATAACAAGCACATCTAAAAATAAAGGGTTTGTAGTTTTCTTCTAAACCAAAATGGTAAAGCTGTACAGTCATAGTGGAACACCAGATTAAAATAGTGAATTTTTATTACAGTTTTAAAACAACAACCAACACTACCTTATATTAATAGGTATTTTACAAGAGAATTCATTACATGAAGACTATGTGTACACATCAACTTTACCCACAGCTTCCATTTATATTCCATGTAATTCCTTCGGGAAGGTCTATGCTACACCGGGCCTGATGGCACTGGATGGGATGTGCCTCTCTCGGAGAGGGGCAAGGATCTTTGGTCAGGAGTTGGCAGGGCTGATAGATAGGGCTTTAAACTAGAGTCGAAGGGGGAAGGGGCTAAAACCAGGCACGCCGGTGAAGACCTAAGGGATGGTACGCTAGAATCAGTGGGGCTGTGTGCCAGTGAGGTCCTTCAGTTAGATCCACAAGGTGCTGAGTGTAAGGAGATGCACCTGAAATGCTTCTACACGAACACACGCAGTATGAGGAATAAAATGGATGAGCTAGAAGTACTGGCCCAGTCCCGCAACTACAACATCATCGGCATAAGCGAAACCTGGTGGGATGAGTCCTGTGACTGGGGTGTTGCGATAGATGGTTACAGGCTCTTCAGGAGGGACAGGCAGGGTAGGAGAGGTGGTGGGGTGGTGATGTATGTGAAGCAGGGGCTGGACTGTGTGGAACTTCAGGTTGGTGATGGCAAAGTTGAGAGCCTCTGGGTAAGGATCAAGGGACGAACGAATAAAGGGGATGTCGTTGTGGGAGTCTATTACAGACCGCCTGGCCAGGACGATAGCGCCGATAAATTATTCTTTACAGAACTAAGAGAGGCCTCGAGATTAACTCCCCTTGTCCTTATGGGGGACTTCAACTTGCCAGACGTTAACTGGGAGTGCCACACGGCTGACACGAGCAAGTCCAGGAGGTTCATGAAGCACCTAGACGATAACTTCTTGGTGCAGGTGCTAACGGAGCCAACTAGGAAAGGTGTCCTCCTAGACCTGTTGCTAGAAAACAGAGCGGGTCTGGTGGGAGATGTGGTGATTGGTGGCCGCCTCGGTCATAGCGACCATGAAGTGGTTGAGTTCAAAATTTACGGTGACAGAAGGAAAAGTGCCACCAAAACCTCATCCCTAGATATGGGGAAAGCGGACTTCAGGCTGCTCAGGGAACTAGTCAGCAAGGTCCCCTGGGAAACTGCTCTTGAAGGCCTCGATGTCCACCAGTGCTGGTCATTCTTTAAGCGATGCCTCCTAGAAGCACAAGATCAGGCAATTCCTAAATATCGCAAGTCAGGCAGGTGGGGCAGGAGCATTCTGATGGAGATTAGGCAGAAACAGAGAGTGTTTCGCTACTGGAAGGAGGGCCAGGTGTCATGGAAAGAATACAGGGATGCTGTTCGTGTTTGTAGGGAGAAAATTCGTGTGGCTAAAGCACACCTAGAGTTGAAGCTGGCTGTGTCTGTGAGAGAAAATAAAAAGGGTTTTTTTAGATATGTGAATGGAAAAAGGAGAACTAAAGAATACATAGGGCCGCTCCTTGATAGGGAAGGTCTCCTCACAGACAATGACATAGGCAAAGCAGAAACGCTTAACGCCTTCTTTGCCTCTGTCTTCAATGCCGATGACGGGCTTCGGGACCCAGGGTGCCCTGAGCTGGAGGACCGGGACGGTGGGGATGACAAACTCCCAACCGACCCTGAACGTGTGCGGGATCTGCTACTCCACCTGGATCCCTACAAGTCCATGGGTCCAGATGGGATTCATCCCAGGGTGCTGAAAGAGCTGGCGGACATCATCGCGGAACCTCTCAATTATTTTTCAACGATCCTGGGAATCTGGAGAGGTCCTGGTAGACTGGAAGCTGGCAAATGTGCCGATTTTCAAGAAGGGTCAGAAAGAAGACCCTAGCAATTACAGGCCTGTCAGTCTCACATCAGTGCCTGGTAAAATCATGGAGAAGATGGTTCTCGAACGTATTGAGGCGCACCTGGGGGACAAAGCAGTCATTGGTCCCAGCCAGCATGGGTTTGTGAAGGGTAGGTCCTGCCTAACTAACCTGATTTCCTTTTATGATAAGATCACCCGTATGGTGGACCAAGGGAAACCAGCTGATGTGATTTTTTTGGACTTCAGCAAGGCTTTTGGCACGGTTTCCCATAGGATCCTACTGGACAAAATGTCCACCATACACCTAAATAGAAGCATCATACGATGGGTGAGCAATTGGCTAACGGGCAGGGCCCAAAGGGTTATGGTAAATGGGGCTGCATCAGGCTGGCGGGCGGTCACCAGTGGGGTCCCTCAAGGCTCCATTTTAGGGCCGGTACTTTTCAATATTTTTATAAACAATCTGGATGTAGGAATAGAAGGCATTCTGAGCAAGTTTGCTGATGACACCAAACTTGGAGGAGTTGTGGACTCTGTTGAGGGTGGAAAGGCCTTGCAGAGGGATCTGGATAGGTTGGAGAGCTGGGCGATCACCAACCGCATGAAGTTCAATAAGAACAAGTGCCGGGTCCTGCACCTGGGACGGGGAAACCCTGGCTGCACGTACAGACTGGGCGATGAGACGCTGGAGAGCAGCCTAGAAGAGAGGGATCTGGGGGTCGTGGTAGACAGCAAGTTGAATATGAGCCAGCAGTGTGCCCTGGCAGCCAGGAGGGCCAACCGTGTCCTGGGGTGCATCAAGCACGGCATCGCTAGTAGGTCAAGGGAGGTGATTGTCCCGCTCTACTCTGCGCTGGTGCGACCTCACCTCGAGTACTGTGTGCAGTTCTGGGCACCACAGTATAAAAAGGACATGAAACTGTTGGAGAGTGTCCAGAGGAGGGCTACGAAGATGGTGAAAGGCCTGGAGGGGAAGACGTACGAGGAACGGCTGAGGGCACTGGGCCTGTTCAGCCTGGAGAAGAGGAGGCTGAGGGGAGACCTCATCGCAGTCTACAACTTCCTCGTAAGGGGGTGTCGAGAGGCAGGAGACCTTTTCTCCATTAACACCAGTGACAGGACCCGCGGGAACGGGGTTAAGCTGAGGCAGGGGAAATTTAGGCTTGACATCAGGAGGGGGTTCTTCACAGAGAGGGTGGTTGCACACTGGAACAGGCTCCCCAGGGAAGTGGTCACTGCACCGAGCCTGTCTGAATTTAAGAAGAGATTGGACTGTGCACTTAGTCACATGGTCTGAACTTTTGGGTAGACCTGTGCGGTGTCAAGAGTTGGACTTGATGATCCTTAAGGGTCCCTTCCAACTCGGGATATTCTATGATTCTATGATTCTATGATTCTATGATGATTCTAGTGTCACCAAAATAATGAACCCCATACACTCCAACGTACTCCTTTGGTGCCTTTTACTCCCTTGGCATTTTTCAGGTTGGACATCTCAGAGGGATCCCCTTCCTTAAATTGGACAAAGTTGACTATCATATGTCAGTGAACCCAAGACCTTCTGCCAGAGACAGCAAGCAAGGACAGCTGTAAGTCCTTTTTTTCAGAGTACATCTCTTCAGGTTATTCCAGGCATTGGCAACATTATTGCAAGCATGAAGGACAGTCAACAAATACACCATCAATAAATACACCAACCAGTCTCCACATATCTTGCCGTTTTCTAGATTTTCTTATTTCAACTTAAACTTCTCCTCCCACAGCTTTCATGAGAAAAGGGCAAACCTCAGAACAGTCTGATAAATATTCATGTATTTGTAGAGTCATTCTCATCTGAATGAGGACTCCCCAGTGCCTGGAGGTCTAAAAGTATAAAAATATATTCACCTCCCCACAGAGTTATACAACACCAAACAAATTCACAGCACAAAAAACACAATCTAAATCAAAGACTTTTCACACTTTCTAAAATTTTTGAATCAGTTGATTTGAAGTATAATGAAAAAATTGAGAATAATTATTTTTATTTTATCCAAACCAGTTGACCGTCCCTAATTTATATAACAGTTGATGAAGCTGATGGGGAAAGGACAGCTGGGTTGATTACTTTGCTTCATTCATAATGCAGTTTTCTTCCCCTCCTGACATGTGAAACATCTCAGTGATTTTATATTCTCCCTCCCTTACTCTAAAAGTACAAATGAAAATATCTTCCTCCTGGATGAACAGACAGTTAATTTTAAATTAAACATCTGTGTCCAGTCACAATGCACATATATCTCTGTTGCATAGAAAACGACTTGTAACTGGAATTACTAAAATTTGCATTTTTGACCTCCAAACAGTTAACCAACATTTGTCTTAGCTGACTAGTGTGAGACCAGTACCAGTACCAGTGATAAGACAAAAGAGTTTGGCAGTTTGAGTCCTCTTCTCAGTACACAAAGGTGGCAATGCTTACCACTGCATAAATGAGCTGGGAGCTTTGTTGGAGGTCACAGCAGATGGGGAGCTTGGAAAATGTGGGGTAAATAAGTGTAGGCTTTACTTTCACAGTGGACAGAGTATTTAATGTCCTGGATCAGTAATTACAGACAAAGTTTTAAAAAATTAGAGCTAAAATGCTATTTAGTAACTCAAGCAGAATAGGAATTTGAGTACAGAATCCAAACAATGGTAATAAAAACAAAACAAAACAAAACAAAACAAAAAAACTAAAGCATGGTGGGTTCCACTGCACAATGTGTAGGTATATAACAGGGACTGAAATCTTGGGCTCAGGAGAATACAAGTTCCTGAAGTGCTGCAGTTCTCTTGGAGTAGTGGAGAAAGAAGTACCTCTGAAGGTTTCATGCAGGTATCAAAGGACTGGAAGAGGCTGCATCACCAGCATGCTGGGGACAAGTTAGGTATCTGAGTTGGACAGACAGGTTCCTAACCCATTTTTTTTTTTCTTCCTGCTACTCTGTAGAAACCATTCCTGCGATTATTTTCTTTAAGTTGCTCAAGAGGCCAGTGGATGAAGTATGTCATCCACCCTTCTTCATGCCACGTGCAAGTTAAGTTTCCCTTTAATTCACCTGTGTTTAGTGTGGAGTTTTACAATGACTGGACATTGAACAGTACTTAGCCATGAAGAACAGCAAATCACAAGAACAATGAATCACTGTTTATGTAAACCACACAATACAGCTCTGTGCTAAGAATAATTCAATCTGCCTATAAAAAGGATTGTCCACAAATAGCTTCTGCCCTCTAAAATGGTTTTACTTGGCTAGAGTGCTCCAAGGACTTGTTCTTTCCTTTTGACTCTTGAAAGCTCAATTATAAGAGAAAAGTCAAAAGTACTAGCATTTTTCCGAATTATGAGAAAAGCTTTGTTGTGCTTTGTGTGTTGGTTTATTTGTTTTTAGTTATTCATTTACATCCTTTTTTCAAAGAATTTTCCGAAACACCCTATTTCTCTGAAAGGAGTTACAGGAACATGTTAATGCATATGGTTATTCTCTTACCTCATTTCTATGTTTTGAAGGTATCACTTTCATTCTGTTGCAAACATATGAGTGGTACTTGCTTTTACTTTTAAAAGCTGTTTTATCATTAATTGTCAGATGAGTTAGTAAAGACATAGACCAAAGAACATTATGCTTGTGTAAAGTTTTTCAAGTAAAGTTTTAAAGCTACTGTTGTATTTTATGAATATTTTAAATCAATACTTTTGTATTTGACAAATGCTTTATTTGCCTCCCAAACCTCCCTTCTTCTGTTCCTTACTCTTGCCTTTCTTCCACTCTTCTTACCTTTCTTCCTTGGCAACAATATACATTTAAATAACATTTGTTTGTGTGCAATGTAGTTAAATCTTACCATCAAAAAATGTTGCAGAATCACAGAATTATGAGATGGCTGATGCTGGGAGACACCTCTAACAACAATCTAGTCCCACTCCCTGATCAGAACAGGGTCAGCTAGAGAAGATTGCTCAGGTCTGTGTCCATTTGGGTTTTGAATATCCTCAGGGACTCCACAACCTCTCTGGACAATCCTCTCTACCCCCCCTTCTTTTCTTCCTTCCTTAATGCTCAAATTGAATTTTCTGTGTTTCAGTTTTTGCCCATTGCCTCTTGTGTTGTCATTGAGCACCGCTGAGAAGAGCCTGGTTCTGTCTTCATCTCTCCCTTCAAGGAGTATTTATATATCTGCATAGGATTCCCCTGAGCCTTCTCGTCTCCAAGATGAAGAGTTCCAGCTTTCTCAGTCTCCCCTTGTATCAGAGATGCTCCAATCCCTTAACTATCTTTGTGGCCCTTCACTGGATTACCACCAGTATGTCCATGTTTCTCCTGGGAAGCCCAGCAGTGGGCCCAACAGTAGAGGGGTGTCTCACCAGGTCCAAGCAGAGCAGAAGGATCACCTCCCTCAACCTTCTGCCAATGTTCTGCCTAATGCATGCCCAGGAAGTTTTTGGCCTTTGCTGCAAGGATGCATTGCTGGCTAATGGCCAACTTAACCAACAAGACCTCCAAGGACTTTTCTGTCAAGCTGCTTTCCAGCTTGTGTCCCCCCCGGTTTGTGCCAGTACATGAGTGTATTCCTCTCCAGTTGGAGGGCTTGGCTTTTCACTTTGTTGAACTTAACAAGATTTCAGTTGACCCATTTCTCAAGCCTCTCAAGGCTGCTGTCAACATGAACACAGGTCTATAGCTTGTTTTTCAGGTCACTTTAATATGTAAAGAAGCAAGTCCATGAACTCAGATTAAGAAAAAAATATCTAACCATATCCATTACAAAGACCAAAACTAAATTAATGTTTGAATTAGATAATCTCTTTTGGAGAAATATTCAAACATAATTATCATTCTCCAGTTCTAAGGTGGAAGCAAACAAAAATCTTTCTTCCTAGGCTATAACCCTTGACATCTGTGTGCAAACTCCAATCTCATTTTTTGCAAAGAAAGTATCTATCTTTGACTTACAGTTAGCTGAATTTCATCTTTTAGAAAGAAGAACTGTGTATTCTCAGACTGGAATTCCCCATACAGAAATTCTAGTCTATGGTCAATTTTATTTCCCTTTAAGTCTCATAAAAAATTGGTGAGTTCCCTGTAGATGTCATAATAAGGTGCACTTCTTTAGTCATTTCATGATTCTCAGGTGTCTTTGAGTTGTCTTCATACTCTCTATTGAGCTGTTGAAAGCAGAACATAATACCATATCCTGACAGTAGTTCCACTGGTACTGAAATGCAGCAGTAAGATAGGTAGGCTTTGATTGCCTAAGTGTAGGTGTCTAGGTGAAAATGTGGATGTAGATGAAAAGTTAGATGCACTAGTGTATTTTGCCTAGTTTCCAGCTGTCACTCCAGAAGGGTCTTCATCCCTTATAGGTCCTTTGCAATATCCACAGACCTGCTTGGATGTTTTGGGTACTAAAACAGCATTTCATACAGCACTACACGCCCATTTAGGCAGCTGAGTTTTACCCACAGTGTCCCTACATACAGTTCATCAGTTAACATATCCATCCACTCTGTCATGTTAATCTCTTGGTCATAATATTGCATAAGAAATTATATTCATCTAAATATATATATATATATTTCCCTCCAGAATCATTTCTTCCTAGGCTAGCAGCTGTTATCCTGATTGTCCTACTGTCTTATTCTTTTTCTTGGCTTTGGTTTTGCACTTCAGTTGGTGCTGAAATTTCCAGTTTACCAACCAAATTAGAATACCCCCAAACCATATTCTCATTACGGTTCCAATTCTCTCAGTCTTTGAATATCAAAGTTGTATAATAATACAAGACAATTGTTTTTATGTTGTCTTCCAAGAGCTAGAAAAATCTCATTAAAAAAAAAAAAGTCCCTTGAAAGTGATTTACCCTGTATGATTATAGGTAGAAACATACCAATCAACCTTCTAATGAAAGACGTTTCTTTCATATCATTCAGTCTCCTAAATGATTTAGTGCAGTATATCATTCCAGATGCCTCGCAGAAATCTAAATATATCAACACCTTGTGTGATCTCAGTCTATTTTATTTTCTGTTCTGTAGTTAGAAGAATTATAGAGCTCCCTGTTTACTGTACGTTTTGTCCTTTGGCTTTGATTTTGTATGTACTTAAAGAAAGGTACATCAACATTAAGATTGTCAGACTGATGCAGTCATACAAATGCAAGAGATTTATTTAAATGAAAGGAAAAGTGGATTTTATCCTTGCTGATGCTAATGGACCAGTACATTTTCATGAATCATAAAAGAACAAAGTGTCCTTGTCTATATAAACATTTAGCTAAAGTCTAGGATGGCACCCTGAGGGTTGCTTGAGGACAAGGAGAAAATGGTGACTGAAGGAGAATGAGTAACCAAAGACAGTTCTAGCTGCAGATCCAATTGTTTACTGTCTCAGAGCAGGAAGTGTTAGGACATTTCAGAAACTGTACAAAACTCCACAAAAGATAACTGCGTTTGAGACCAAGCTTCTCCTAGTTTCTGCTAGGAGAAGGTGAGGAAGGAGTATCTGTTTCTCCTAAGCAGGGATGACTTCTGATTCCTGCAGGCTCAGTAGAAGGCACAGAATATTTCTGGACTGAATCACAGAATCACAGAATCACAGAATTTCTAGGTTGGAAGAGACCTCAAGATCATCGAGTCCAACCTCTAACCTAACACTAACAGTCCCCACTAAACCATATCCCTAAGCTCTACATCTAAACGTCTTTTGAAGACTTCCAGGGATGGTGACTCCACCACCTCCCTGGGCAGCCTGTTCCAGTGCCTAACAACCCTTTCAGTAAAGAAGTTCTTCCTGACATCTAACCTAAAACTCCCCTGGCACAACTTAAGCCCATTCCCCCTCGTCCTGTCACCAGGCACGTGGGAGAACAGGCCAACCCCCACCTCGCTACAGCCTCCTTTAAGGTATCTGTAGAGAGCAATAAGGTCGCCCCTGAGCCTCCTCTTCTCCAGGCTGAACAAGCCCAGCTGCCTCAGCCGCTCCTTGTAGGACTTGTTCTCCAGGCCCCTCACCAGCTTCGTCGCCCTTCTCTGGACCTGCTCAAGCACCTCGATGTCCTTCTTGTAGTGAGGGGTCCAAAACTGAACACAGTACTCGAGGTGCGGCCTCACCAGAGCCGAGTACAGGGGGACGATCACCTCCCTAGCCCTGCTGGTCACGCAGTTTCTGATACAAGCCAGGATGCCGTTGGCCTTCTTGGCCACCTGAGCACACTGCTGGCTCATATTCAGCTGCCTATCCACCATCACTCCCAGATCCTTCTCTGCCTGGCAGCTCTCCAACCACTCATCTCCCAGCCTGTAGCTCTGCTTGGGGTTATTTCGCCCCAGGTGCAGGACCCGGCACTTGGCCTTGTTGAACTTCATGCAGTTGACCTCAGCCCATCGGTGCAGCCTATCCAGATCCTCCTGCAGAGCTTTCCTACCCTCGAGCAGATTGACACACGCACCTAACTTGGTGTCATCTGCAAACTCACTGAGGGTGTGCTCAATGCCCTTGTCCAGATCATTGATGAAGATATTAAAGAGGATCGGCCCCAGCACCGAGCCCTGGGGGACGCCACTAGTGACTGGCCTCCAACTGGACTTGACTCCATTTACCACGACTCTTTGGGCCCGGCTATCCAGCCAGTTTCTAACCCAACGAAGCGACTATTTGCCTGCCTGCTCCTGGTGTGCTCTCTGCAGAATGGTGGGACACAGCAGTGGAAGGGAATTTGGACATACTGTCAAGTGGGACTTTGTGCTCCACTCATGTAGGAGATGGTTTATCACTATCTTATTCAAATCCCTCCCAGCTATTTCATTTCTACAAAATATTTAACATTAAATTCTCATATTCATTTTAATATTGTTAGGTCATCATCAATACTCCTCAGAGGTGTCATTCCCTTGCAGGTTAGTGCAGGAATTCATGAACTGAAAGAAAACAAACAAGCCAAAACCCAAACAAAACAACAACAACAACAAATGTTAAACCACAAACCATTATAAGCAGAAACAATATTTGTTTTATATACAACCAGAATATGCATTGCAGGTCTCATTTTCAGAAATGTAAGGTGCTATATCCTTGCCTAACCAAAAAAGACTATCTAGATGCACCAAAGCAGGCACCTAAACCTGAAGAGTAACAAAGATTATTGTGCTGGAGCTATAAGCAGGTTTATGTGATAAATTTTATGTTTAAAATCTGATGGTAAATTAAAATTTAAAGGTAATTTTACATACAAATATATACCCATTCTTGTACACATATTCATTCAAATGTATCTGTTTCCACATAAAAAGTTCCATATGGAACATTTTATTGAATATCTTCCATTTATTTGTTATTCAGAAATTAAACAATACTGTGATTTTACCCTGTTTTCTGGGTACACTATCATCTGGCAGGAGCAGTGAAAGGATCCCTTACAGGATCCCATAAGAAAACATAAGCTACAGTTCTGCTAGGTGAGGAAAGCATGAAGAGGACAGATCCTACAACAGCATCCAGCTGTGTTTTTCCTCCTCAATGTTAAAATTGTGGTGGTTCTTATTGCCAATCTATTACTTTAAAAATGTTTCCAGAATAACTTATTCAGCTAAGTAGGTGTTTTTCTTTAGTCCTACTGTACAATCAGCCTGCATGAGTAACTGTCTAAGAATGTTTACAGGACATTTAATCAGCAGGAGATACTTACATTTACGGAGGTAATAGGAAATCCCCTGTGGCTTTGTACCTAATTTAGTCATCTTTAAAGCTTAGCATATTTACTGTTGCAGCTGGGGACTGGTACTGTCAAAAGATACTCAGCATAGAAAGAAAATCCAGCACCTCATCTGTCTAAAGTGATTCTCCAGGTTTCAGGAAGGTCTAACTATTCTGCTAGATCAGGGAATTAGGGTCCTTGTGCTCTGAATATTTTAAATATAAATTCATCCACAAAGAAAAAAAGATTCCAGAAATCTTGAAGAAAATTTTTCTTTATGGATGGGGTGTAATGACAAAAGTGGGCTTTTATACCTAAGTATTCAAAAGGAAGCCTACATTCTCAATACACAGGAAAATAATTTTCCCCCAAACTTAAGAAACAAGCATCACATTTGAAAAAAAATAATAAATTAAAAGTTCCCTTTGCTATATTTTTCAAGTCAGAGCTGTCACAGTCAGTTGCCACACATCAGTACCATGTACTCTCACTCTTCTATCTCATATGCTGAAATTCCATCTTTATAGAGATAATGTGTGCTTGAAAGCATTAATCAATTTGAAAATTTTGAAAAATTTGAAAAATTTTATATTCTCTGGGACTTGCCAGAATATTTTGCCTATTTACTTTCTTATAACTCATGCTGGAATTAGTTCTTTTTGGGGAAAATTAGAGTTAAAATGTTCTCAAATGTTGATTAAAATGTGAGATATCCTATCACGGTTTGTGAGGAATTAATAAAGACGCTGCAGCAATATGTGGACAGGAACTGATGCGAAGCAGCAAAGCACAGTCTGAACTGTGTCATTCCTGACATTTAAGCAGATTTTGTATTATTGTTCTTTTAATTTTTACACTACTAAGCCCAGATGTTTTATACTGAACATTTTCCTGGATGCTCTGCGGCAGCAAGGTAGCTTTCATTGCTAATTTTGCTTGCAGGCAGATTCCATCTCCAATGGTACACCACATTTTGTATGACAGAATGAAGAAGAGACCAGATTGTCTGGCAAAACTAAGAAATGGAGAAAATTTGGCTTATAGTACCTATTCTATCAACTTCAAAAAAAGAAAACCACCACCACCAAACAAAAACAAAAAAAAAACCAAACAAAAACAAACAACAACAACAAAACAGCAAAGTACCTAAGCAAATGCTCCAGGACTGCTGGTGTCAGAGACCTTTGACTTCTGAGAAACTTAATGGTAAGTATTCCTTTAAGTCTGTGCTGGATAAAACTACCTGTGCGTATCAGTAATGGCAAAGGAGGAAAAAAAGGAGCAGATGAAGAAACAACATAGTGAAGCATTTCATGAATTAAAACTCAAATTGCAGGATTATTTAAGTTTAAAAAGGCCATGTAATATTTTCCATACATATCTGAGAAAATAAATATTCATGACTTAGAATTATGAAATGGATGACCAGAAAAAATAAAAATGATCTTCATTACACGGGGATATGGGGTTCAGCTCCTGAATGTATCTTAACCTAATTTCATCACACACACACACATGCAAAAACAGAAGCTCTGAAAAGTCAGCCAACAAAGCCGCTGATCAGAAAACCAGCTCCGACATATGGCATCTCCATTTCCAGAAAGGACTAGAAAGTTATCCATTGTAAATTAACTCCCTCACAGATGTCTCAAAAGGAACAGTTTTAATGATCATGATGGTTAAAAATAATTAATCCTTTTTACAAGCTCCTAGCTTCTAGATCTAAACCTCCTTTCATATGCCTTGGCCCCGAGAAGCCCCTGGCTTCTAACCAAGGTCTGGCCAAAATTCAGAGCATCTTAACAGCTGGTCTACATGATGCCATTGCAGAGGGTGGAATTGTTTCACATAACTTTATACATCTGCAATGTGCAGAACATTCACATAGATTAGTTAAATTCTATTTGTTCCAAGACTTCAGTGATTTACCCACCCCACGCAGATTGCTATGCTGTATGTTACATTTTGTGGTTATAGTGCTGTACTACAGGCATCTGCATCACAACGGCTGCTATGGTGGGCACGAGCTGATGTTCCCCTCCACGTGCCTGGTCCCTGAGCACCACTGGCAGCACCACACTGCCCTGATTATCCAGCTCCTGCTGCAGCCTGGGCAGAAGATGCTCAAGGCTGTCTGCAACCCCCCCTGTAAGCCTAGCTCTAGAAGGGCTGCCGTGAGCTGAGCCATGGCAGCAGCTGCAGCAGAGTCAAGGTTGCTTCTTACTTACACAGGGGAAGCAATTAGGGATGAGGTTGTTAGTTCTCCTTTAAAGAGGTGAATGGTGTTTCTTACAAAGCATATACAATCCTATTTACTTGGATGCACAGGAAGAGTGCAGCAGAGCGTAGAGAAGAAACACTAAAAGTCACCCTCCAGACGGCTTTTCATTATGTAATGCTGCAGTGCTTGTGCAGCAAGGGTGGCTGAGTGATCCTAGAGACAAAAATCAGTTGTGAAGAACAAAACACCAGCACAATCTTCTGAGGGTTGGCTTTCAGTGCTCCCTCTGTTTGTATTTCTTCTCTTATAAATAATCTATGATTAATCAGTGTTTGACAGGACTTATTGCTAGAGGTGAACATAAGGCCACAGAGGCAGGGAAGGAGTTAACTGCCCTGCTGCTACTGTGCTTGGCTGCTGGTTTCCTAGCCCAGGGTTTTCTTGCATAGATTTAACTGATGTGATAAGACACACCTGTCAAACCTTTGAAAGGTGACTGGTGGCTTTGTGTACCTCTCTGGAAAGGCAGCAATTTAGAGTGATGAGCTCTGAGAAAAGGAGTTCTTTCAAGGTCTCCAACTGTGCATGCAGAAGGAGTGAGGTACCCCCTTTGAATCAATTTGAAAATAAACATAATTAATATTAGAGCTGTGATTTAATCAGTGAATGGCTAATTTCTAGGCACTGTGTAGGTTTGCTTACCTCTGAGCTGCTGTTTTCCTCATTCCAGGATGTTCCTCTGTAAAATGAGTGTTCTCTGACTTACTTACCTCAGCTTGTACTATGTTATCCTGCCTGAGTGCACAGAGAACCATGCTGTGTAAATTCCCAGGGTATAAAATAGCACCAGAAATGAGATTCCAGTGAGTGCAAATATTTTACATGTAGTGGCTATAGCTATGGCTGAAAACAAGTGAAATTATCGCCCTGCCTGGAATAATGAAGTTTGGGAGAGTTGACCTTTCCTAGGGTTAATATAGGGGTGAAGGACAAAATCTGGATGTGATCCTAAAGCAGATAAAAAAAAATATTTTGTATATAAAATGTAGCACTACTATTAAATGTATATTAATTTGCAAAGAATGGAGCACTGCATGTAGTGTTTTACCTTATGCTAGTATCTTCTTGACATTAGATATGGTTCATGTCTTCTCTGGGACAAAAGAATAAAAGGCACCAGAGTGCCTTTGTACCCATCCAGATGTGCCCACCAAGAGACAGACAACCTATGGTACTATCTGAGAGATAACAATGACAGTCAACAAATGGTCAGAAAGTTTATAACAACTAGCAGTCAGGAGAGCAGAGAATATGTAAACGGTGTGACTGGAGCTTCAACTAAAGACTGAGGTCTCCAGATGCTCCACCAGAGGAACGATTGTTTAGTGCAGGGAGTGACTGAATCCTGGGGGGTTTGAGCCAGCCAAGTGAGTAATGCTGCAGGCATGGATGTGTGTGCTTTTTTTTTTTTTTTTTCTCGCTTAAAGGCAAAGGGACATTTAAAAATGAACACTTTGTTTTTAAAGTTTTTCAGACCTGGCTTGTGCCCTGGCTGTACAAGATTTCAGGCTGCTCTGTAGCTGCTGAAGCAGTTGCTGAGACCTAAAGAAACACACAGAATCCTTGTTTAGGTTAAATCCTTGTCTAGATTAAATGACAAACAGGCATGGCCTGGGAAATAGCCAGAGGTGACCGTGCTCCACAGACATGGTGACAAACTGAAACATTCTGTTTTCACTTGTCAAAATAAAGTGTCTTTTATCAGTCCCCAGATAACTGAAAAAGTTACAGGGAGTTTCTAGAAGCTTTATTTCTATTCTGGAGTGGGGAAAAAAAAATAATAAAATAAAACACCTTGAATTAATGGGAACAAACCTATTTCACCCCATCTTTCATCACTGAAGTATCATTCTGCATGAGCACCTTGGGTGACCACCTTTCACTTCTCTAAAGAGAGGCATGTAATACAGGCCTTGAGGAGGCTTGCAGACCAGGAAAGATACGATCTGTTAATCACTGTTGCCTAGTTCCATTCTTGTGCCATGTTTGATCCAAACAGTGTGTTGTCAGAAGGGTAAGAATCAATTTTAAGCACTAAAATACGTCAAAATCTGTAGTCCACTAAATTGTTCCAATACAGATGAACTTTTTTTTTTTTTTTTTTTTTTTTTTTTTTAAGCAGCTGTCAAGTGCTCAGCAAGGAAGATAAATCTAGTTTTCTGTGTGTTTTGATCAGTACATCTGCAAGACTAACATCTGCTATTACATTTTTGTACTTGAATGGTATTTTGCAGTCAGGTCACAGGAATATTTTAAAATAGAAAATAATTCAAAATACATGATAATCAAGGGAAATGTAATATATGTAAAATTTACGCTTCTTTCATATTTTGTTTATATTTTGAAAAATGAGAAGGGGGAAGAAATCTTATGTTTGCATTACAAACTGCTTTACCTACACATAATGGAAGGCATTCCTCCTCCTCTCCCTTCCCCCCCCCCCCCCCCCAGGTTTTCACATAACTTTTAATTTTTTTTTGTTAACAAAATCTTTACCAAGTAGGGACATTTAGGAGCCGTCTGGAACAAATTGCAACAGCAGTTAAAAGAAATCTGAAAATACATGTTTTCTGAGTAAAACTACTCAGGGTACAGGAAAGAGGGAAAGACACAAAGTCACAGTTGTGCTCTGCCATTTGAGACCACATCCAGTTCGGACTGTTTGCAACGTGCATGGTTGAACACAGAAGCACGAGGAATTGCACCTCAGCCTTACTGAGCAAACGTCAGGCACCAAGTCAAGGCACCAAGTCAAAGTTAGTTTCTAGGCTCCCTCTACAGTCGATGGAGAAAAATAGTTACTTCTGGTGGGCATGTTCCTCTGCTTTTCTTGGTCATGTACTTTACAGGTTTCCAGGTGACTGGATATGAATTTGTGAACAATGAAGTGAATGGGCTGTGTATTTGAGCACTTAATAAATGCAGGAGCATGAAAATGACCATCCTTGCTTATGCTTTGTCCACTTAGGAATTATTAATGTTTGTTGACTAGGGAAAAAAAAAAAAAAGACATTTCCACAGACACCTAAAAATATTATTTCCTATGATAAAATGAGACCTTTGGATGTTTTCAGCAACATATTTTTGTTTGTTTGTTTGTTTTCAAGTAGGGAAACTTTTTTTTTTTTTTTTCCTTACATATTAATTCTAGGGTATAATAAAGATTCATATATAGCTTTTGAATTACTTCATTTTAAAAACGCTACATGAAACTAAGTTCCTGGTCATTCCCAACATCAACAGGAGGTCTGTCATTTAAGAACTTGTCCTCAACAGTTGTCACTAGCATGGGACAACTTGCATCCTTGATGGTGCTATATTCTCCACTGCAGTAACTGTCATATATCAAGATTATATCAGGCTTCTGTAAATTTTATTTATCATAACCCTCTGTAGATTTATCAAGTCTGATTTGAATCTAGGCTGTGACCTTAGATTTGTTGAATGATGAGGGTTTTTTTTGTTTGTTTGTTTTTGTTTAAAGGGACACCATTAAAATCATTCTTTCAACTTGTTAAGGAGTATATTGTAGCAGGAGATCTTCAAGGAGATCTATATTATACAATGAACAAGAACATGTTGTTCCAGTGACAAATACAAAAGATGAATGATAGGATAACCTTTGTGATAAAGACATTGTGTGAATTTAAATAAGAACTAAAAAAAGAGAAGGGTCAGACAAAAGGCAGTGAGATAAATTTTCTCATGTCAAAATGTGCAAAATTAGTTCTCCTTTGGTCATATAAACTAATAGGGATATTGCAAATGTTGGTTACTGCAGAAAGAGGGAGGGAGAGGGGCTCTTCCACACAGTGTTAAAGTCAAGGTGCAAACAGCTGTAAGTAAATCTTGAGATATATTAAGTGCTTTAGGTGCTCAGCTCTGACAGCAGACTGATAAAGGCTAACATAAAATGGGCCATATTAACAGTGATGGACAGTCTCAAAATCCATATTAGTCATGTGTATTTGCTTAGTAACAGTTATAGTGCGGCAGATTTTTTTTGTATGATAACTCGGCATAGAACTAGTACTCTTGCAGTACACTTTTCCTAGCACTACATACTGAACAGAAGTTAATAAGTAATTGTGAAACAGAGCCTCATTTTCAGAGTGCACTGACTAATGCCTCATCGCATTGTCCCACCACAACTACTGTGATTTAATTAAAAATATCATGCTACAGTGACTTTTGAAAACCTGCAGGTTTAAGCCACTCCGGTTTGTTCCATATGCTTGTCCTTAAATTAAGTGAACAATAAAACCCCTCCGTTATCAGGCTGGAAGTACTGATATATTTCTGTACTCAGCTTTGAAAAAGCAATTTTTCTTAGTATTATGAACACTGGATCGCCACTTTATTGTTGGTGCCAAAATTTCTGACAGAGCAAAGACAGGAGTTGAGCTCATACATCAAGAACACCGCGGTTTATTGGTAGATCCTCCAATTGTAAAATATCCAAGAAAGCAGTAACTCCTTTTCTTCTCCTGTTTAAGTTTTTGCTTGTTTGTTTTTACCTTGGAATAGATATAAATGTCAAAAGGCTGAATTTTTCAAATATGAAAAAGAGTAAAAATTAGAGAGAGAACTTTGCTTGAAATTATACATAAAATAGGAATTAATATTCTTACAAATAATTTTAAGTTCACTGTGAAATCCTTATGGAAAAATGCATTGTATTAATCAGTAAGGACAAAGGGTTAAATGACATAAAAATGTAGCATAAAAATGTTGGAGGATCATTTAGGAATATGGAAAACACACTGATTTGTAAATGTCTGCATGAAAACTCTATGATGCCTGGTAGAAGGGGGTTTGATTTTTAGTCAATACCTTCAGCAGCCATCCTCAGCTTTTACAGTGCTATGCACACAAGTTCTAAAGGACTGATAAAATGGGTGGCAATTTCTACAGCTTCCATACACATCTAGACAAACAGGCTTGTTCTTCTCCTTCTCTCCCATGCACGATACTGCAAGGTTGTTTTGCCCTGGAATTGCAGAAAAATCTGTTGGGGGACCACAGTGGACTCTGAATCAAAACCAAGCATGTCTCCACAGCCATCCAGGATGAGCTTGGAACCCAAAGCTACTTTAATAATTAAGCACATTATTTTACAAGAAGATGACTGCTGTCAGTGCTGTTTATAATAGCTCTTTTAGGGACTTGTACAGGTGTAACACAACACAGATGATCTTTGTATAGTTATAAACCTCAAACGAGTAGAGTGTTTAAGCTTATAACAGAAATGCTACGGAGGGATCACCGGAACAATAGATAATACATAACTGTCTCATTCCTTAAAGGTAATAGGAATGGCTTAGATTCTTTGTTCTGTTGCTGGAAGTTTTGTCCATTCTCTTTTCCCCTTTTCCTCTCACATCGTAAAGGTGAGAAAGTCTTTTGTCCCCAAGGTGGCCCTCTCCACTCCATCAAGATGTCTTTACTCAGCCAGTTGAATAAATAATGCTGTCTCCTGCCTGGCTGTGATGAATATCACAGCATTTGCAATCAGAGTGCAAATTGTACTGAGCACAGTGCAGTTTTCTGATAAAATTCAGTACACATAAGCTTTACTTGTGTAGATTTCTCCAGATCATTTTACCTACTCTCTGTCTCCTTGGCCAACTGGAGAAGAATATGGTGAAAGCTATTCTGAAATAGCTCCTCTGAAGGACCAATCCCTTCAGATTGTCCTCTGAACCCCAACACTCTATTCCCATCAACCAGCTGGCATGGCACAGGTGGATAATGGGCCCACTAATTTGCTTGTGCCCCAAGTTAAGCAGAACATTGCCATGCAGGACCAGCACTTCCATGGGATCAGCATGTTCCCTCAGGTCAGAGTTAGTCTGGAGATGGCAGTGAACACAGCTCATGGGGCTCACCCATGGCTACTCAGGTTGTGCCAGCACCACTGCTTGTGGAGCTGGGATGTGAGACCATGTCAGTGAACTGGTCTACATGCATGTACTTCTGGTCAACCCAGATGCTATCAAGTTGGTCCTCAGAGAGTCCCCAGAAAGAAGTGAGGTGAGTACAGCTCAGGGACTGCCCAGAGAAGAGCTGAACAGGTAACTGTGAAAGGAATGAGGGTAAGAGTTTCTTGAATTAGTCATTCTGATGAGGCATACCATGAAATGATGTCTGCATGGTGAGCAGGCTGACCTTGGTGGCAGCTTTTCTGGATACTGCACCTTCAGCTCTACCTTAGAAAAGGTTATTTTGCTCTTTGCAAATGCCCATTGCCGTACTGCCCGTGGGCTTATGGAAACACCTAATTTGCATGTATGCAGACATCAGCTGAATGCAAATATATGCGGATAACTTTCTAAATTCCATTCCTACCATCACTCTGGAATGTTGTTAGCTTTCTAAAATATTATTTCATTTAGATTGTCTACCTGCTTTTAACATAACTATTTTCAATATAAATCTATGGTAAGGTCACCAGGTGCCCCAGTTCCATGAGCATCCCATTTTCACAATGCTACTCACAGAGGTGGTAAGGTGCCCTACTTTTAAAAACCTTTAGAGAGCCTTCTGCTGCCTTGGGTTCATACTTATTAAACCATTGTGAAGGAGAAACAGACAATTGTCACAGGAAGGAGGGGGATTTTAAAGTGACAGAAAAAATAAAATACTAATTTTTGTTTCCTGTTGAAAGTGCATTAAATTCTCCCTGATCATCTACTGTTACTGTTACATTAACTGTTACTGTTATCAGATTTTATTACACCTGATTTATTTATTCTTCCTAATACCACCGTAAAATTGAAACCAGCCTACCAATCAAATGCAAATTTGTTCTGCATCCAAAAATCATCTGGTATTATTTTCTTTTTCAGATTATAAGTTAATTTATATCACACTTTTGTGCTAAGCTAAAGTATTGTTTGTTCTTCCCTAATTTTATATAAAAGGAGAGTGAAATCAGAAATAGCTAGTGATTGCTGCTTAGGCAAATTATTGAGGAGGTCAGCCTTTATTTTCCTTAGCTAGCTCTGGGCCTGACTGCCAAAAGTCCTACCTCCAGGTGTGGGCTTCAGTATACGTTCCTGCCCACAACCCATGTAGGCATGCTGAGGTAGTTGTGCTTCTCTGCAGCAATGAAGATAGAGCTTCTCTGACCTTTTTTTCAGTAAAGGATGCTTGACTGTGGAAAAAGCTTTTGACAGAAGTCCAACTATTTCAGAGTACAACTGCTTTTCAGACCTTATGAAATCAAATCTGTCTAAGAAATTGAACCAACTGAGAATAATAAAATAACAACAATAATAATTATAATAATAATAATAACAACAACAATAATACTAATCCTAATATTAATAGAAGGGCCTCCTCCCCTCCTCCTGTGCATCTCTAGGGGTGATGCAAAGTGCATGCTACTGCTTTGAGGATGTTACTAACATCTCTCTCTAAATTATTAGAAGTCCTAGTGCCAGTTCCAATTAATTTAAAGTTCTGAGCAACTGATGCTATAGGAAAGATTTAGGTAGATGCACAGAGAGCTATCAGGCTCTTTTCCCACATGGTTCTCTTAACATATGTCTACTCCTTTCATATGAATTCTGGAAAGAGACTGGCCGCATGAACATATGCTGATGGCTAGTAATACTTGTAGAAGATGCTGCACCCTCATTGAAACCCTTCCTCTTACCTGTTTACATAGCTACAAGTCATCATATGTTTATGCAAGCTCATAAAAATTCAAACTGAATGTATGTCAAGAAGAAAACAAGAATTAAAAATACAAAGAGCTGAAAAATATTTACTAGTTTTGGAAAGAGCAACAAGCTCTACTTACGGTCAGATTTAAATACTTCCTTAGGTGGGCAACATGCTTCTGTTCAAATGTCTTCATTCAGAGCTATGAAGTAAAACATTTGAGCCAAGTAAGGAAAGTAACATCTGGCATTCAAAAACTCAAATATCCTTTAAATTATATACAACAACATACCTCTTGCACTCTTTCCCTCTTTGCCCTTTTCTTTGCATATTTTTAATATTTTCCCTGACAATCAAGTACAATAATTGTTAGTTTCTGGATACCTCATTGAATTCTTTAAATCAGGCCTCTAAAAATGGTGTGCTTTCACTGACCTCACTTATACTGATGTAACAGAGCAAAATTTCATCCCCTTCTACTGAAGTTGTGCTTTTTTGTTATTCTTGATCAATTCTAAACCCAACAGAGAAAGTAAAATTGACTGAACTATGCCATTCTTTTTTATTTTATTTTAAAGTAGGCTGATGATTATGGGGGTCTCTGTTTAAAATTCTTTATACAATATAAATCCATGTTTAAATAAAACTACATTGTTGTAGTTTGTTTCTTTTATGTATCTTATTTCTTAATTTCAGTTCTTGACTGGTCCCACATGTTTCTTCTTCAGGGCCAAACACTTTGAATACTTTTTGAGGGGAAATTGATTAGAGCCTCACACTGGGAAAAAATAATGATACCTGTGCACATCCAGGAGTCCTGCAAGCAGAGCGTAAGGTCTATAAACGTGTTTCTTTAGATGAAAAAGACAAAAAACCAGATCACTCAGTGCCTCTTGCTCTAAAAGAGAACAATGGCATTCTGCTAGTACCCATTATAGTGCTCTCAGCACAGGCTGTTTCATTAAAACCTTTCATCCTCCTAAAGGGGGTGTGGAAACTGAACCTCAGAGATAAAAAGCCCACAGTAACTGCACACAATTTAGCTCCTAAATGGAGCCTAAGATGATTAAAATAATAAGCATCACACTGTGCTCACAACACTTCAACGAATGTAACTAGGGTATAAAACATTAAACATGTCTCCAATGCAAAACATTTCACATTAGAACTGCAGCAGCAAGTCTGGGAGAGCATTACACTGTGGGCTAGGCTGCTCTCAGTCCAAGCGTGCTGGTAAAGATGGGGCAGATTTCCTGACATGGCCAAGGACCAGCCAAAAATAGGGTCCAAGCCTTCCTCCATTGAAACCTGTCTGGAGAAAAGCTGATCCTCTCATTGGAAAGCTGCCAGTGTTATCCATGATGCTTAGAACAAGTCCAACACCCCAAATTTTTTATGATGTCACTCAGTAAATCCTTGCTTAAATACGGAGATGGCCACAACCTCAGGCTGCTCTGGGGCAACTGCTGTCCCTTGGGCTGCAGAGACAGTGGTCTTGTGACTCCAGGTCAGTAGGCAGCAGTAGCCAGAAAGTACGCCTAAGGTTAGGAAATATTAGGAAAAACAACCACTTCATAATGGTATCATGTAAATCTATGGGGTGATTGCATCTTGAACACTTCATAGAGACCTTACGTTTCTGTCTCAGAGGAGGTAAAGTAGATGAAGACCTCATTAAGGCAAAGACAATGGCCAAAAGAATGGAGCGATTTTAAATGAGACTAAATGGACTAAGGAATCACTGGGAAAAGAGGTAATTGAGGGGGACATGACACAGAAAATATGCTGATTGATCTGAGCTTCAACTAGGAATGAATTGTCATGTTTCATGGAAGATCCAAGGGATCTAATGAGACTAGCAAGTGGCAGCTTTAAACAAACAGGAGACTGTTGTTTAGACACTGCATGTGTAATCCATGAATCTTACAACTGATGCTGTCAATTTACAATTCTGCATGAAGTCAAGAAGCAGTTAGACCAATTAAGGGGGAAAAATGCATTAGTGACTACCAAAGACAATGTCCTTTCTCAGGAAGTCTCTGGGTCACAAGTTGCCAAAGACTGGAAGAGGATTTTTGAGGAAGTATTACTCAGTATGCTAATATTGCTTATTTTTATACTGCATTTATGTAGCCATCCCTCCTGGGCACTGCTGGAGTGCAATTTTGGATACACTTTTCTTAGCCAAATTGTTCTTACAGTTTGATGTTGAATTCATTACAAATGAAAGTGGGAAGACTTAAAAATGAAGTCCGTAGTTTAAAATATGGAGAAGATACACCAGGAGATTTTGTTGTTTAAATTATATCCCACTGTGGCACTTTGTGAAACTGATCTTTCACAGTTTCAATCATCCCGGGGGCAGCAAAAACATAGAATTTTTCTTGCAGTCAGTAACTGCTGTAAATAATTTTCCCTGGATGACTGGCTCCCTGAACATCCACTATTGCCTTTGACGATTCACTGGTCTCTTTGGGAATAGAAATCATTTCTGACGTACTTAGGTTTGCATGATAACAAGGGCTCCCATGGCTTTCTATCGTATGCCATTTTCAACTTCTCTGGCAAACTGAAAATCTGTTGATTAATAGCGAAAACATCCATAATATATGGTATGTACTGTACTATATAACAAGAAATACTTGGTCTATAAAGTCAGCATGAATAATACTATTTCATCAGATGAATCTGGTCTCTCTGGTTACAGAAAAATACCATGTGTCGTGCAGAAAATGCAAATGTGTCCAATGTCGTCAGGTTGTATTAGTGTGATATAATAACGACAGGCATGCAGCCTACACAGCAGACAGGAACAAAGAATGAAGGAGTCAGAAAATTCTCTGTAATGACAACCAATCTTTAGCTATCATCTGTTGTCATTTTGAGAATAGAGATATAAATTTTAAAGGTCTGGGTGTTACTTTAACTTAAGCAGAAATCTATTTTCTGTTATAGAATTTCTTCTTTTGATTTATGCCATAGATTCAGGCCTCTGAGCCATTCAAAACAGCTGAATGTACTTCTTTACATTGCACTTCCAACTGTGGAAATACATTGCCTGTAACTACATAAGAATTGGGTAGATTTTTTAAAATTCTATTGCTTTCTGTAACAGCAATATGACAGCTTGATAGTATCTGAAACAGTCTGAGTTACTGCATTTCTGAACTGAAATCATCTATACCCAGCCACAATAAAATCATCTTATAGTCAACAAGTTTTATGACAAGGTCTGTCTATTGAAGAAACAAAATACAGTTGGCTGTAATTACCATTGAACAGTACATTAAATAGATTGGAATGAATTTTCTGATTCCTATTGTTCCACTGTCAGGATCATCTAAGACTCCATCTTGATGTGAAAAATTGCTGTTAAAAAAAAAAAAAGGGAAAAAATCTATCTTTCTCATTTATTTATCTTTGTTTTGTGTCACTGAAGTATGATATAGACCAAACAATTTCTACGCTGTGCCCATTCTGCAGTGTGAACTGTTTTACCTCCACATATCAAAACTGATTCTGATGGAGAAAATTGAACTAAGACAATTTAATCAGCATGAACTTAGATTTCTTTTCTTGGAAAAAATATGTCAATTTCTAGAGAAGACGAAAGTTATGCAGGAAGCAAATGATACTGAGAAAAAAGAAAAAAAAAAAAAGAAAAAAAAAGTGGGGGAGGGGGTTATTTTTTGTTTTCCCAGAGATTAGTTCTATATTTGCATTTGTGATTTTTTTTTTTTCTTTTCTTGGCTGCTGTTATGAATAAAATTTTCTGGAAGCAAGAAATAGCTAATTCGTGTCCAGGTTAAAAAATAATAATAATAACATGAACAAGTAAATAGCACTTACAGCTTCTTGATGAATTGCAAAATATATTTTTCTTTTACTAATCCTACATCAGAAAGACACCCTCTCATCTTTGAAGACACAAGAGAGTCAGTATATTTTGTTTATTTATTTTTTTTTAAAGTATACTGATATCAGAAACAAGAAGAAAAAGTGAGGAAGGGATGTGATGATACTATTTTTATAGCCAGATTTTTCAGATTAGAAGTATTTGAGGAGATCCATAAAACTACTGACTTCTTAAATCAATATAAGCAGTTACAGAGAATAATTTTCCCTCTGTAAAAATATAGTGGAGAACACTATAGGAGAACTGAAGTTCTCCTGAAGCGTAAACAACACAGCCGTCTTCAAAAATTAAATCAACGTTTGCTTCGGTGAATTGGAACTCATTGTTAATCTCAGTGGGATCTGGACTGCAAACATGAATCTAACATCATACTTCTTGAAGACAAGGATGCTTAGCATACTTGGTAACTTTTTCTGGCATGCACCTATTTGTCTGGTTTTTATTTGTCTTCTTCTTGATGGCTGTTACTATTCTTTCTTCTGATTCTTCAGTATGTCCTGTGGTCTGTACTTGTCAACTGCTAGCAAATTATAATGTTTCATGTTTTAATGAAGTAAAATGCTTAGAAAAAGATAAATCCACAAAGAAAAGAAAAAAAGAAGAAAAAAAAAAGAGCATGTTGAGTGTGGACGGGCTAACATCTTCTCTGTAAATGAAGGTGCTCTGGAGCAGATAGTAGAGCCTTTGGGGCTCAGAAGATGAGTGGTGCCCTACTGAATGAGGGAACCATGCACCAAGGACCAAGGGGACAATGAACAGCATTCAGCAAGTCATTGTCCACTAGAGAGCAGAAACACAGGCTGTGTGGGAAAAATGTACAACCCATGTCCCCACCTGCTGAGAAAGAATCAGTGGTATCAGACAATGGAGCCTGGAGAAGACAAAGCTCAGAGAGGATCTCATCAGTGTCTATAAATGCCCAAAGGGAGGATGCAAAGAAGACAGAGCCAGTCTCTTTTCAGTGGCAGCCAGTGCCAGGACAAGAGGCAATGGGCACAATCAGGCCCACAGGAGACTCCCCCTGAGCCCCAGGAGGTCTGTGCTGTGTGGGTGAGGAGCCCTGGCACAGGCTGCCCAGAGAGGCTGTGGGGTCTCCTCCTTGGGGATCTCCAAAAGCCGCCTGGAAATGGGCCTGGGCAGCCTGTGCTGGGTGGCCCTGCTGGAGCAGGAAGATTTGGACCAGATGACCTCCAGAGGTCCCTACCAACCTCAGCCACTCTGTGATTCTGTTAATTAAAACATGTTAGACAATGTAACTTTTCCCAGGCATCATTATTTGAAGAAAATTACACTAAATGAGGAAATAAATTACACCGGCATGAGGAAATAAAAATTAAAGGAAGGTCTCGCTTAGAATCATATTTATCTAGAGAAAGAAAAGCAGCTTTCACATCTGTATAAAATATCCATAAAATCTCTCTCTATGTGTGTGTATATGTGTATACAGATGTGTATGCATAGAAAAGTGAAACAATCTATTTGCTTTTCCTTTAAAATATCCAGATTAATATAAGTGCATTGACAAAGTATCAGTAAAGCTATGTCAACAACAGCCTGTCTGCTGAGAACCACCTGTTGAAGTTTTTCAGCCTGTGATGGGAAGAGGCATTAGTAGCACTGTCTGATACCAACTTCCCTCACTTGGCTGAAAATGATACTGGTACTTATTAAGCAAGTTCTGTGCAGTGATCATCACAGGGATGTAATGAGGAATTTTTGTTTATCATTGCATGGCCCTCTGAAGACAGTCGGGCTGAATTCCTCCTCTCTTATAAAGGAGCTCAAACTCATCATCTGGCCATTTCAGTGACATAATCACCTGGAATACTGCAGGTACACTACACTTAAAGGTTTTCTCTCTTTACATGGATTTAATGGACAATTTGATTTACAATCCAATACAGAGAGATTTTCCAGACTTGGTATTTGTTTTGGTTTGTTGTATGTAAAGTGAGTAGGCAGCTGTCTCAATTCTGTCATACCAGAAGGCTTTATGATTACAATATCTGCCTTATTGGATGAGGATAACTGGAGCGACCCTCTAACTAGCTATCAAACATTTGTCTGTTTGCCCAGTGGGTACTGCACAAAAGTAATTGTTTCTTATCTACCCACCTGTCTACCTGCTGATCATATTTCCAAAACCCATGTCATTTCCATGGAGAATGGTTTTCAACATTCAACGGAAAAATAGGAGAACTGAAAGAAAATGCATGGAAGGTTGTCATCCTGATGTACTCCAGTGAGAGCTAGAATGCTCTGTCTTGTGAGGAGAATGCTATAGTCAATGAAAGCACATGGACAACAGTAATATAATTATTGCCTGTTCATTTTAGACACCACTTTCCATCAAATGCTAATTATTGATTCCAGCAACAAAGCAATAGACTTTATGTGATAGGATATATTTTTAACACTGCATGTGGGAGATGGAAATATAAAGACTTCAGTCTGGTAATAGAGTAAATAAAAATATATTCTGTATATTGAATATATATATATTAATTTATATATTATTTTATTATATAAGTAATAGTATATATTCTGTATATAGAGTATATAAAAATATATCCTGGATTTCCTTTGTGACTTTATGCTATGGATCAGTGGGAACACAAAGAACTAGTTGCTATTCTCTTATTTATTTATTTATTTATTTATTTGGTCCTGCTTTTGTTACTATAGTAGCAAAACAATTGCAACCGTTAGACAAGTAAATACATTTTAAATATTACAATGCACTTAATAAAGACAATGACGTGGAAGCAATTTCTGGACAAGACGTTTAAATCATGTTAATACCAGGAATTGAAGAATTTTCCATCTTGCTCCCTTTGATAGTTCATATATGAATTAGATGGTGAATTAAAAAGATTCACTGTGAGCCATTGGCTCATTAAATGTAGTAAAACATAATGCTTAGGACCTAAATGGGCTGATATTTATAGAACACAGGGAATCCTTTGCCTAACAAAGCCCTTAGCTACAAGATGCAATAAATACAGGGGATGAAGGTTGCCTAAAGGAAACATAACCCAATCCAGTCAGATGCCATAGTCCCCTGCAGATGACTGAGTGGCACAATGAAAGCAGATTCTCAAAAGGGGTTATCAGGGATTCTTTTATCAAAGAGAATTTTCCTCCCATATGTCAACCTTCATGGGTAGAGGATCATGAAAGCAGAGGAGACAGTATGTTTGGGTCTTGCTGCATTCTAGCCTATATAGCTGTACAGATCAGATATCTTCTGCTAATTTATGCCAGAGGATGTTCTAGTATCTAAGGTCAACTTCAAGGGAAGATGAAAGATATTAAAGCTTTTCTGCTCTGGATCTCACAGGCCAGGTGAAGTCAGTCCTTGAGTAGGTTCTTTGAGATGGTGTTAACTTGAAATTCTTTTCTCTGTGTCAGTATTAAAGTTATGTTGCAAAGGCTGTATGCTACTTTTTTCTGCCTGAGCTCAGTTGATCTATAAGCTACACAAAATAATCAATCTGGGCTTGTGAAGGATCAATAATGCTTCTGTATTCATCATGCTGTTTTGAATTTATCTATGATTAAGGTTAAGCTCATTGAGCTGCTCATTGGCATCTGGGGAAAAACAGACCCACTTGAGTACCATTCATACGTATCTTAGCCTGAGTGAATGAGACATGGGAAATATGTTTGTATTTTTCTGTAGGTACACAGTACTTTAATAGTAATAATATATTTCTGTGCTAAGAATTAACATGTATAAAATGACTTAATTTAGAACTATAATCCCAGTTAGTGTTTTGAGAGAAAGCTCTTCTGGACATATTGTCACAGTCCTGTTTTCTGCCTTGTGTTTGAGTAGGTTGCTTCCTCTCCTTCCCCCACACCAGGAAATCACCATTTTTGAAGAGAACAGATATCAGAACATATTTTATCGATAGCACTTGGAGTCTGACTCATTACAACCTTAAGTCCTCCATTAGCATGTCAAAGAAGGCTTGGGGTAGGACCCAATGAGAGCTTTCTGATACTCGAGAGGAGCCTTTGGAGATGACAGCCAGGTTCCTCATTGCAGTGCATGGTGGGAGGATAAGAGAAAACAGGCAGAGACTGAAACAAGAGAGGTTCAGACAGGGCATAAAGGGAGACCATGTTTCAACTGGAAATTGAGGTGCCTTGCTGCCTGAATTATGCTACAGGGCTACAGGGAGAGAGGGCAGGGTCACCTCCTTGCTGGAATGCAAATATGGGTGATGGCCTTATACAGGAAAGACAGGGGGACTCTCTGTGCTAGGGTGGGATTGCTTCTGCACAGCTCTGCCTGAATGCTCTAAGGACTGAGCTGGATTGGAGGTCACTGTCCAGAGCTGCGGAGTTTATATAGAGATCCATCAGAGGACAGGCAGGTGGGTGTCCTGACAATCTTTCTCTGAATGAGCTGGGTGGGAAAAATCACATGCATAGAAGAAAAAAGAAAAAGAAAAAAAAAAAAAAAAAAAAAAGGAAGGAGTAAAAAAGCCCTATATTGAAAACGTTTTCCTAATGTGTTGCCTCCATAGCTCCACTTTGCAAAGGAAAATTCTCATTGTGCACACCAACTTTCTGTTCCTTGGGTTTCAAAAAGCAAAGATTAAAAAAAAATAAATAAATCACTGTTCTTCAGTTCTCTACTTCTGGTAACATTCTTCCATGTACATCGGTTGGCACCCTACTTACTGTACATCGGTTACACCCTACTTAATGAGCAGAAACATTTCCCCTGATTTCAGCTGCCAGACCAGAACCTTTGAGCTCCTGCAACCTGGAACACCAGGACAAAAGTGGAGAATAAGGCCCATTAGCCACATCCATAGCTCAGGCCACAGAGGGTTTGATACCTTAGGGCAGCGTCCTCAGGTTTCACAGTGGAAGCTACTAATCAGAAAACAGAAAACATTTCTAGAAAGGAAGTTGTATTGGTAGTCTGTTTTCCTTCACCAAATTAAACATGCATCTAGAGCAGCTCTGCTTTTTTGCCCAAAACAGGTTTTCATAAAAAGTATGTTATCAATTTCAAATAATATTTTAAATTTTATCTTGCATTGGAAAATATAAAAATTACTTTTTCTAAATTCAATTAAAATTCTATTAAATTATTTTTATTTTGCTACTTCTGATTTCACAGAAGCACTGCACAGCGTCATTGTGTATGAAGTGGTACAAATAAATAGTGGGGCACTACTATATGAGAGTAAATACTACTTTGACTTATGAAGAAAAATAAAATATGCAACAATTTATAAAGTAGCTGCTACCTGCATTTTAAGATCACTTTACAATGTCACTCACAAAGTAATCATGGTTACTTTGACAATTTCTGGCACAAAACTCAGCATTTAAAATGAAAAGAAACAATGCTTACAAATATGTTTCTTACAGGAGCGTTTGAAGTGTCTGAATGGGGAAATAAAAATAAATTCCCAGCACAGCAGAAATCTTGAGGGTCTGTCATTACCGGTCTTGAGAGAATGGTTTAAAATACCACTATGCCCTCTATGTAAATGGCAGTGACACTGTTGGCATTAATACTACTTCTTTATCTCAGACTAGTGTAGTGGAAGAGAGACCAATAAGCCTTGACAAGAGTATTGACATTGTTTGTAATAAATGCAGGAAATTTGAGGGGAATAGAAGTTGTTCCGTGCTGAGCTTTAATAGTAAAAGTCCACTTTATCCATAACCTTTTTTTGTTCAGTTAGTAATTAGCAGTTTATTATGCTGAGAATGAATTGCTTCTTTCTGATTTCTAACTAGTCTAATTAATCCCTGTCATTAATGTAAAGACTCTGCATGAAAGGGACGCTTCATACCTGATCAAACAATTATTTTGGAAGGTGCTGATCCTCTTACTACTATTCAGGATATGTTTTGGTTGATTGGAGATGTGGCAATGGCACAGCATATTAACAAAGTAATGGAGATGAATGGCTCTGAAGTTTAAAATGATATTTCTGCTCTGCTGCTTCAATAAAAACTAAGCAAAAAAATGTCTTGCAGAGATGACAGGAAATATTTGTCAAATTAGCAAGTAGTTCTCATTGCTTCCAATTGAACTATCAAGTTTTTAATGAAAAAAGTCGTTTGAAATTTCACAGTACATCAGTAAACATTGCAACACATTTTATCACTGTATACACAGTATCACTCATAATTGCACAACTTCAACTCTTATGTTATGCTCATTTTCCAGAAAAAAAAAAAAAAAAGAAAAAAGAAAAAAAGAAAAACTAGCATATCCTTTCATTTTGTGCATATACCTCTGAACTGATAAAGCTAGATTGTTCATGGAGAGATTTCCAATATATGAAGATTGGCTTGTTGTCTGGAAAGAAGACTACTTAAGTAGTCAAGTGTTTCTCCACGTAAGTATGGATGCCAGAGTCAGACCTCCAGGACTGCTGAGGTGAGATTTGAATTGTCAGGAACTGATGCTGAATGTGCTCTGAGGCATGTGTAGGAGTTGAACTTAGTAAGGTACAATAATGCACGGGGTGCCTGAAATGCAAAGATTTGATATTTGATGAAATTACATGAAAATAGACTTGTCACAAGAGGGTAACACTGGCCACAGTTTGTGTAGGGGAAAGGATTAACACTGCATACAGGCCTTCTGCACAAGCAGCAAGGGTGACCACATGCCAGACCCTCCATACATCATGGGGATGTCTCCAGACATCTTCTTGGGTGCATGTTATCAAGAAAGGCAGGAAGCTGGCAGAAAAGAGGCAGGATCATCACCTGAACAGAGAGGTGGCCTAAGGGCAACTGGTCTGAAATAGCTGTTGCATATGTAGTTGGTCCCCAAAGCATGTCTTCAAGTCCTATGGCTCCTAGCTTTCCCATATGCAAGGTTGTGCCAGCTGGATAAGTCTAGCCTTTGGGACAAGTTATGGTATTTGAGGCATTACATACTATTTCACAAGATTTTCATTTCTCTTCCAAGTTAATAAAAAAACTCACACAAGCAAATAGAGTGATGTATAGATTTAGACACTGTGCTTATCTTTGATAGGGTAAAACAGCTGAATGCCCAAGCACATTATCAACAACCAAAGCAAAAATCTCAAGGATTCAGTCTTTATGCTTCAGGCACTAATCTATTACCAGTCAAGAGGAACTGGGAAAGGACTAACCTTCTGAGCAAATAAAATACCTATTCTGTAGACCTTTTTTATTAAACCTTCATATTAAACATCTGTTACCGGTCACTGTCATATCTGGTAGTATTAGATAGAAAAGACATGAAGACCCTGAAAGGTTACATGTTTATGTTTTCCAGTGAAATAAAAACAAATACTTTGCAAGAAACATAATGAGAAAGAAAAAAAAAAATATCGACTTTGCTTTTGACAACTGATAAGCAATTATAATTCACTAAAGTAATAGCAGTGATCAGAGTTGTCATCTTTTTTTTTAGGCTGTCTGATCCCATTGTCTGTCCATATCAAGGGCAGTACATTTCCCAGCCAGTGATATCTTGTCAGCTGTGCATATGTGTTATTTCCAGGTTCTGAATCCAGTCTAGAATAATCCTCTGAAATGCAGGGAAGGATCAGAATAAGTATTGCTTAGAGAGAGCAAATGAAATATTCAAAAGCTAAGCACTTACCAAAAATAAAAATGACAAATCTGTGTCCTGTTTGAAGCAGCCCGTGTCTGCTGAAAGCAAGGACAGGGTGAGCTGGGAGAACACAGAAGCAGAGACTGCAACCTGCTCTGCATCCTGGAAGCACAGAACAAGTGAAATGTGCTGCTGAAACATCGAAGCAGCTAGTAACCTAGGACAGCCACTTATTATATGAGAAGTTCAAATTTATATCAGCGCCAAACAAATCCCTGTTATCTTGTGAACACAGGTAGTCGGGGATTAGTTGCTCTGTGGTGGTTAGACATGTCTTTGACGGTATTTCTATCCTGAACATGGAAAATCTTAAACTTTCCACAGTTAGAATCACAGAATGGCCTGGGTTGAAAAGGACCTTAAAGATCATCTAGTTTCAACCCCCGTGCTTTGGGCAGGGTTGCCAACCACTAGAGCAGGCTGCCCAGAGCCGCCTCCAGCCCGGCCTTGAACGCCTCCAGGGATGGGGCATCTATAGCTTCTCTGGGCAGTCTGTTCCAGTGCTTCACCACCCTCTGAGTGAAAAACTTTCTCCTAATATCTAACTTAAATCTCACCTGTCTTAGGTTAAAATCATCCCCCTTTGTCCTATCACTACCAACACATGTAAACAAGTGTTCCTCCTTCCGTATGCTCCCTTCAAGTACTGGAAGGCTGCAATGAGGTCTCCCTGGAGATTTTCCCTCCCCTCCCCTCCCCTTCCCCTCCCCTCCCCTCCCCTCCCCTCCCCTCCCCTCCCCTCCCCTCCCCTCCCCTCCCCTCCCCTCCCCTCCCCTGCTCCTTTCCCTCTTTTCTTTTTTCTTTTCTTGTCTTTTGCTCCAGCACGGGTCCCCCACAGGTGGGCAGCAGCTCCCCCCAGACCCCTGCTCCTGCGTGGGCTCCTCTCCACGGGCTGCAGCTCCGGCCCGGGGCCTGCTGCTGCGGGGGCTCTCCATGGGCCGCAGCCTCCTCCAGGCCACATCCACCTGCTCCACCGGGGGCTCCTCCACCCATGGGGGGGCTGCAGCGTGGAGATCTGCTCCATGTGGGACCCATGGGCTGCAGGGGGACAGCCTGCTCCACCAGGGGCCTCTCCCTGCACAGGCCGCAGGGGAACTGCTGCTGCCTGCCTGGAGCACCTCCTGCCCCCCTGCTGCACTGACCGTGGGGGCTGCAGGGCTGCTTCTCTCACATGTTCTCTCTCCCCTCTCCCAGCTGCTGTTGCCCAGCAGCTGTTTTTTTTCCCTCTTTCTTAAATCTGCTCTCCCAAAGGCCCACCCAGTGTCGCCCCCTGGCTCAGCTCTGGCCAGCAGCAGGTCTCTAATGGAGCTGGCTGGAGCTGGCTCTGATCTGACATGGGGCATCTGCTGGACTCTGCTCATTGAGGCCACCCTTGAAGCCCCCCTGCTACCAAAACCTTGCCACGTAAACCTGATACAGCAATGCATGGCGATCAGTGTGAATCATGGTAGCAATACTACCCCTTGAAAGGCAGGTTTGTGTGAACAAAGGGGTTTATATTAATATATATTAAATAATTTGTAGTGCTATTCCAATTGTTCTAGCCCTCAAGCATTGTATTTTATTTTATTTCGTTTGTTTCTTGTTCTGTGCTTTTCATTTCATTATCTGTGGATGAGATCAGATCCTGTGTGTGAGCTGTAGCTTACTGACTTTCATCATTAATGAAATGCAGTTTTCAGGACCCATAAGACTGTGCTACTGAAAGTCATTCACTGGTTACGTTACTGATGATGGTTGCTAAAACTTCTATACGTGAACTAGTCACTGCAGGGTTCATCTAGAAAGCTCATCATCTTCTTATACAGATGTCTACAGCAAAGGAGTTTCTTTCTAGAGCTATAATCTCTCCCCACTGGCTAGGACAAGTAGAGAGAATCCATTTCATCTGATTTATATATATGCATTTTAGATGATTACCATCAAGTGAGATGAACCTCACCCCAGCAGTTTCTGGAAGAGATTCCTGAACAGAGGAATCATTTGTTGCATTCAATATGCAGTTTGGTACATGCGGTTTGGCTCCATTGATCATGTGGCATATTTATGTTCATTACTAAGTACAACTCATAGACTTAGATTTCCAGTGTGAATATCGTTAATTAAAATATGATAATCATTTTCATGCGTATTTTGCTATTTATTTCCAATCTGCTTTTTTTGGCCTGCCTTCTACCATCCTGGGTTTTCGAATATTAATACACAAAACACAAAAGAAGAGTGAGACTGCCAAAGAGAATTCATATGAGAATTAAAGCAGACATTTCTGGATCTCTCTTAAAATAATATTGCCTCATTTCAAGTCATACATTCACTTAGATAATATTGCCTAGAGACAGTCGACCGCACAGATATTATGAGGAAACTGAACTGCATGAGATACTTCTAACAGTGCAGATTCTATTGGAAGTCAAGTATTTATGTCACCGGGCTGTAGAAGAAACTAAGAATGTGTCCCAGAAGACATCTTCAGCAAAAGGAAATCAGAGGAAAATAATTAGAAAGTGAAGCTTCTTATGAGCTCAATTAAAAGACTCCTTTAATTTTGCAAACTTCACCTCCCTGACCAGCCTAGCTGATGGAGAGAAAGAGCTTCCTCCAGAGGGCAATTCAGAACATGTAAATCTAGGTTCTCACTCTGTGGAGTTTACTCAGGCTAAAGGATAGCCAGTAATTTTTAGTAACAAAAATCATGTAGAATAGCAGTACTTACAAGAAAAGATAAATTATTTTGGCATTTGGTTCTATAGTCCCTACTAAACTGAGTAGGACTTACTCCAAAGAATTGTCCCCTGGAACTGAGGGGGATGTCTCAGGAGTAAGCTGAATCACAGTGTTTAAAAATTGGAGAACTGAATGCTAGCATTCAAGTCCCTTATTCTTCTAATCACTTATCATTTCCACCTCTACTGAGTAACATTGCACATTTTCAGATCCACACTTCTGCTGCAGCTTTCTGTTTTCCAGCAGATAAGACAATGCAGTTCAGATTACAGCAATCAGAAAACTCATTGTAGGTAGATATTTACATTCTGATGTCATTTTTAACATTGCTTTATGCTTAGATTTTGAAACACTCAACTGTTCCTACAGATAACATTTTACATTTGTGTGTGGTGATGAGGGGAATGTCACCTAAAACTCAGTCTTCAAATATATTAGAATCTAGTAGGAATTTTCATCTGTTTATGTAATGCCTTCATATACAATGTTATTATTATATATATATTTTTTTTTATGAGATAATTGTAGAAACATTTATAGGTCCCTTCTGGCAGGCTTCTTATCCTCCTTTATTAAGGGAATGATTGCCTTCAAATACCATGCTTTCTAATTTACTAAAGTAATGTTAGATAAAGAGGTTACTATGGGGACATAAACTGTTTTGCAGGGTAAGCCAAGTGAAAGAACCATGACACATTTTAGCATCTACATGCTTGAAAGAACATTCCAAATCCGGTTTCTTCTCTTATATGTGATCTGAAAATCTGTGTTGGCTTAGTCCAGGCAAGCTAGCTTTTTTTTTTCTTTTTTTTCTCTCTTTCTTTCTTTCTTTCTTCTTTTTTTTTTTTTTTTTAATTGCTCTAATTAATCAATCCCTATTGCTTATAAGTAATCTGTACAGACAGGAAAAAAAGTAGTGTCAGTAGGTGCTTATGATCCTGTCTGAACCGGACTGCACAGCCAACCTGTATTCCATAAAGAAAATCTTGTTTTTGAAGAAAATCACTTAATTTTATGGGCAAATTTAAAATAACATGTGAATTGCTATAAACTGGAGGCGTAAGTAAACATGTCATAATACAGCATCTGTCAGCACTCAAGTCAATTTGATCAATATTGAGGAATATTAGAATGAAATAAACCAGTGATTTAAGACCAGTGCATTACAATTCATTGTACATGGGAATTCAAACATATTAAAGAACACAACAGCTTTATGATCTATATTTCTGTAAGTAAATTTAACTGAGATAAAGTATACCATTAACAGCCATTTTTCAAGGGCAGGTTTTAAAGGCTTGAACTTGGCTGCACATGCTGCATTTGAAAATGTGTGCTGAATTTGGACGGGAAAGGATGCAAAATGTGCATCCTTTGTCAAAAAGTGCATCCATAGTCAAAATCCAGCATTATTATTTCTTCATTACCACAAAATCCTTGGGTTTAGTGTCACTTTTTAGACAAATGCAGGGAGACATCTCCCTGTCCAAAGCACTTACAGAAAGCCTATGGCCATGATCTTGCCACTGATAGCATGCAGGAAGAACGTTGTCTCTAAATGGAGTGTTCTTGAAGCCAAAGGGTAGTTTGAGGATGAATCAATCAGTTCATGTGCTGTCATTTCAAGTACCATGAGCCTTAGACCTTAGCTTTGCTCCTGCTGATCTCTTACTGTTGCCTTCAAAGACTGCAGGATGAGGACAAAGTCATGTAAAGTACAGATAAAGGAATAGAAATGAGAGGTAGATAAAAACAAATTCTGCCAAAAGAAGCAGAATTCAGCATGCCTTTTAAGTTATCTCCGCAGCCAGCAATAATGAAGTATTATTTTTCATATTTTATTTTAAAGAAATTGGTGAATAGAGGATCATGGGCTAGAGATGGACAGATGAGAGATACTGCTTTTTCTTATGAGAAATCTGTTTCAAATTCTGTTTTCTTTCTAAATTAAAGCAAAAGTTGAAATTCTGAACTTTTTTAAGAGACAAAGTAAATTCTAGAACATCTCTGTCCAGTAAAACAAGATTTCCACATTTCAGCAAGATAAAAACCATAATATAGAGTACTAACGCATACGTAAATTACTTTTAACATACATTAAAATGCATCAATTAAATAAAATGAACAAAGCATAATTTAATGTATTTCTTATGTTCAGAATTTCTTATGTTCTTATGTTCAGGAAAACATCATGAAATGGGATACTGATTCGAATAGGTTTGTGTTTCAATGGACAGCTGTAGGAACAGTATTGAAGCAGTAGAGGTTCAATAGTAACAGGTTCATAAGGAAGAAGCATGATATCTTGATCTCCTTTGCCTGTGCCAAATTTGAATACAAGAGCTCTCTAATTCTTTACAGATCATCCAAAGGTGAGAACCAGAACAGCCTGGACACCTTTGGGATGTGGCACAATGCACACAGCATCCATCTACCTGCTGTGAACCTGGGACGTACTGTAGTCCTTCATGGAGTATGTGACTTTGCAAAATCCTATCTTAAAGACTGTGGTGATGCAACCAAGATCAGTCCAGAAAAACAGTTAAATACCAGCTAGATTTTAACTACCCATTATACCTGTGTGCCTCAGTGGTATTCTGCAGAAATGTCCACTGCTCCATACAGAGGAGACACAATGATTGTTACAGTCAGGAAGAAAGCTCAAGACCACTTTTAATTTCTGTCTTTTTGTTTGTTGTAGAAGAAGTAGCTGGGGTAGGGGGAGGGAAGAGGGCTGCATAATGTTTAAAGGGTACATATTAGTGTTTCATTTCAAACTGGAATTGAGATTTGAAAGTGAATCTTCTAATTTCTCCACTCACTGAACATTGGTTCTTGTCAAGAAACTATATTTAGTACTTAGATGTGTTCTCAGGTGAAACTGAAGTGAAAAAGGAGCCTAAGGCACTCTACAGTAGATATTCAGACTCCATTACAAAACTAGAGTTAATCCAAAGAAAAAACCTCTTCTACAACATAATGGTTAGATATTAGGTCTACAACAGAAACTTTTGCTGTAGAAGTTTTTTGTTTGTTTGTTTGTTTGTTTGTTTTTGGGCCACACTACTTGCTACTGTGTTCAGGGCTTTCCTAGCAGAGTTAGCCTGGCATGGAATTTAACCTACTCCCATTAAAAACCTGTTTCATGATTAGTGATGGAGATGCACGCCAAATAATTGCTGTAATAGGAGTTACTAAGCAAGTTTTCTAACAAACTGTTCTCCTCATCAGTAGTTACTACATATTAAAGCTAGAACCAAGACACAGGGAACAAAAGCAGATTCTGTAACAACAAAGTCGTTCTTTGGAATGAAAATTATAAATTTGCTATTACAAATTATTTATACAAGTATCAACCATTTATTTCTTCCTGATGTCTGGCATTTTATCCTAGTGCATAAAACCTTTTCCAAATGGTATTTTTTCTCCTAAAATTGCGTATTAGGTTAACAGCTTCAGGGTTGAGTTTTCATTATAATTGCAAGATTTATGTCATCCCCTGCTACCAACAGAATATTAATATATATCTGGGAGGTTCAGTACAAGGCAAGTGTTTGCCAAATGTCATGTCTGTATTTATTTGGTAATAAATCTGAAAAAATAATTTCTATCTTCTATATTTTTATACAGAAAAAAATGCCTCTCATTATTTGATTTTGAATATATGTGGAAATAACTTCTAATTATTTATCGTTAACAACACTGTCAATAGTGAATCTTATATGATATCCACTCTATCTGTAAATTTGTTTCTCTGTTCTTAATTGATGAGCCTTTTCTCGACTAATGTACTTGTTCTCTCATGCATCCTCCGTAAATGAAATCAGATCTTATTGTACCTGTGTAACGGTTATCCTCTTTGTAAATCCATTTGCCATCTAAGAAGTTGCAGAAGTTTTGGTGCATGAAATGGAAAAAGCACAGCAAAACTACTGAAATCCAAGATGAGTTTGAGGGTCAAGATGATAAAATCCTTTTTTATTTGTGCACACAGAAAATAGGATATGGAAATTGGTAGTACCTTGAAGGTGGAAAACCAGCATCTCATTTAACAGATCCCAGTTTTATGGCAGAAATGTAATTCCGTTGCTGTAATTGTAAAAGCAAATGTGTCCTTGATAATGATTACAGTGTAATTACCAAGATATGTCATCCCAGATAATTTTAACTGTGCAACCTTTAAATTGCAAGACACCATCAGAAAAGACTGAATTGGGATTCCTAAGGTACTTGACCAGAGGAACTGTGTTCAAGGGAGGGAGATAACATGAAAGTAGATTTTTGCAACAGATCAGGTAAATTGCTCTCTGGAAATCACACCTAAGGTTATCTAATAGCTTATATGTAGATATGTACACAGAAGATGACTGCATCTTGTGGGATGAACCTAGTCTTAACTACCATGATCCCAGTTTGGGTTGTGTTGCCTAAGCTGTAGAACTGACTGTTTAACTTTTGACCTTAATGTACATCTTGGCAACAGTGTTTTTCTATATTAATTTTATTTGCTGTGGAAATTTGGCCTTTTGGGGCCATTTATCATTTTGTTATTATAAGTTTCAGATGTAATTCAAGCTTTCAATTTAAAAGAAATCATCATTGAGCCTTGGAAAATCACCTACTGCTTGTTCTCTCTAAAAGAAGCTCCAAAGTAAGCAAAACATACTGTTTGCACTAAATGACTTTTGCTCTGGTACTAAATTAGATGTGTGTCCTGGCAGAATCCAGCTTTATCACATAATCTGGTACAAGCATGAAATGATAAAAAAAAAAAAAAGGGAAGCAGGTACCCCTCCTTCTCAAGAAGTAAAGTGTATTTAGGTTGAAAGAAAAGCAGCTTTTTTTCTGAGTGCAGTGAAACCAGTGAATGAATTGCTCTGTCATGCAAAACAAGCTGTCTATATGTGGGACAAAGTGCAAAAAATACCCTTAAGCCCTAGATAAATATCTGAGCAACCTCATAACAAGGGGATCAGGAGTCATGAAAGAAGACTGATCAAACCCCAAAGAATATTTTGTTTCCAAATAATAAGATACCAGCTTCATTTTCCAGATTATAATTAATATTTTGCCTGCTATTTACTTGTACAAAACATTTTATATTGAAAACTTCTCTACAGTGCTTGCATCAATTTGCCTCCATGGTCATGTATCCTGGAACAGGTTATCTCCAAACCATTCTGACCTGAGGATAGAGCTGCAGACATGAGTATTGCTAAGACACTAGAGTACTTGAGAGGTGTGGACATTGGTGTCTTCTGCTCTGGGAGAAGCCCAAGACAAATCCAATATTTCCAGAAGTCTCTGTGAGCACAACAAGCCAAGGTAAAAGCTTTGGGGTATGCACCATCTGTAGGGAGCTTACAGAGCCATAGAGAGCTTAAAAGTTCCACAGAATAGGAAAACTTAGCTTTGTCAAACTTTTTGAAAGAAATAGCAAATTAAACAAACAACAAAAACAGATTATAAGGAGTCTTTGAGAATGGGTATCCCAGTGTTCATATGTTATAGACTGCAGGCTTCCCAGCTTGCAAGGTACCCAGGAGCAACTGCCTATGCACAACAGGCTTGAAAGCTAACCTGCTTTATGGATGATTTGCACTTTACAGTGGTTAAAGCATCCCTGCCTCCCAGCTTCCATCCAGCTCAGCAACCTTGCAACTGGTCACTCCCCATTTCTAATCAGAAAATTTTCTTATGCCAAAGAAGTACTAGTGATGCCCAGAAAGATTTTTAACAACAGAAAAAGAAAAGTGGGTGCACAAGAGAGAGAAAATACACTTGACAAATATCACCTTATATAATGATTACCTGCAGTTTTTTACATGCCTACGAGAAAGTGAACATGCACACAGTGGAATAAAGCATATATGGACATTTGATAGTTTACTTTAATGGAGAACCCCATAGGTTCATCATAAACAAACCTTTCTAATGACAAATCCTACTCTGAAATACACACAAGGCTTAATATCACTTTGGGAATTGCCTGTTACCCCATGCAAGACTTTTTGCTTCAGCAGTGCTCTGTGCTGGTGTTTTCTCCAAGTGAGCACTCACTTAAAGTCCATGCCTCACAGGAGCAAGGGCTGTGATGGCGTCTGTAGCTGCTGCAGCAGAGCTGCTCCTTGCCAGCTCCCCTTCCGCTCCCAGACTGAAAAATGCCCAGCAAAGGAAGAAAGGAAGGAGCAGTAAACAAAGAAACAAAGCCCCAACAACCTCCTTGCTTCCAGACAGCCCCCTGCTAAGTACTTTCTCAAAACACGTATACACTGCTTTAATTAGTACTATATTGCTAACAGACTGGCTCCATTTCTTTGTCGGGTCAATACCCCACCGCTTTGTGCCTGGCAAGGCAAGCCATTTATTAATTAGAGCTGCCCTGCAGTCTGTCGCTCTTATTCCAGTACACTTTGTTTGTGCCATTCTCCAGCTGGTAGAGCCATGACATCACTTACTTTCAAAGATGACTTTAAAATGAGAAGATAAAATGAAAAAAAAAAAATTAAAAAAAAAAAAAAGTTACTTCAGTGCTGAAAAGCATATTTTAGGTATACTTCTGAAGCATTGTCAAATCCTACTTCTGCAAGCAAGGGCTTGGGAGACCTGTTAGGAGATCTTTTTGCCTTTAGAAGTTGCAATCATTCTAAATTTCCTCATTCAAAAAGTTGCAACGCGTTAGTTAGCCAAATAGTGTTACTAATATATTACTACACTTAGCTTTCACGTGGTGCCTTTATCTGTCAATCTGAAAACACATTGCAAAGGAAGTCATCATCATTATCTTCATTTATACTGTCCTGCTTCCTCCTGATCATTTCTTTTTCATAAGATCACCTGTAGACCGTTAGAAGATAGGGGTGGTCGTGCCGTATGGTTATCTGCCTCAGTGTCTGCTTCAGCCCTGTATTTGATCACTCAAGGGAAGCAACCTATTGCCTGCAGCACATCCCATAGCCCCATCTGCCTTCACTGGTGGGGAATCAGATGTGTGAGGTCATCCTGTGGCACCGACAGCTTTCAGCAGAACTGCTCTGTGCAGTCTGTTTTCTGAAGAGATTTCATTTCACTATCTCCCCAGCTACCGATGCCAGCTTGCCACTGCAATCTGTCATTTTAATGTGGCTGTAGTATCTCACTGAAGCTGCATCTTATCAGCCTGTAGTCTGTAATACCTGTGGAAGGAGCATCTTCAAGTGACCCCCAAAGAGAGATCACAAGAAGTCTAATGGCCATTGATGGGTTGGTGCTGCATTTTTTAAGGAAAAGGAAGATAAAAGGACATATTTTTACTCTTTATCCAGTTCTGATGCTGTTGCTATCCAGTTGTTGCTGGTATTCTCCAGCAGAAGAAAACATTAAAAGCAGGAAGATGCTGTTGAGAGTAGAGGTCCCCTACCCTATGTCCCTGTCAGCTCTTGCTAAACACCACATTTAGATCTACAGAAGATATAGAGTCAGCTCTTGTGCCATTGGTAGAGGCATGGATCTTCTCATAAAACTTGCCTGCATCTTTGTTAGCTTCCCTCTCTTGCATGAACATGGATATGTGTGTAGGGAGTAGAGATCTAGTGTTGCTATTGTGGGTTAAAAGTAAAGAATTCAAGCCTCAGGCAGGTTTATCAAAGATACGGTTTTCTGAAATTTGGACCTCCATCAAGGGCTGCATATATGGTTATATTTGGAGCCACTGTTTTTAGGAAGTGCTGAAACTTTTAACTGAGCTCATAGTATTCTAGTATTCATAGTATTTTCCCCCTGTACTCGGCTCTGGTGAGGCCGCACCTCGAGTACTGTGTTCAGTTTTGGGCCCCTCAATACAAGAAGGACATCGAGGTGCTTGAGCGGGTCCAGAGAAAGGTGACGAAGCTGGTGAGGGGCCTGGAGAACAAGTCCTATGAGGAGCGGCTGAGGGAGCTGGGCTTGTTCAGCCTGGAGAAAAGGAGGCTCAGGGGTGACTTTATTGCTCTTTACAGATACCTTAAAGGAGGCTGTAGCGAGGTGGGGGTTGGTCTATTCTCCCACCTGCCTGGTGACAGGACGAGGGGGAATGGGCTTAAGTTGCGCCAGGGGAGTTTTAGGTTGGATGTTAGGAAGAACTTCTTTACTGAAAGGGTTGTTAGAAATTGGAACAAGCTGCCCAGGGAAGTGGTGGAGTCACCATCCCTGGAGGTCTTTAAAAGACGTTTAGATGTAGAGCTTAGGGATATGGTTTAGTGGGGACTGTTAGCATTAGGTCAGAGGTTGGACTTGATGATCTTGAGGTCTCTTCCAACCTAGAAATTCTGTGATTCTGTGATTCTGTGATTCTGTATTCAACACTATTGATGCCTAATCCACCCGGGCTGTGCCACTCCCAGTTTGGGCTTGAATATTTCATTTCAGAGTTTGGTCCAGTTTGATCTGGCCTCAGCTCAGACTTATGTGTAAGCAGAACAGATGGTACTAATGTCTGAACTCAACCATGGCTTTCCATAACATGGATCAGGCCTGTGGCCAGCCAGTGGGAGAGTGGAAAGGTGCACTCAGGGAGAAACTGGAAGGGTGTTTCTCTGCCTGTGACATCAGGACCTGGAAAAGAAATCCTTCCTGAATCCTAAAGTAAATCAATAGGCATACAGAGGTAAACTTCCAGTAGTTTACTTAGCAGTGGATTAGTATGGCCCTGAAAACAACTGGCAAAGGGTGGTCTCTCACTCTCCAAAAGGGATACACCCGGGGACTGTTTGAAATAACGCCTTTCAACAGCTTCAGTTTCAGGGAATATCCCCTAGCACTATTTAATCTACTAACACAGACATAAACTCAGTGACTATACTGTGCTTTGGGCATGTCTCCCATATCCTTCACAAAAATGGCCTGATTTTCAGAAATTTCATTAAAAAATGCTCCAAAAGATGTGTTAGTCTGAAAATATGGTTGATTGCATGTTACGATATTATTTGTCCAGTTAAGATCTTTGTAGAAAGAGTGGCTTGTAAATATGACAAAACAACCTACATCAAAGTGCACATCAAAGAGAAAGCAGAATATCTCTTTCATCAGTAGCACCCTCCAGCATGAAGATCTTTACTGTCCCATCTTTCAGGGGACAAACTATCTCCTCACTTACACCATGCACCCATCTAACAGAGGATGGAGGTTTGTGGAAATGGGCCTTCAGAGTCACAGAACAAGAATTTTAGTACACTAGAGAACATGAGAAAACATTGAAAGTAATCTCATTTAATACAAGCATAGGTTTAGATGTATTTGGGTAGAAGAGCCATAGGCACTGTGTAATAAAATATGAAATAAGGGGAAAGGGTCAGATGGAGAGCTCTGCTGGGATTCTGTTAGCAAGGCAAAGCCAGTTTCAACTGTAAACAGTAAAATAGCAATATACCATTAGTTTATGTCATAGATAATCACATTATTAGTGATAATAAAAGAAGAGTCCTGAGGCAGTTTTCACTTGCAGTTGCCTGAAACCTTTGAAAATTGACCATTGAACCCGAGATAACCTAGAAAAGATTTTAACCTTAACGGACTGGCAACAAGTTAGTGATTTTTAAAAGTAAAAGTTAAATCTCTGAAGAGATAGGCATCCTGATTTGCATAATTGTTATCAGTGAAGGTAGTCTGCCTCACTTCTGTATTGCGTTTATCCATTATTTCTTGTATTTCTTTATTGTATTGTTTTTCACCTACTTATTGTATTGCACAATAATGCAAAATATTTATGTGAAAAAAGCTATTTCTCTAAGGAAGAACAATGTATCACAGCTTTGTGTGGGAGTTGGCATTGCTCTGAACTTGCAAAAATACCGTTTCCAAAAAATGACCCTAAATAAAATTAAAGCCTGAATTAGCAGATAATATACCAACATATTTGAAAGTGAAGAAGTAAAAACAGAAGCCAAGATGGACATTTGAAATGAATGTCAGCTACAGAAAACATAAACACAGAAACTCCTGAGATGAACGTTTTCAAATCTACACTGCAACAGGTGCAGGTATTTTTGGACGGATCAAAACAGAGACTGTGGTTACAAGTATTAGAAGTGCTTTCCCTTTAAGTTTACTGAGCAAAGAGGTAATTGCAGAGAGTTGGGCCATTAGTTATTACAGTGTAAAATCAGATGTGAGAGGTCATTCCCTGGCACTAACAGCTCTGGGCACACTTGCTCAATGAACTCTGTTTTCCTGCTGGGTAAATTAATTATATGATTGTCTCTGCTTGAAATTAATAGTGTCCTACCCTTCTTCACATGAAGAGATCAAACGGTCCCACGTGACTTGCAAAGTACTCCTCTAAATGAGGGTCCCTGTAGAAATAATTAGTTTGCTTTAGTGTGAGATATTAATATTACCCGTTTTCAGTGAAAATGCTGGGAAAGTTGTCTTATGTTTTTTCTTTCTTTTGTATTTTATTTCTTAAACTGAGTTTCATTAAACTTAATGGCAAGGGAGGCATAGCTTAGTGCAGAAGATGCATCATAAGTGTAAATAATACATGTAAATGTTAAAAACACAGAGGTCTGAGTGCTGCATGTACATGGAAACCACACACACACAGAGCAGGTGTGGGGGTCCTGGCACAGGTGAGGCCCTTTGCCTTGAGGGGCTGAGCCCTGATGGAGCACCCTATGCAGCATGGATACAGACCCTGCCTGGACCATGGAGTGAGCACCCTGCCCTGGCTGGGGGATATTCAGCATCAGCCAGCTGAGTATCACGGCAGCTTGGCCCTATGAATGGCAGGAAGGAATTGACCAAAGGATGAGACTGATGGGAGGCATGAAGGTCAAACAGAAAGGACAATCCAAGGCGGTGCTGGAGTCTGAAGCCTGATTATGTAAAAAAACAATTATAAGGATAGCAAATAATAAAACCATTAAAATTAAATTGCAACCACTGGTGCTGTTACCTTGTTTTCAGGTTGTTTACTCCTTTATTTAGCCCCCATTCTGTGATCTGAATTATTAGCAAGCAGTAACATCCTATGTGAGAGAATATGTTTTATATTAAATGTATGCTTCGCTGGCTCTCCGAGCTGGGCTGGACTCAGCTGTAAACAACCTGACCTGGATACATAATCATTCCTCAACTTCCCTGGGCTGCATTTTGGTGAAGAAATTTTATTTAAACATTTATTACAGCAGATGATAGTAAAACAGCATTTTTCTGAGTACACCAGATTGTTCCCTTACACAAGAGCATATGAGAAAGGGAAAATAATAATAATAAAAAAGTTTACATTGCCTACATATACTTGCTTTCTTTCACTTATTTTTCTCAGGCAGCTCTTTAACTCATAGAGGCATGAATTTCAGGAAAGCCATGACACTCTCTGCAGTCTCACTCAGCCCTGGCTGAAGTATCAAGAAGTAGGACAAAGAGGCAAATGAGGTTTGCTCCTTCAGATTTTACCACAGAAGGCAGATTATTAAGAGAAAACTCAGATGAACATGCTGCTGTTAGAATAATGAAGCAGAATTTCGTCAGGTCAAAATTATCATAAACTCATTGAAACCTTTGGAATTATGACAGCAAACAAAAGTGAACTGCCTCAGTTCGTGTAAGTGGTTTAGTAACTGTTTCCCTACACTTGCTCAAAACCCACATTTACTTTATTCACATTTACTTTATTTTCTGTGAAGAATTACAGGTACAGTGCTTTTACAATGCATTTTTTGTTCTAATGGGACAGTTCAGTGCATGTAGTAAAGAAAGTCTTCTAAGGAAGAAAGTGACTACTAACACTCCTAATGATATGCTGCAAATTAATACTTTTTTTTTTTTTTTTTTTTTTTCTTCTGTTTAATAGCTACATTACAGGGAATCACAGTTTTTGCCATGTTCTTGTAACCCATAATTATCTTCTGATTTTCCCTTTCAGACCTTGAAATGTCTAACAATGACTGAATATTTTGCCACTTGATGTTAATTTACTTGCAGGAATGCACACTAAAATTGCACATATAGTTCTGAAGATGACATATAGGAGAGAAAGTTGAATTTCCTGCATCGAATAAAATCCAGTAGTATTAGGCAGACAAAAAACACAAACACTGGGCCTTGGCAATGATAGCACTTTCTGTTCACTGGCATGGTGCAAATACCCTTCTAGCAATAAGCAGGAGTGAGGAAACATTTTTGTATTTCTAGAAATTGAACTGTGTTGGAACCTGTCAAGCAATGTAAAAGAGACATAAAAAATTTACCACCTATTCTATTGTATGACGTAAGGAGATGGAAATGTGAGATTAAAGAATAAGTGCCGATATACATTACTTAACCCTCCAGTAGAACTGACAATTTTCTACTTAATAACTATGTAGATCCATGGAACAGGCCTCTCTCAAAAAACATCCTTCCTGCATATCTGAGAAAGGAAAATAACAGCAGTATTTTCACACAGAGAAGAAAATCTTGCACAAACTCCAAAGACTAAAGACCAGACATAACTTCTGTCTAAACTGATGAGGCACCTGGATGACATGAGCATCCCTGCAGAACCTCGGGCAGACACAGACAGCAGGACAGACAGTGCGGTGACAGACGTCCAGACAAAGAGTCAGTGGTGGCCTGTGCTTTGTTGTAGGAGCACTGCTGGCACCGCTGCCAAGAGAAGAAAGATGAGGAGGCAAGGGAAGGTGAGCTGTTGTTGCTTTCTTGGTACAACTTCAGACTTCTATGTGCAAACAAAATCCCTGCTGAAGCCAGTGACAGCTAATTTGCATCAGGAAAGGAGGAAATCTGGAGGTTGTGCTGCATTTCTTTTGGGGACTGACTTAATGGAGTAAGACACACAACAGAGCCACACTGACATGCTGCAAGACAGAAACCTCTGTGTGTTTGCAAGCACAAATCTGAGAAAGTCTTCCAGACACATGTTGCTTCTTGCTCTGAACCAGCTCAAACTGGTGGATGCGTCCACAGGGAATCACAGCAGTCCTTGTTGCTTTAACCTAGGAAGCTGGAACCATGGTGTTGTTTAAATATTGACATATTCTTTGGACACTTCTTTCTTCCGTCATATACAGCTGTGACAAAGTTTTAAAAAGTATTCAAGGACATATAGACCAACACACCTACTCTGGAAAGACTATAAGAGAACAAGCCTTGTCTCATGTCAGTGCAGTCACAAGTGTGTGGTATCCATTCTCAGGTGGTGATAGGAACCTGGCTGATGTTTAAACAAGGGATTTTTTTCTGTACACTTGTCCCTGACAAACTATTTCTTTCCATACTTTAGTGGCTGCTGGTTTGTTTGTTTAGCTGCCACCAACAAGAGTAAGTACATGGAATAAACACTGATACAAAAGAAATGGTATGTCACAAATCAGGGATAACTGCCAAAACAAAACTGTAAATATGCAAATATTTTGGTATGTGAGCTGTTAGAAAGACTCCCACCTGCTAACTAAAGGACATGATTTAATGATGGGACTTGGTAGGTCAGGCTGATGGTTGGACTTGATGATCATGAAGGTCTTTTCCAAGCTAGATGATTCTGTGATTCTATGATCAGTAATTGCCATTTACCGAGCTTTATCAAACTTGGAAGCTTTTTACTGAATCTGATTTGAAGTCTTTATTGAGATGCTGAACAGCTGGAGTTGGGCTGAGCCATGTGCTGCACTGAGGGCCATTTGGAGAAGGCTCCTGCTGAACGGGGAGAGGCTCATGCAGAGAGGCGTGGGTCCGTGTGTCAGAGCACCACACGGATGAGGCAACGAGAGGGTAAGCACAGAATTGTGATCCTGGGCAGCTGAGGGACTGTGGTTCATCAGCTCAAACCACTGCATGGGGAAACTTGGTCGAGCCATCCATGTACGTACAACAGCTGCTTCTGAATTTTATTGTCATTGAACTGTGACATCCCTTACGCTGAGAGTAACAGAGCTGCAAGCATGCATGCACTCTGTATGTGGTGGGAAGGTATCTCCAGAGGGCTCCCCACATGCCTTTTCTCTCTTTCCAGTCTTTTCAGCACTAAACAAAGGTATGAACTGATCTTCAATCTGTTGCCACCTCAGGCAGATGATGAGATAGCAGAGGTTCTGGTTGTTGCATGCTGGTACTTGGCAATATCCAAGGGTGAAAGTAAGGCTGGATATTCTCTTGCAGCCTTTGGACTACCATAACCATGTAAGGGCCAATGAGAATAGGTATAATTATAGTTGTAATTCCTATAATCTGTTTGCTTTAAAGAGGTCCTTATATTAATGATCTCTTTAACGAGGATCCATATGCATTTACGCATTGCAGAACTGACCAGATCGAGGAAAGCAAATCATACAGAAATGGCTTTTTCTTTTTTTTTATTTTTTTTTTTTTTTGTGCTGGAATATTCTGTGTTTCAGCAGATAATTTATTCTTGAAGGTGTCAGGAAGAATAAACTTGTCAGGCAGCATCATAACAAGAAAAGCTGCCAGAACAGCAGAAGCAGTAGATCTAAACAGCACTTTTGTTGGCCGATGAATATCCATAAAGATGAGTGCTGAGAAGGCAGATGTAGTAAGATGTGTACATCTAATCTCTTGTCTGCCAGGTAACCTCCTAGCATTTCCTAAATTACTAAAGAGTAGCTAATATATTTTGCTCTGTGACAAGTCTTTTCAAGCCAATACAATGCAACATCATTTTCTGCTTTGAATCATACTGACCTACAATAAACCAAATCCAATAACTAGAGACTTTTAGATAAGGGTATTCATTTCACTGTCACCATGGAAATAAAGCAACATTTTTCTTATATATAATGTGAACACTAAATTGAATCTATACATTGAATATCTACACAACCTATATATATTATTCTGTTATATACAGTATGAAATTCCCTGCAACTACAATTCTTGGTTACTTGTGTTTTAGAAATAATATTTATATTATAACAACAAACTTTCAATTCTGAGTACCAAAATTCTAGATTAGTACTTTTCAAAATACAACATAAACAACATTAGAAAGTTTATAATCAGTAGCAGCAAAAATATACAAATATTCTTTTCTCCAGCTGGAAGCACTTGAAAAATAAATAAATAAATGAATGCAGTGAGTCTTGACACAGTTGTTCAGCGATATCATAAGACATTAAAGTTGACTTGGGATGTAGGCTGTCAGCTCCCATGGCATATCTTGACACAATAGAATGCACTTTTCAAATATTATTAGAGATTGAAAATGATCTCCTTTTTTTTTTACAGATGAGACAGACAGTAATGTGAAAAATCTGAAATCTTATTATTTTTAAATTGAGTCTGGAAAATATTTCTCTAACATATATGTCTACACATTTTATAAACAAAAACATTCTATATATACAGTGGAAACATCAAAAAAATATGCTGAGCAAGATAAAGTTACACACTCAGTGGTTCCGTGGTTTTCTTACAAATAATAACCTACAGAAAATAAAATATAATATAATAAAAATAAAATCCCATCTAAAAGAACAATAGTCTTGCTCACCAAGAATTCAGAGGGTATGAAATGCCACTATTAAAACTGATATTTTTATGTGTACATGATAATAACTGTGCTTGGCATTGGAGAGAAAATCAGTGATGTTAAGAAAGAAACCAATTATTTTTACATCCTAGTCCAGACTCCTGAAACAAGACTCTATTTTTCTCCTGCCACCTCTTGTCACATTTGCAGTCCTTACTTCACAATGAATGAGGTATGCTTCTGGGTTAGCAGAGTTTCTTCTCAGTTTACTAAGACACACATCTTAAACTGAAATTACAAAAAAGATTACCTGAAACATAATTCTATAAGTATTATATTTGTGAATGAGTGCTCCAATTTTTATTTTAAAAATACTGGAAAGCACTTTGCTACATGAGAAAGGTCAGAAAGTAAAATGACCACCAAGGCTTGGTCTTACAGCTATACGATCAGTATTCACCGTATGGCCTAAGAGAATGGCTATTAGCAGAAATAGGCTATGCTCATTCACAAGCCATTCTTAGAAGATGTCATTCATTTTTGTCAATGGCTTGACCATCTATTTGTTAGTGGAAGAGCAATAACCCTCAATCTCTGGAGAGGGAGACTGGCTAGGGCTGACACAGAGAATGGTGGAAAACTGGCCCGGGTTCATTGTCAAAGTCTGAGATATCATCTGCAGTTAGAAGATTTTGTTTTAAAGCCCAACAATGGCAATGCAGCAGACAATTTCCTCTGTTACTTCACAATTTAAACAAAGAATGAAGTTTAGGTGTGAGTTATCTTTTTTTTTTTTTTTTTTTTTTTTTTTTTTTAATGGTGTTTTAGTTCTTCTTCCAATAAGACCTTTGCTGATGCAAGCACATCCAGTAGGCAATTATTTCCACACTGGTAACCAGTATGGTTTGATTTATCAGTAGCAGTTTTAATGTGCACAGCCTAAGTTGATAAAACATGGGTTCCGCTGCCATGGCTGCTAGAAGTGCTCATGTGTGTGCTATCAGGTACCAGGCACCAGAAATAATTGTATGGAAACTCATAGCTCCTAATAGTTCTACCAGTGGACCAAAACCAGTATGAAAAATTATCATACAGACTCCTTCTAAGGAGCTAGAAGAAAACATGGATAAGAGTAATACCCAGAGGAAATTCCATAAAAGCAAATTGTATGAAATCAAACCAGTTTCTTTCTACCACCAAGTAACAAAAAATCAAATATGTGCCATATACTTTGATTTACGCAAGACTTTCAACACTATGACATGTAGCGTTCCCATAACCAGACTAAGGAATATTTAGGTGAAAATACAATAGTTGCCAAACTCATTGGAAAACTCTACTTGGGATTTTATTATCAGTGGTCCGGGTACATCCTGAAAATGATGGAGAAATGCTCAAAGGATTACTTGAGCATTTTCATATGCTCAAAGGAGAGATATTATCAGATATTTAATTATCTAGGTGACTGAATAGAAAATGTACTTATTACATTTAAAGACACCAGCAAGCTGTCCATGTTCATTGGGAAACAGGATCAGAGTTCAATGGGATCCTGATTCAGAGGGAGATGTTATAAAAAGAGAAAGGGTGCTATTTAATAAGTGCAAATGTCAGACCATAAACTCAGGGAACAAAAGACTAATAGCTCTACAGGAGTATATTTAGAATTGTTGTGATTCATGGCTTGAACAGGAATCAAAAGTATTGTGTAAAGGCAAACCCCATATGATTAATCACTGACAGTGATTAATAAACTGTCATAGCTAACAAGACATTTGAAGTAATCCTGTTCCTTTCAGCACTAACCTCTGCCGAAGCACACCAGTGTTGAACATCGAGCAATGAAAGTCAAAAAAGCTAGGAGCCACTTGGAAAAATTCCTGAGGAAAAAGTCCTAGAAAGACAAGTGAGAATTAAGAGAGGTCTACAAAACAGGAACATTTGAGTGAGCTGGGTATTATTACTTGTTGCTTCATTAATTACAGAGTGAGAATTAAGGCTTCAGGTTCTGAACTTGGAAAGCCGAATCCTCCTGAAAGAAAATAAAACTACTCATATGCCCTCAGATCTTTGTTGTGGATATAAAGGATTTTCTCTTTTCTTAGAACCACTGCAATTGACAGTGAAACAGCTAACAATGTGACCAGGCTGCCAATCCTTTTTTTTTTTTTTTTTTAATTTATTTTTATTTTTTATTTTATTTTATTTTAATCTGATCCCCTTCTTCATACTCTGCCAAAAAATCAACTACTTTCTTTTACTTCGCTTTCTAGTTTTAGAGTCTTTAGGAAACTTACTTCATATCTTCAAGCTTCTCATAACTTCCACAACAAGTGGAAATGTCTTTTTAATGTGCTTTCATGAAACAGAACTTTGGGTAAGAAAATGTGCCAGATATTGATAGTATTGGCAGCAGTGATGGTTGATGGCTTCTGACCCAGCACACATATAACTGCTCAAAGGGATTGTTTCAAGCTGCCCCTGAGCTCAAGCAGTTATTTCTGCAGCCCTGCATTCATTTCCCACAACAACTAGAGATGGATTTGTTGTCTTAAAAGAAACACGAGAACAACTGAAATTGAAATTGAGAACAACTTCAATTCCTTCTGCATGCTAGTTGCTTTCATTTCGTAAATTATATTCAATATCTTGTGAAACCTCCACAACAGTGAGATAGTAATTGAGTTCACAGAACATATGAAGCACAGTCCCATCTACCTGGTGGGAGAAAGAGAGGACACATCCTGATTCCTTGTCTGTAATCTGAAAGCTACTCATCAGAAGTCTTTTGTAGCAGGGGTGGTTTCTACGCCATGGACACACACCTGGGAAGCACAGTATTTATTTCCTAACAAACAAGACTGGTAGTGGACATCACAGTTTTTAGTGTCTAGTGCTGTACAAAAGACACTGTTCTGTTTTTCTGGCACCTTCATTGTCCAGAGCAGGGAGCTAGCAGGAGGTGTTCATTGCCCAATTTTCCTCCTCCAGATAAGCAAAGTGTGGGCTGAGAAGGTGTAGGGTTACCTTGATCTTGTCTTGACATAGCCTTGGCTTCTGGCCAGCTCTCGCACCTGGGCCCAGGAGCTGGAAGTGTTCCTAACTTCTACAGTATAGACACAAACACTAAGACCTGGTTTTACCTAGAAATAAGTCATTAGATTGGCAGGAAAATCTGGGTATGCAAATGTGACTCTGGGCATCCAACTCCAAAATGCTCTACCAAAATTCATGAAATTGCTGTCCAGTTGCAATACAGTCTGGAAAAAGTCTTAAGACCCTCAACAACCTAATGAATACTATCCTTTACTGCTAGCCTTTTATTCCTTGGGATGGATAAGATCTGATATACATGTACCAGGGGCAGGGAAAGGGAAGAGAGAAGGAATTCTATGTAGTTGCACACTGGCATTCACAGCGTGATGCACTTTCGTAGTTGCTTTATAGGAGAAAGGGCGTATGCTTGTTTCATTCATGTCTGTGTGTTCCAAACACATTTTAAGCACCTGTATACCTTGATATTTTTCTGTCACTCCATTTCTAACTGTTCAAGAATGCTAAAATACATATTAACCCTTCCTATCTCACACAGCTTCATCCTCAGAGTTTCATTTTCTTTCTTTCTTTCTTTCTTCCCTACTGGACCATTTTACCACTGTGACTCTTAACGGACTCAGCTTCCTCCTTTCAGCCAGTTGTCAACATAACCATTATTCATCTACACATAAGTAAGAAGTCATATTAAATCCCATCATCTTTGACTAGTCACCATGTTGTAAATCATGTTTTGCTATGAAAACACTCTTTCTACAGTGCTTGCCTTTTCATGGTCTTTAGGGGGACCCAAGCTATCTTCCAAAACATGTTTTTTCCACATTTTCATGGTAATTTATTGACCCAGGGTTTTCAAGAAACTCAGAATCTAACACGGATTGCATTCTCTTTTTGCTATTTGCAGCAAAATGTTCTACACTGTAAAGAAAGTGCAATAGATCCAGTACTTGGCATCTATTAAGCATCTGTATTCCAACTAACAATTAATTAGAATTAAGGGTTCTTGAAAGTATATCTTATAGCTGAAGAAAATAATTACAAATGATTAATCATATACTTTTTTCGGATACTTAAAAACTAATTATATGTATTTTCCAAATGATCTGAGGAGACTTGTGAAATATTTAAATTACATTATACCCTAGGATCAATTGAGAAATGTCCAAATTTCTTATATAAAAACTAATGCATTATTGCAACCCTTCTGTTGCTCTACACATGCTAGTCTTTAAAACAACCTTTCCCTTGCAACACCCCAAAATTCAGTTTACTACTGGAAAGTGAAGCAAGCAAGATTTATCAGCAGGATATTATTGTGCCTTGTAGAACTAGATCCTCATGTCAGTGAACAGAAAAGAACACAAGCGTGGGATGGCACTGGTATTATGTGCCTGATGCTGTCATGCTGGTGAGATAGGATGGATCAAGAAAGCACTCCATCCCCATCATATTCATTCAGAAAAATTCTTTTGCACACTGGCCGTTTATATTTTTCAAGTGACCTAGATGGGAATTTCCCTCTAGCTTCATATCAAAAGATCAATCATAATGTTTCTGGGAAGTCGGTGATGAAGATCAGTCTCTCTAGTTAGGCCTCTAGGTATAGGAACACACTGTATTTCAAAATTCAATGTAATGAACTTAAGCATTAACATTTTATAACTCATAATAATCCATTCTAAATCCAAAGGCTAATTAAACTAAACATACCAAACTTACCTGCAACTAGAACTGGTTGTATGTAATTTGAATAGAAAAATTACATAAGGGTATTTGCATATCCAGAAAAATTAACACCCACGAAAATATTCAGTGATAAATAAAGTAAGTCTTAGTTTTTGAGTACTGCAAATCATATACCAGAATAAAAATAATTAAAAAAAAATCTAAATAATAATTATACAGACTTATTTTAACTCTGGAAGAAAATTTATTAAAAACTGAATCTGAAATATCAGAAAAAGAACAACATGCCTCTGGGTCTAGTGTGTGTGTTTTGTTGGTTGCCAATATGAAAAGCATATATAGTGGTACAGTTTCTGATTCTTTAGTTACAATGTGTTGTACTCAGAACATTGATTCATATTATTATTATTGTTGTTGTTGTTGTTGTTGTTATTATTATTTCATCATGTGTAAAACACTTTTTGTCTTTTCCCCTAAGCAAGTGTTTTCTATGGATAGAATTATTTTACTAGTCACTTAGATTGCTGACTCAATCATAGATGAAAATTAGTCCTTTAAGGGAACTGGTACCTGATTCAGCCTTTAATTCTCCATATGAAATTTAGAATGAAGAGATTTTAACAACAGATTTTTAACAGCCAAGTGATTTCAACTTTTGTAAATGAAATAATTTGTCTTGATTCTAAGCTATGTTTGAAGTAATTTTATCAATATTAGTAGTATTAAATTGTTAGAAATAAGCATACTTCAAACAAAGTCAAGACAAATACAGAATAAAATAGATATATACCAAATGGGACCAGTGTGACCACCATTTATGTGAATGCAAGTCCTGTCCTTAGAGATAATTTACATGCAGAATCTATAGAAGGAGATGGAACACCACTTGAGAATATTCTCTGGCATATTATGTGCCACAGTTGTCACTGTTCTTGAATGGTTTTGTGGTTACTTACTGGAACAGATATTTGTGCTTTAGAAGTGCTTGTAAGAGTTGTTAACTGCGTATTGTTAGGGGGCTCTGATTGGAGTCACTGAGAAATCTAGATATTATGAGTCTTGAGCAAGGGTCCCCGTCTCCTTTCTAAACAAAGACCTCTAAAGCAATAGGCATCCAAAGAAGTCATGAGGTCAGAAATATCCCGCTGTTTTACAAAACTTCTTTCTCACAGGACTGACATACCAGGAAAAAATAACAAACAAACAAACAAAAAAAACAAAAACAAAACAACACAACAAAACAAAACAGAGTTTTATGTCTTGCAAGCCCCATAATATGTGTTATGGGGCTTGCAAGGGCACATGAATAACTAAACAAGAATTTTTAAAGCTAGTCCCACACCAAATCAACACACAAAACAAACATACTTTAATAAAGGTTTTGAATGTCATACTGTGTTGTGGGTTAAACGCAATAGGCAACTAAACCCCATACAGCTTTTTACTCACTCACCACATGGAATGATGAGGGTTGTCAGGGACCTCTGGAGTTCATCTAGTCTAGCCTTCCTACCCCAGCAGGGCCACCCAGTGCAGGTTGCATAGGCCCATCTCCAGGTGGCTTTTGGAGATCCCCAAGGAGGAGACCCCACAGCCTCTCTGGGCAGCCTGTGCCAGGGCTTTGCACAGCACAGAAGTGCTCCTGGGGCTCAGGGGGAGCCTCCTATGGGCCAGTTTGTGCCCAGGGCCTCTGGTCTTGGTACTGGGCACCACTGAGAAAAGCCTGGCTCTGTATTCTTTGTAGTCTCCCTTCCAGTATTTTACAGACATCAATGAGATCCCTTCTGAGCCTCTTCTCCTCCGGGCTGAACAGTCCCAATTTCCTCAGTCTGTCCTCATAGGAGAGGTGCTCAGTCTCCAGATCATCTTTGTGATCCTCTATTGGACTCTTTCCAGTATGTCCTTGTCTCTCTTGTACGGGGATGGAGAAGGTGTGTGTGTGTGTGTGGGGGGGGGGGGGGGCGGGGGGCAGAACTGGACACATTTCCAGTTTTGAGGCTCACCAATGCTCCATAATATAGTGGGATGTGGGAGAGAATCAGAGGGGTAAACGTGACAAAGCTCATGACATGAGTTAAGGACAGTTTAATAGGTAAATTCAGGCTGTTCACATAAACAAAGCAAAACAAGGAATTCATTCACTGCTTCCCATCACAGGCATATAGATATTCAGCCATTTCCAGGAAAGCACGGTTACATCACACATAACAATTACTTGTGAAAATGAATGTCACCACTTTGAGCAACCTCCTCTTCCTTTCCCCCAGTTTTATTGCTGAGCATGGTGTCATACTCATGGGATTTTCCTTTGGTCAGTTTGGGTCAGTTGTCCTGGCTGTGTCCCCTCCCAGTTTCTTGTGCGCCCCCAGCCTCCTCACAGGCAGGGCATCATGAGAAGCTTAAAAGTCCTTGTAAGAACAGTTCAGCAATAACTAAAACACCACTGTGTTATCAACATTGTTTTGGTCACAGATCTAAAACGTAGTACCATGTGAGCTACTCTGAAGAAAATTAGCTCCATCCTGGCCAGAACCATTGCAGTGATATCTAAACACAAACATTGGGATTTAATTGAAACAGATTACTCATTGTTCTTTCAAACACACACGCGTGTTACATATGTTATGCACAGTCTGGGTATGACAAGTATGGATGGTAAACATAATTAAAACAGATATCTAGGGCATTAATTAATAACAAAACATAATTAATAAAGAAGAAGTAATCAAAGTCAAATTATTCATTATGAATTATAAATAATTTTATTTAACTTTTCTGCATTTTCTTTGATGGGGATGAGCTGAGACTTCTGTCAGATGTTCTAAAAATTCCTGTTACTCAGAAATGAAGGTCTGATCTAAATACTGAACAGAAATCTCCTTAAATATAAATGACAAATTAGGTTAAATCTAATCTGTATGACTGTGCCGTTAAGCTGACACCCAGCTAGGTTTTCTTTATAACATGCATTTTAGAAAGAAATGTTCCAGGCTATTCTATTTAAGGCTGCTGTACACTGTATATTTTGGGCAGAACAGACATTGTGATGACCAGTGAGTGCTACTGACGCCTGACACATCTCTGACAATCATGAATTTAGGCAGACTAAACCATTTTGTACTCTGTGATGTTGACTGGGAGCTGATTCGCCAAATGAGCAGGTAACAAGAAGTTATCTGAAGCTTTTCATAGATGGTAGAAATGCAAAGCAGATGAAGGACAGGCTTGCCCTTGGCAATTAAAGTGAGGGACTGGACCAGCACTGTGCAGCCAGGCTGGGCAGGCAGCCTCCAAGGGATGGGAGACACAGACAGGGACAGCTCAACCTGCAACTCTTCTTAGGACTGAGTGGAAAGTGAGAGCCACTACAAGGGCCGATGGGTGCTGCAGGTGAGTGACACTTGAAAAGGACAGCTCTAAAGGGAGCAAAGCTCCATACTGTGCCCACCAAGGTGATGTCAAAATGGTTTTGTGTGAAACACTGAAGAGTTTTCTGAGGCTGACAAAATTGTTGCTCCCTGTATCGGTGACATGGACCCCAGCATCTCCAGCAGTCAGGCAAAGAGAAAAAGTCAGAGTGAATGGTAAGTGGGCAAAAACTCAGACACTTTGTTCTCCTTTCAAATTACGAGAAAGGATGTACTACATGCTTTCATGGATGCTGAGGGAATAGATGATGTCAAAGCACCATCTTACTCTGTCTGCCCTTTTCTGTCTATTAAAGATGATAAAGCTACAGGCCTAAAACCCTCCCTAATGAGAGTGACAAGGAAAATCTGGTTATTAGGAAAAAAAAAATGCTTTGTTAATTAATCCATTGTTGCTCAGAGATTGCTGTGGTGTTCCTTACAGTAACTCCTGCAGGGATGCTGTATTTGGCTGGTAAAACTAATAGGAATTTCATTAAGCTAACTGCTTTTAATTCTTATTATTAATTCTGTTAAGTCTTTATGGATATATTTGCCCTTGCCTTACTTTTTCAGATTTCCATTTGTTGCAGATACACTTCATGGCCTCTTGTGACTCAGATTAGTGTTCTGTATGATAATTGTTGAGTCTTACTGTGACTTTTTAGACTTTGATATATCTGCCTTACACTGTCCTCAGAGACTTCAGTAAGAGCAGGAGTAGTCTTTATCTTAGATCAAAATATACAAGATACATTTATCTAATAAATATTTTATTTATGAAGATGTTTAGCCTTAGAACTCATTAAAGAATTTTAAAAGATATAGTGAAATAGAAGTGAAATTGCCAGTGATTTGCCAAGGTCTTTCCAAACAAAAGCATTACCTTCCACTTTCTGATCATCCTTTTCAGAGGCAGACTGAAAACAGAGCTTTTGGCCAAAATTCACTCCCTTTCCAACTTTAATCACCTGCTCCACTCTGCAAAATACTGTGCACTGCAATGCGGCTAGTAATGCTGTACTGACTGCTGTAGCAGCCTTTTTATGTATGTGGTACGTGAGGTCTGACAATTCAGATCCTAGAGGAACACTTATCAGGAACAACTGACACAGTCTGGTTGTGAAAAGAGAGGGGAGGCAGCCAAAAGTATCTGTGGCCAGCTGATGGTGATGCTTCTGTGATACTAACAACACGGCTTCGGGAAGGGTAGTGAGGCAAAGGGAGGGAAACTAAAGGACTAAAGTCAGACAAAAAATATTAATTTTCATCTTAAAAGGAAAATGATTAACACTAGCATAAATTTATGCAAGCCTCAGGACTAGAATTAACCACTTGCATAGAATCATATGTGTTCCAGCAAGTAAAAAAAAAAAAAAAAAAAAAAAAAAAAAAAAAAAAATAATAATAATAATAAAATTGGGTACTGTGCAGTCATTATCAAAAACGAATATATTAAAAAGTACCTCCTCTTAGACAGATGTTTTTCAATGTGAACTGGCAAAGAAACTGATATTTATTTATTTTTTTCCAACTTTTAGGCCTGCCAAGGTGTGGGGAAAAGAGCTGGGTCTCTGTTGAACTTTACCTAACTTATTACAAGTAATGGTTCCCCTAGTTTTGTGCTGCTTTTTTTCTTATTTCATTCCCACATATCCAAACATCTGTCTGACAAGAGAGGTCTGGACTCAATAGTTTTGCTGTTACATATTCAGTAGCTTGTGTATAAATGGTTGGTGGGCTCCGTCCAAGTCCTAGTGCATAGACAGACAATACCCTTCTTACTGAGCACTGCAACAACAGACATCTTAGAATATTAGAATCACAGAATCATTGAGGTTGGAAGAGACCTTCAAGACCATCTGGTTCAAACATCACCCTACCATGAATGTCACCCACTAAACCATGTCCCTAAGTGCCATGTCCAACCTTTCCTTAAACACCCCCAGGGATGGTGACCCCACCACCTGTTCCAATGCTTGACTGCTCTTTCTGAGAAGAAATGTCAGATAATTTCCAACCTAAACCTCCCCCGTGCAACTTGAGGCCATTCCCTCTAGTCCTTTCACAAGTTATCTATGAGAAGAGGCCAGCCCCCAGCTCCCCACACCTTCCTTTCAGGTAGTTGTAGAGAACAATAAAGTCTCCCCTGAGACTCCTCTTCTAAACAACCCCAGTTCCCTCAGCCTCTCTTCATAGGACTTGTGTTCCAGGCCCTTCACCAGCTTCGTAGCCTTTCAAAGTTTGCTTCACCATAGAAACTTGAATGTCAGGGTGCCCAGTCATTCCTGGATGTGAGTTTCAATCTACAAGAAAGGCTGACTAATATTGGAGTAGATTGAGCTGCCACAAGGACACTTTGCTTAATCTCTGATTATGGAGTCATTGTTCTCTATAGCTGAATATTTCACAAACACTACATTTTATATATCTGTACAAAATGAGCTTTTCCTTACTACCTCAGCATCACTAGTGAAATTGAGTTATTTCTTAATTTACTTTTGATGGAGAAAGATAAAATAGTCTGGAGCAATTATTTGCTCCCTCAGGAACTGCTGTTGAAAAGCATTTGTATATATTTTCTTTCCCTGTGAAAATGGAACTTTCTGATTTTTGGTGAGGGCATCTGAGTGAGTCATATATTAGGTGTCGGGAGCACTTCTGAAGACTGATACAGTGACTTTTTCTTCCCAGCAGTGGATTTGATAATGAAAATGCTAAACTTAAAGTGAATGTTTATAATGCAAAAAGTATTGTCTTCCTGCCTAGATGGAATTGATTAGATTCTCATCAGAGATGCTGCAGTGGTTTAGCACTACATAGATTCTAATCACGTGTGTTGGGGAAAAAAAAAAAAAGAGGTATTTTGTGTTATTTAAGAATGTAGTTGTCAAGGTGTTAGTAATAGGTTTCAAATAATAAATTGCCAATGCATTGGAATACTTTGTCTGAACAACTTTGCTGCAGATTAGATTTCACAGACATACACAGCATTTCTATTTGCTGGCTCTGTATTAGATTTGGCAAGAACTACTGCTCTGAAAAAAAAAAAATCTTCAGGCAAAATTGTGATGTAAAGATATAAGAGATTCATATCTAAACAGGATGATGATGGGACTAAGAGGTCTAGTGGCTGAGTGGAGCCATCCTATGCAAGTATCTTTGAATTTTAAATATGACTATACATATGATTTTGCTTAAATATTTTTTTTTTGAAGCTACCATGCACTAAATAAACTGATCAAAGGCAGGCAAGGTATGTTTTAGATCTAGTTCTGGAAATAATATATAGAGAGACAGCCAGAACAAATTCACAGATTCATATGATAACTCTGTCCAAGAACATAATTTCTCCACAAGAAAGCTTTTGAATTGGTAGCATTAGCATTCAGGCAAAGTAATAATCTTTTGTGAAGCCTAGAGAAGAAAGTCAAGGCAAGACCGGAGCAGAGACTTGAGGCAAAGCTCAGAAAAGAGGTGAAGCAGAAACTAGGAGCTAATAGCTAGATATGGATATAAAAAAATATAAATGTAAAGAGAAAAACCTTGATTGGGAGTAGGGTTGGACCAAGAAGCAGAGGTAATGCAAATCTGGAAGAAAGATGGGCAGGAGCAAAAGTGGGAAGAGTCACCAGTTATCTTGCTGCAGAAAGCTAACATGTCTTTCCGATGGCCATTGTCCCTTCACCTGCAAATGGACCACCTTTTGGGGTTACAATGGCTCATGGAGAATTATAAATCCAAAGGGATTATGAGTACCTGTGGCCACACAAACCATATTTACAATACTCATCACAAGAACATCTTGAGTGTTGAAAAAGGTCATTATTTAGGGACAAACCCTAGGCTATAAGGATGGGAATGTGGAGGGGATGGGCCTAAGTGATCTGGTGGTGGGAAAACATCTTTTTGGCATTCTGCATGCAGGCTTATATTGCTGGTAAAAGTAAAATGCTGGTAAAGCTAAAGATGTTGAAACAACAACAACATTTTTAATAAAGGGCAAATTATTACACTGGCTTAAGGAGAAAAAAGCAGATTTCACAATGTATCCACAATGCATTAAAATTAAAGAAAGAAACAACAGAATAGAGTGAAAACAAAAAGATACACGATCAGTCATAATAGTATTCTATTGAAAAAAGAGATCATTTCAGATTAAACCAAAACCACTACTCCTTGTATTCAGTGGATGAATGGCATTTTCACTGTCAAAGAAAGATATTTAAATACAAAAACATCAGTTAACACCTTTTTATATGAAATACAATAAAACTAATTTCCAGTGTGCTCCTGCCAAAGAATTTTCCTTAGAAAGAAATGGAAAAAAAAATGGTGAGCATTTCACTTTCTAGGAAGTCTAAAGTCTAGAAAAATTACAGTCTAGAAAGTGCTTTTTTTTTTTTTCCAGTCCATTCAGTACAGATTAATTGTTTACTTTTGGATTGCATAGCTTGCATTTTATGGATCACCTTTATAGATATATCAGATGTATTACTTTGGTGAGGTGTATCAAGAATTAAAATATTTGTGTCCATTTGGATATTGTTTTAAGCACATTAAATGAACCAAATATCATCTGAATGTAAAAGTTCCATGAAAATAAAATAGTGTTCCAAGTATTTAATCAGAACTCCCCAATATGGCTGCATTTTTCAGTGTCAAATCTTTTTTTGAGCATTAGAAGTTTTTTCTCTCTGCCTTGACCTCTAATTATTTTTTCTCTTTGGACAATATTGTTCTAAAACTGTTCTGAAATCCCTGAAAGGATGAATTGCCAGAGTTAATGGTCTGTGGTGGTTAATGGTGGTTGATGGTCTGTGTTCCATGACTAATATTTATTTCCAAATTAAATTAACAACGTTCACAATATCTCCAGTTCTAGCACTCCTAATTTTCTACTGGAAATATAATGTCAAGAACTGTTGTCTCATATGTCTCAAAAGGCAATGTTAATACATAAATGAAAGAAAAGTATTGCAGAATCAAATATACTCCCCCTGAAAAAGTTACTAACCTCCACCCCCCCAAAAAAAACACGTGTTTGTAACTGGCATTTTGAAGATGTTGATTTTTTCCATCTGACAGAAGAATTTATCTGCTGTAGCTTGTTTCAAGCCCTTAAGGTATATCTGATGTGGTCGTATGGTAATGTGTCTGTCAAATGCCATTGCCACTGGTCCGTTCTTATTGTAACTGAAATGGTCAAGAGTTTTTCACTGCCTTTTGAGGTGAAAATGATCAAGATGATCTTGCAAAGAAACCATTCTGGCAAAAGTACATTTTTCACAAAATGTAAGTTGGTGTTTGGTTGGCTAAAGTTTGATCAGGACACCTGTTGCCACCTTCCTTATTAGGTAAAAAGCCTGAACTGGAGTGTCCTGGCCTAGAAATGATGATAAGCTGGTTGAGAAAATACTTGTCTTGTTACAAAAATGTATATAGTAAAGCTATTAATTCTAGATTTAAAAGACTCTTTTAGAGTTTATGAAGGTTTAAAGGTTTGGAAAGCAATATAAGCTGAATAACTTATGCTGTGAATCTAAAATGAATGTGTAACATGAAAATACATGTAAACTTGATATTCAAAACTTTGGATTTGATGCTACTTTGCTTAGTGCCAAAACCCTCCTAATGTCTGGACTTTCACATAGTGTAAATATAGAGAATTCATAGGAATCTGTCAGTTAGGATATTTCAAGAGATTTGTTGTTGACATTTTAGGAATCCCAAACTTTATCAGTACAAATTTTAACAAACCCATATGGCAACAGGTGAAACATACTGGTTAAAAAGAGCAACTCAATGGAATAGTCAATACTTTCTGTTTGTAGGCATCTTCAACAGACTGTTTCAGTAGATCTTGCCTGGTCTACTTTCTCTCCATGTCAAAATGCAATTTCAAGTTTGATGTTTATTTAGAATCCGTATTTACTTAGATCTTAACCCTATAGTAGTCATCAGTATTTCATTTCAGACCTCCTTGGGTCAGTTCAGATCACTGTGGTATGTCTTTCTATTAAGATTAAGGCTAGTAATACAGGCTATGATCTATTTTGTCAACAACTGGAAGTTAAAATTAATAATGCCCAGAAAGACCAGTCATCATTATGTTGGATTATACTAATAGGTGTGTAGAAAATGATTAGGGCATCCATCCAGTTACACTGGAGAAACCTGATGTGAAGAAGAGCAGATATAGACAGTAGTTATTGGGGTTTGTATTTCCCAGTGATATAATGATGATTGACTTGTTATTCTATTACACCAAGTTTGATCAACAGAATTGGTACCAATGTGAACAGTTGCATTTGGATTGTTGTTGGTCATTAAAGGTCCTTGGTGATTGACAGGCATTAATTTATGAATGAATAGAAAAAATGATGTTGACAACAATTTTCTGCTGGTAAAAATAATTGACCAGTCTTGACATTCTGGTGGATAAAGTTAAAGAATTTAATGAAGAGTTCATGTTACTGTCAAGCTGTCAGGTAGCTGTGTGTTTTCTGGCATTCCCAGATTATCAGTTTTAAGTTTATTTTGATTTTTTTTAAACAATATTATTTCAAACCACTTGTTCCAATGACTGTCTAGTTGATCCATCAAACATCACACGTGAGGTAATTTTTGCAGCAGCTATTGTGAATAAGAATCTGCCATACAGTAAGAGTCATAAGGGGAGTTTATTAAGAAAAAAGAAAAGGTCATCTGGTTTCAACTTTAGAGTATTGTCAACTAATTGTACAGAAAACATTGTGTTCACCTTGGAAAGAAATCTGGGAGAGAGACATGATTTCTGCATCATTTATTAAATTAAATATCATCTGCAACAGGCAGAGTGGCAGGCTGAGAGATCTACAGGATCACGGGAAAGATCACTTTGAAGCAATTTCTTCATGCTATCACGCCTCTTATGTGAGCACAAAGCTTCCCTCAGCAAGAATGAAACCGAGATCACAGATTGTTCCCAGAAATGTGGTAAGGTATCAGACCTTGTAAGATCACTGCTGGTGACAGGTGAGGGTAGCTTTGTGGTTCATCTGCACAGCCTCTTAATTTTTGATGGGGAGTTGGGGGGTGGAAGGGGTAAGTTATCACAGCATCCACAGAAGCATTTTTCCTTTATCAGCTACAGTGAGTGTCTTTGTTTCTTTATTCATTTCTCAGTCAGCAGTGCACCTTGAGTCAAAGCTGGAGTATTTGGTGCAGATTTAGGGATTTAGACCAAATGTTTTACCTTTGACTATGTTCCTACGTTACAGATGTTTTCTGAGGAGATGGCTGAGTTTAGTGAGCCATATCCAGTTATCTATTTCTCCCTGTTAGTCACTTGATTCAGCACATCAAACAAGTCTAGAGCACCTGAGGAAGTGACTCAAAATCCCAAGGAAGAAGTAATACTGATAAAGAACCCTCAAGAGGAATGGAAAACTCTCTTTGGATGAATGATAGATAAATGGCATTTTTCTTCAATTTCTATGGATGTGTAGCACAGCTGAATCCTGCCCATTCTGTCTGTTTACTGTTAACACTGTGCAGCTGATAGACAGGTTGGAAAAAAACAGCTGTCTGTGGTATTGTGTTGTACACATTTCTTAAAGAAGACCTTAGATACACTGATGGCATTTGCCTTGTTCTCTCAACTTGGTGAATGTCTGCAGCTGACAGTCAACCTAGTCAAGCAAAAAGCAATGTGTAGTGGAGGAGAAATTATGAATCAGAGTGTGGACATTTTCTATTTATAACTTTACTGCAAGAGATAAATGTTCCAGGAACAGAGATGAGCAAATGCTACTTATAAGCCCTTTCTTAGTATCTCTTGTGGTCCTTTGTCAATATTCAAGTATCTGGCAGAAGAATTAGGGGTTATCAGGGAATGAACTGCTGCTTGTTCAGCTTCTTTTTAGCAACTGCTCTTGGGTATTTTTCATAATATAACATAAAACCAAAAATGGATAGCAACTTCTACCTTGGCTACCCAAGATTTGTTCTCATAAAGAAAAAGAAATTAGACACCAATATGTAACAGTGCCACCTGGTGTTATAAACAATGACAATAATATTAAAGTATTTGTTTTTATCTATTTAAGGATTTTTAACTTCTATTTTCTCACTAATTAAAAGACAGTGCATTGACCCTCAGATATATAACTGAAATGCTCTGATATTTTAGATATTGCCAGTTTCAAGCTGGTGATACTATTGGTTGGACAAAATTTAGATCTTTGGGAAGAAATTAAATTTCTTGTTAGTTTCCACTTTAATGTGATCATTATTTAATATTTGATAATAACTTATTCCCTTTCTTTGAAAGCAGTAGGCAAGTATATACATAACGCTTTTCCTTAATTATCCTGAATATTGTAATGCATCATTAAAAAATACAGGTAGTGTCCTGGTGTGTAGAAAACAGCTGTACAAATTTACTAGCCAAATAAAAATAAAAGCAAAAAGGTTGTATGCATTTGATAGAAACAAAGAAGGCACAAAAGCTGATGACATATTGAACCTGATTCCTTTTTAAATTAGCAATAAAAACACTGGCAGTGTTACACTTTCAATCACCCATGGAAGAGGGAATGAACTAGGAAAAAGTTTCGCTATGTTTTTGCTAAAAAAACATTTGTCCATAATAAGAAATTTTCACTGTCGATGGAAGTAAATTTTTTTATACCAGTGAATACTGCATTTCTCTTACGATATTTGAAACAAGGAATTCAAAATCTTTTTCCTGGTGAATTTGTAGCTGTGAGAACATTAATTATTTGAATTATTGTAATGAGATTGTCTTTTATGTATACTTCCTGAAGGGCAAAGATCAAACATGGACAGAAAGCAACTAAGGAGGATGAATACTTCCTTCACAAAAAGTATGATTTTGAATAGTAAATGTAAAATTGCAATAAGCTTATCTGTAAGTATTACTTCTTGAGATATGAGCCAGTGCAATGGTTGTGTAAATCTGCAATTACATTGAAAAACCCAAAGGTAAAATAGATTTCCTTAGAAAAAGTTTTTTGTTGAGCCAATAGATTATTCTTTTTACTTTGACTTCACACTGGGTCTATGCCCTTTCCTTCGACCGATGACAGAAGTAGCTGGTGGATATTGGTAATGCTAACAATGCATATTCCCTAAAGGATTTGAAGGAGCTGCCATGAAACCAAGAGTTTGAACTATACCTTTAGATAAAGCTGTGAATAACTGCTTTTCTTTTAAAATAATTATCATGGACAAATGAATTGGCCAAACCAAACTTTAGACTGTTAGCTAGCCAACAGCAATCCTGAAGAAAACAACAACAACAACAACAACAACAAAAACAGGTTAATAGAAAGCTATGTCAGGATTTGGCATTATTTTACTAAGTCTTTCAGCTACCAGGATTTGGGCAGGTGAAGCCTTTTCTAAAACACGCCAAAGACCCTGACCACACAGACACTTTGTATCCTTGCAAAAAAATCATGCTGCTGTATTCTCTTGAGTTAATCAAGACAGCAGCAATCTATTAGCAGCCCTGGTTCTCTCTTCTTAGTGTCTGCCAGTCCTATCCATGAACCCCAGCCAGTATTAGGGCACCAGCACTTGTTGACAATGGCAGTGGAGTCAGTACGTAGCTTTGTTTGGGCTTTCCCAGCTAGGAATTCAGGGAAAGAGAACATGCACCCACTCGGTTTTGTGCTTCCTACCCTGAACAGACTCTCAGTTAACACCCTTCTCCTGTCAAGACAGCTCCTGACAGTGCATTTAGAGCCAATCTGCAGTCATGCAGCACCAAATCCAGTATCTGCTTCAGTGCAGCTGAATATATCCTGCACAAGGTGCAGTGAAAGGTGTAGCTATCACCCTCAGGATCAACAGGTACTTTCTGAACATTGTACCTTCCTTTATATGTTCATCCAACTGACTAAACTGTGTTTGAATCTCTAATGAGATCATGGAGTGTAATACTTATTCTCAGCTACAGTCATAAAACCAACTGAACAGAAGTAGCTGGAGTAATTTACAAAAAGGAAATATTCTAGACCAATAATTCTGGGTTTCCTTGTACTATATTAATTATCTTCTGTTCAAAACAATAAATATAACTTTCTGCTGCAGACAGAAAGAATTCTGGTAGAACTGTTGTGTGTTTTGTAAAATCAATATTAATCATTTTCAAGCTGTTTGCTTGTAGACTTTCCTAGGACAGCAAGAGATCCTTAGGGCAACTTAGTCTCAGCACAAACAAAATGTTCGACAAGAAAATATGTTTGGCATTTTTTGCCTCTTACATTTCACGTTTGACCTTTAGAATACTGTTGTCATTTACTCCCATAAAGAGCCATAAAATGTATCGAATAACCAATATCTAATCCATAGTCATTATTGTGTTTTTGAATTCTGAAATTACTCACAAATCACAGTGAATGACCGATATGCTGGCTTAACTTTTTTTTTTTTTTTTAACCTTATTTTGTGATTTCTTGGCTACTGCTAGTGAGCTGTGAACTATACAAACATGTAGAAAAAAAGATACTATTTGTCGCCAAGTATATGCCAGTAACAGAAAATGAAGTCCAGACATGTAAGTCAGGATGAATTATTATTTTTTTTCCACAGATAAGCTGTTTTTATTTTACTGAGGATCTTCTAAGTGTTTTTATTTTATTTAGACTCACTCATGCTCATGCTGCTTTTACAGTGATGGGATATTCATAGCAGTGATTGGATCCAAGGGAGAGGATTACTTTGGTCCTGTTTTATGAAGAATTCAGATGACTGTTTTTAAATGAGAATGTTATTAGTTTAAAAAAAAAAATAAAATAAAATCATAAGCAGTCTGAGATTTAATCAAATTATTGATTTGATTCATGCATGAATCAAATCATTGTTAATATAAAGCATGTTAATTACATCACTATTAATTCTACCCTTCTCTCTGTTCCTGGGGCAAATCTTGGTTGTTGTCTACCTTATTTATTTATTTATTTATTTGGCAATATGCTCCTTTAGCAGTAACAGCTTAGCCATCAGAAACTAGGACTTCAGTTGCCTTCTGTACAACCCTCTGAAGGCTGACTTTTCCCTCAAGGGCAGTTTGTACGAACTGCAATTTCATTGAGATAAGAAGGTTTACTGGGAGTAAGAAAATAGAGTAAACCCAAAAATGTTTTGTTTAATATGCCTACATTTATATTTTTGCAGAAATTAAATGAGACAGGAAGATCTTGAATAATGTTACAGAAAGAGAACACATACATATATTTTCCCCAGAGCAGCCAGTGGCTCTGATGTCAGAATCAGAATTCTAACCTCCACATTATACTCAAATACACAGGGAAAGTGCCTCTGCTGTTTTTACTGCCTCCCACTTGATTTTCCAGCTTTTGAGAGATTAAGGCATCTAATATTTTTTATTCAGACATGCTCTACTCATCTGTACTGTGGTAAGTGAGCATACATGAGAATAAATGCATGCATGATCACAAAGAGAATTTTGATTTTTTTTTTGTAAGTCTATTTATCAAAAGATATTAGAATATATAATTGTTTTTGATGGTTTATCAAATCACTTAGGAAGCCCCAAGAGCCCTTTGTATCAGGTACAGTAATTATAAGTATTATGCATTGATGAAGTATTTAACTTTTATCTTTTTTTCCATTGGTCAGGGTGTTTTTAGAACTGCTTCTCACCAATTCACCTCACAGATTTCTTAGATAATATTTCAGTGACAAATCAGTGTTGTCTGACATATCTGTGCAGGGGTGTTTTCATGGGTAGAGATTTCAACAAGATAATTGAAAAATGACATGGGTAGCTACTGGGCTCTTGTTTTTAAAGTTTTGGCCAAATCCTCTCTTTCTGCCCTTTAATTATTTCAGAGAGCACCTTTAACATACACTGAGACAGAAAGATATGTTCTTTTCAAAGCTTGGAATTACAGGCTGCAGTTTTATAGCTCTCGGCAAGCAACCTAGAGGACTCATTAATACTTGATGAATCCCTCTCAAAGTCTCAGCAGTGAGGAGAAGACAAACAACTTGCTGGATGATTGATGTTGTGCCTGCCAAGGAGGAACTTTAAAGCTTGATTCTCTCCTACAAGATCTGGAAAAAAAAAAAAAAAAGAAAAAAAATAGTCAGGGCTGGGTGTTATCCTGAAGTAGCAATAGCGTGGGCTGAGTGGAGACGCCATCTCTGCCCTGCTGCGCAATGACCAGTGCATTAACACACAGGGTAATGCTGGTAGCAAGGTTTCAGCCTTTCTTTTCTGTCTTCTCCCTACCCACAATGCTCCCTAGACATCTATGACTGTTCTCTGGCAAATTGTGTTTGTATATATCCTGTGACATTCCTCAAGCTGCAGCCCAAGGTGGTAGAGGTGGCCTCCCTTGGGCTCCCCTGACCGAAGGCAGGCACTGCTTGGTAGAGGAACAGAGCTGGCAAGGGGAACAGCAGTAACTAAAGTCCTGTGTGTAGTCAGCTTGGGGCATTCAGGGCAGGTGTGGGCTTCCCTGATGACTGAAAATACCTTTTCTGAGGTCTTGAAGACATTCTGGGAGGTTTGTGTCTGAATTCCCCTTTTCAGACACACTTCGTAACTTAACTAACAAGTACCAAGAATATATATAGATGCAAAACCCAAATCACTATTGAGCTACAGAATGTACAGGAAAAAACTAACATTATCATCACTCTTAAATGCTTTTTGCTCTCTGAAACTTATAATTAATTCCATAAAGGCTGCTATCCCCATTTTTCATTGCTTTTCTCCTCCAAATTGCGGAGTCTGTCTCCTGTGTTCCTTTTTCTCCTTGCTCTCCTCAGATGCCCTGAAATACATATCCTTTGTCAGATGAGACACATGTGCACACCTATTACACAATCTGCTGTGTTCCTACCTGACCCCTAGAAATCAGACTGGTAAGATCCATGACTAAGCATGATACTATATGGGCAGAGGATGATGCACCTTTTCTGGAATGTGATTATTCACACCAAGTTGCTGTGGTTTGCAATCTAATACTAGGATAGAGCTATCAGTGGGTGAAGCAAATAGAGTTACATTTTCTTGGAAATGAATTTTCAGCTGCATGGACATAACACAGTGTTCCTCATATCAAACAAAATTCCTAAACTGCCCATTTGATCCACAGACCACAGGAGCCAAATTGCAGTGCTGCTTTGCAGTTCATATGCACCAAGTCTACCTCAAAAGGGATGTTAATAATATATATTTTAAATGTATGGCCATTTAAATTGTCATGGGAATATTCAACTTCATATAGGAACAGTTTCAATAAAATTCAATTTAATTTCAATTAACACAGCTTGGCCCATAAATTTGCTTTTTGTTTATTTAATTTTGTTTTCATAATCACAACATATTGGAGCCAAAAATAAAAACAAAAATTCCACTCGAGGGCATAATGAATTATTGATTAAGGAAGCTAGATCAATATGAATCCATATAGGAAGCCAAAAATTAATTGGTAAATGAAAGGCTTTTAAATACATACTCAGAAAAAGGGATTTTGGCAAATGCTGAAATGAATATTGGACAGAAAAAAAAAACTAATGGCCTGAAACAGGTTCCCTAACTGCCAGGTCAGTCCCTTATTGAAACAAGTTGCAATTTGGATTCTGAATTATGTAGGCAAATGAATCCAATAAAGAAAGCTGCTTGTAGAGAAGATGACATTGAAAATCAGATAGCATTTAAATCCTGATCATGTGAAAACATTTGTTATAAAGACCAAAGGATTTTTGAATAGAAAGACTGAAATGCTTTTCCTCAAAAATGGCGTAAAATGAATGCCCACTGATATCAATGTTTGTACATGGATAGATCACAAACAGAAAAATATTAAGCTCCCCCAATAAATACTTTTCTCAAGGCTGAAAAGCATTATATTTGGATAAAGGTAATATTTTTTCATGTACTGCATTGGCCTTATATTGTAGTGAGTGGACCAACTTCATCCCTAACTTTAGTGCAAATTCTGTTGCATGCAATGCTGACACTAATTCACACATTCCTTAAGCCTTTGATTTAAAAGTCTGTAAAAAATGGGGTAATTTCATTTCTGAGAATATGTAATGTATTAAATGTTGTCCCATGTTCCCCTGATTACACTGACCTCTGCTGCTCTTCTGTATCTCTTGTAGTTTTAATAGATGAAAGCAATGTGTAAGTTCATAAGATTTTCAGTGACAGTAAACCAGCAAAATAAACAAATAAGCTCAAAGAAACAAACAAATGAACAATCAAAGAAAAAAAACACAACAACAAAACATCTAGGTCACCTATCTCACAGCCAGACTGTAAAGCTAAATTTTCTCAAGAAACTGTTAGGGACAATTTAAAAATATGTGTTTGTATTTTTTTCCCTTACATACACCAAAACCCTTTTGGTTAGAAAATATCAGATATGTAAATCTGTGCATGGAGGAATCAGGGAAATACCAGCCAGTTCCAGCCAGCTGTAATATTCAGCAAACATCAACCTGAAATTTTGAAAATTGTAGATCGAACAAGGAAAACATGTTTCCACATTTGCTATATATATGTATTATTATTTATTTATTTATTTATTTTACAGCTGGTCATACTGCATTAGAAAGATATGCTTGAAATAACTGCAATATCACTGAAGGATTGCTAAGAGATCCACAAAGGTATTTCTACATGGCAGGGCAGGGGTGTTCAGCAGAGAGCTCACAGGCCTCACTGCCCATCATCCAGGGCAGATGGCATGCTGGAGTGCACCAGGCCTCCCTCCCCAGTCCAGCTCCCCAACTTGCTGCCATGGTTTAAAGGAGTCAGTTTTATCCTAAATGATATCCAGAAAAGAGATCTGTTTAGTTGTTAAGGCTGTGGTACTCCTGAGGAAATCAAGTGAAATTCAGCTATGGGCTGGTTTTCCTTCCGATTTTAATGATGTAATTTGTGTGTGGAGCATTTCAGAATTAGTTTTTGCTTGAGCAGTATCCGTGAATTAAAATGTTTCTCAGTCGCAGGAGTTAAGAAACTGACAGTCTCTGGGAAGTCATATAGGTACTAATGAAAATTAACGGCTACTTGAGGGCTTGTGTGAAGCCTGATAAGGATATCAGCACCAATCTTTAAGTAAATAATAATCTTGTCAGGATATCTTTAGCTATTAAGGTGTGTTTCTATTCTAAAAATGGATTCTGTCAAATTCTGTCCAAGTACATACAGGATTATGTGCATTCTGTAACTCAACACTGTTCTAGGTGTATTCATAGACACATTAAAAGGAGTATATGCTTCTTCTAACTGCAAGCAGAAATTCTTCAGTACGATATAAAACGAAATTTGATTTCTTTCACCTTTAGAAAACTACAGGAAATATAGAGGAACAGCAGAGGACACTGTAATCAGAGAAAATGGGATGACAAGCAGTCAAAATAAGATGAAGTGAAATGCAAACAAAAGAAAATCACTTTGAGAAACTTATATTGAAAGAGAGGCAGTGGAGGTTTTTAAGGACAGAATATTTTACCTTCAAACTTGTGAAAAATCCCTCTTATTTTAAGAAGAATTGGGACCTGAATCTTAGACAGAAAATGTAGAGAGTTTTTATCTTCATAATTGTCAGTCTGAAACCCAAGCTTCTCATATCATTATACTTAGAGAAATGCTTGTCCATGTAAGCTCCAATTTAATTGTAAGCTCCAATCTGCCTTCCCCTAATATCGCCAAATTAACAAGCTGTGTCCTCTTTATTCTGCTTGCAATTTCTGTTGTTGAGTGAAGAGTTCTTTGAGAACCATATTTTTCTAGCAATGAGAAGCAGACTTATGCACAGAGTCAGTAAGTTTTGGTTTTATCTTCTAAGCTTTAATTAAATTATTATGGCCTTTATGAAAACACAACATAGTTAGAATTCACTTTGCATAGATGAGAGTGAAAAAAGTATCCCTAGGGTTCATGAAGCAATTAATACAAGCAAAACAACAAATAAGCATTGCTGTGTTTTGGAATGAAGTGAATTTCATTTAGCATAGATAAGCAAAGAGCAAAAGGAAATTTAATGATGTAAAAGAAATCTTATCTTCGACAAGTTATGCAATTATGCAAATAAAGAAATAATATTTTAAAAAGTAACTCAAAACATGAAAATAAATTTCTGCCTTACAGTTTTATATATCAAGCGATAATGATGATTCATAGTAGTAAAACCAATGCTAATGATGATGGATAAGATACAGTGCATGTTAGAGAATCAGACTATAAATCGTTTCAGGCAAATTAAATTCTGAGAATTAAATCAATAAAAGGCAAGAAGATATTAATATAAATCAGAATAAAATAAAATAAAATAAAATAAAATAAAATAAAATAAAATAAAATAAAATAAAATAAAATAAAATAAAATAATAAAATAAAATAAAATAAAATAAATCTACTCACCACAAATGTAAGAGGAATAAAATTAAGAATATACCTTTTATATTTGTGTAATATATATCTTGTTATGGAGAGTCAAATATCTGAAATACTCCCCAGTTATTTTTGAGAGCTTCCAAAAAAGTTTATCAGAAATATTTTACCATTGAAATAGTGCTGATATTCTTAATTTGAATATAATTTTTATTTTTTTCTCCAGAAATTTCTCTTTTTAACAGTAGCTGCTTATACTTGTTGGCATGCAGTGGGTTTATTTATATCCTGAATTCTGAGACAATTGACGTATTTTGAGCTTTTTGATGAAAAGTGTTTACACTTACAGTAGGGTTAGGGTTGGATTTTTAGGACGTTACTGTTCTCTCCATTTATGTTTTGCATTCTGGGAAGTAACAATGTTTGCTATTTCTGAGATGCTCCACAACCTAGTCTTTTTGTCATCTTAGACATAAACCATTTCTTCTTTAACTGGTTATCTGCATAACACACGTATGCAGGGAAGCTGAAGATTGCCTTAGGAATCAAGGGAGCATGCAAGCCTCAGGAGCATCTTCATTTTTTCAGACTGAGGCAGAAGTTCCTACTCACACTGGATAGTTAGATTTGACCAATTAGATCACTAAAGCAGGACAGCTTTAGGAGTTCACTATCAATTGCCTTCTACTTGATACTACTGGCAAACATCTCTGTCAAGCTCTGCTTGTCTGAAACAACATCTATGCTCAGCAAGTGCATAGGCATTATACAAGTGTTGAGTACAAAAGACATATTTATCAGTCTTTTTCCTTTCAAAGGGTAACTTTACCGCCCATATACAAGATCAAGAAACAGTAAGGAAGAAATTCATATATGTTTAGGAACTGTTGGTAAAACCTACTTGCAATCAGCTCTGTCTTTTTTGAACAGGTTGTTTCTTCAGCTCAAAGTCAACAAGCCCTGTAACACATTTTTTTTTCCTCAGAGTTTCATTACAATGGATGGCTGTAAAAGCCTTTGTAGCTCTGCTTTCCTGTTTATCAGACAAGTTACTTCACAGCAGTCTTATGGGGAATATTTACTTTGTGTTAACAACAGTTTTTAAAGCCAAGATTTATACCATAAGGGTTGTCTGTTTTTATGAGTAAGTTGTTGTCCTGAAGTTATTAGAACTGGAAAGTGTTACTGTCTCCTCTGCTATCAGTGGAAGAAAACTCTGACAAGTTTTCCAACTACCATTGCTGGGTGTTACAGAAATGCTTCTCACTTGGCTGTAGATAATTGCTGCCAGTTAGACAAGCAAGGAGAAAGCAATCATTCTCCCTTGTCAAAAAATTCTGAACCACAAACCACAAATAAGTACCGAAAGAGCAGCTTCTAGCTTATGATATCATATTTCCTGGGAAAATAAATAAATAATGTGGTCTCTGTGCCGTTTTTTGTTATTGTTGCCTGTATCTGCCTGTCTCAAAGCCTGCTGCCTTGAGTGCTCTGGTATGTCACTTCCATCTCTTCGTGTGACCCTTGATTCCTCGCATTCCAGTCTTGGGTCTGTCACTGGTAATTATCCATCATTTGAGCACTGACATGTAACTACAAGCAAAGGACACCTGATGTGTCATTGCACTTGCTGATGAAACATAGCGGTGGTGTATATATATCATAGAAATGACACATAAAGCCCAGACATCTTTTTCTGTTATAGAGAAGTTAGCAAGATAAATGTGAACTAAAGAAGAAGAGAATACATTTTAAAAGGCATAGCTAATTATTCAAGATTTTTTTAATAACTAAAAAAAAAAAAAAAAAAAAAAAAAAAAGTAAAAAGTTAATTTGGTTTCATATTATGGAAGTAATCAGAGAAAACACATTTTCTGTTACTGAATTCAAATGCATTCTTCAGAAGTTTTGGGAAGCTACTTAGCCAGTCAATGAATAGGAATCATAACACATATCTTCTCTGATCCATTACATCTAAGCAATACATAAATCAAGCTCAGAACAAATAAGGCAAGGCAAGCACTATAAATTGAATAATTAATATTGCTGATGCCATATCTGTCTTTTTTTTTTTTTTGTGGTTATTCTACAAAAGATGTTTAAATTATTGAATATATTGCTCCATTAATCATTTGGTTCCAATTGTAATTATAAGCTCCGAAATACTAAATAAAATAGTGAATATAAATATATATTCATTTTACTCTTTTTCCATTTATGTTTAAGCTCTCAAATGCAGCTAATATTTCTTTCTTTTTGCTGATAAGATCGTGGAATGCCTTATTGATTGTGACTTGCCATCACTTTCATGAAAGCATAATCCTACTGATGTCATAACTTATTCCTGAGGTTGTTAGACATCATGTCACGGATTAAAAGGGTCTTTAATTTAAGTACCAAGAACACAAAAAGCCATAAAAATCTCAAAACAGCAAATCTAACTTAATTTGTTGTGACAGTAAGCAAAGATGAAGGAATTAAAGCTGCAGTGACTCTAATTTGAACTGTTGTAAATGTTCAGGCTTATGTGGGTTGAACTGGAATTACAGAAAATGAAATTAATTTTGTTCAGTCTTTTTTTTTTTTTTTTTTTTTTTTTTTAAGAATTGTGCTTTCACTCTGTATATTCCTGGTATGTGGTAAAAACACTGGGGTGATAGCAGCCACCTAGCAGCAGCATATTTGAGAAATCAAACCAGAAAAAAAAAAACAAAAACAAAACAAAACAATAACAACAACAACAAAAACAGAAAGAAGATATAGTTTAAGGCACATGCAAAGTCTTTGTAGACGAAGTTATCAGCAAATACAACTGACAGTGTGCTTCAGCCACCCAGTCCTGTGTTCACTCCAGGAACACTAAATGTTTCCTTCTGGTGCTCTAAGGCTGGAGGTCTGCTTGTTTAGTACCACAGCATTGGTGATGCACATCTCCAGCACTGGCAGGTATTTCATATTGCATGTCTGCCATAACAATCACAACCTCAGTGCTCTGTAAAGCTTCTATGTGAAGTAATTTCAAATTGAGTTTTGGAGCACACCAGACATTATTGTTAAGCAAAAATTGTTAAAATCTTCTTTATATCCAAAAGAGTGAGGCATTGTGAGCAACAGAAACAGGAAAATAGTGTATTTCTTTTAAGTAAAAACTTTATGGCTCATTTCTGCATTTGTAGAAGTGCAGCATGAGCTGATAAATCCTCTGGAGTGTTTATGTATATGTGTATCATTTGCTGCAGGGGAAGAAGGTATTGGCAAGAGTGCTATGGATCCCATTTGTTTCCACACAGTGACAGCTGACTGCCTTAGAGAGAGCTCTTTCTCTTTGACTTTAGTTATCTGCTCACATTAATCAGGTGAATAGAGGGTTCTGATGATTTATGTTATGTTGAGTTGGTGCTTGATGATTCACATGAGTGGATAACCACAGACAAAAAGAAAGCTATTTTTTAATAGGTGAGAGATAGTGCTGTTTAATAAAGATAACATTTATTTCCTCTCATCCTATCATCTTTGTTTTCTACAGCAGTGAAGGTGTAACGATGAAGACTACTTAACAGAGCAGAATGAATACACTGTAGATGTAAATATTATAAGTAATAATAATAAAAAAAATGTTACGCAATGGAAAATAGGGGAATAGTAAAGAGGTAGATCAGAGAGGACTCAGTCAATAAACCCTGCAGATCTGCTGAATCCAGGTAGATGTCTGCGACACAGATATCTCCTTCCAGCCTAGCCACCTCAATCCTTCCTACAATCAAAAGGTTAGTTAAAGTCTACTTCTCTCCATTGATTATAAGGGGAAAGTCATCTTAATTATGAAAACTGAATTATTACATATGACAGCTTCTGCATTTTATCTCCTTAATACTGTCTACATTTAAATAAAGAAATCCTGCTCACAGTGATGGCTGGTAATTTGGCTACCTCTTTACTTAACAGCATACTTATGAAAATATCATTCTCTGCTATCACAGAATTAAGTCACTTCTAACAGTCCAGCAACTACGAATTCACTTAGCTTTCAGCATAATGATAATGGCCATAACAAACTCTTTTGGTACGAACCTCCATTCCCAAAGGTACTCTGCATTCAGCAGAAGACAAAACCTACCTAACAGATAAAAATAAAGTAAGATGGGCCCATCTAAGTCTGTACTGAATTATGAACTGTAATGTACAAGGTCACAAGGCAATTTTCACACTTTCAAGGAGAAGGGAACAACCTAATTTCTTAATTCCTGATATACTGCTAGTCTCAGACTGACTGATCTACTTATTTTTATAACTACTACTTTATCTTTACTGGTCAAATGCTTCATAAGACTGTGATCTTGACAGAAACCAACTAGCTGTGCAGCCACCTTACTGTAGTACTTTATCTTTCCCCAGCTTTTTTCTTTTTCCTTTCGCTTCTCCATAAGTTTCAAAACTTTTCCAACACTTTGTTGTTCATCAGAAGGGATAATTAACATCAGTAGAAGTCTACCAGTTAGTAAATGCTAGGCAGCCAAGGTAACTGTTTCAGCTTGGGATTCTTTGCCCAGTCCTGCCTTGTGCTGCAGGAATAGCCCTTCCCAGTCTGCTAACCCATTAGGTGTGCCTTATCACCAATCAAAAAAAAAAACGACCAAAAAAAAAAAAATGAACAGCAGTTCCTGTTGCAAATTCAGATTTTTGTCAATTTTATAAGAATCATTCAGTGAGGGTATGAGGCAGAAACTTACCCCATGTCACAACATCTGAGGGATGACCCTGCAGCATCCTGGTGAACTCAAGATACAATTCAAAGCACTACTGGCAACTACACACATCTTGAATCCTCTGCAATTTTATTTCAGATTGTTTCACAATAAGCAGAACCTACAGGTACTCATCTTCAGTATTTTAGATGCAACTCTGTCTTTGGCAGAAGTATGACTTTAATTAAGAGCACCTGCCTTTTGTTCTTGCTGTCATGGTGACAAAACAGTTAAAGCTGTTACAGAAATTAGTAAAAAGTGATCATTTCCTTCTTTCCTACAGATTCTTTTGCCTTGTCCCACTTACTCCATGAAATGACTGTTCTTCCACACTGATTATTTTATTTTTTTTCCCCACACTTGATTGTAATGGGGAATGTACTCAGCAGCTCCCGCTTCCTGTTGAATTTTATTGGATAATTGTTTCATGTTCTCCATTGACTGAATTACAGGAAAAAATACTACTGAATCTTTATTTTTCTTTTGCAGTTACTTGACTAGCAAAATCAGTTGCCTATAGTATTTCTCACAAATATCTATACAAGTTTCACTAGAATAAAACATTCACAAGCAAACCTCTCTTCAAAGGAACCTTTTCATGCAGGCTGAAACATTGACTTCTTCCTTGTACCTGTCTGAAATATGAGCTAGTCTGAAATGTCTGGATTCAGTTTGCCTTTTAAAATATGTATAATGGTTTTTAGCATATTTTAGGGAGGGTGTGGCATGAAACCTAAAGCAGACACTCAGTTCATTTTTACTCTGTTTCACTCCATTTGCAGGTATCAGCTTACAAAAATTTATAATTCAGTTGTTGTCTCATTAAAATACTGCTTCTGAGAAAGATTTTAAAATCCATTTTATACTGTATGAAAATTGCATTCTGATGTTCCTACCACTCCAACAATGTATGCTGATTTACTTTTTCATTGCAGAGCTATAGCAATTATGGAGGGAAAAAAAAAAAAAAAAAAAAAGTGTAGGGATAATTAACCTATGTATATGATACTGAGAAAATTAAAAGTAACACTTCTCTTTTCCATGTTTTGATCTTGCTAGCCAATTTTTAGTAATCTGGTCTTAGACCAAATTATAAATTCTTCTCAATATAGTCCTACGGCTACTGGTTTTCAATTAATACTGTTCATTGCAATCCTTGATCTGCACAACCTCAGCAGAGAGGCTGCTGAGCCTCTCTGGCAATGTTACCTTCCATGTAATTTAAAACAAACAAGTATCACTTACACAGGTTCTGAACTGTATAAGAAGAGCGCATTAGCAAGGGACGTTGGCTGAAGATGGGATAGACTGGAAAAAATCAAACAACAATAATGATATAAAAGAGATGAGAAATGTGAATGAAAAGTTAAGTTTAACTTTGAAAAAAATTAACTACAGAATAATACAAGAGTTACATAAACTGGAAAAAATCTGGGTCCTAAACAAGCTGCTGGCTCCAGAAATTAAAAGTTTTATTGATGAAAAAGTAGATCTGTGATGAATTCTCAGTTCTGTCACCATTTTCTGAAGGGAGTTGTTCAGATTCAAAAAAGACATAGACAACAATTTCAGGATTTAGTCAGATTTTAGTACCTACCATTTAAAAGATATAAAAATCCTAGTGCTTTGGGGTTATACACATTTGGTGGTACTTTCATCTGTGTCATGTCTGTGTCATGCTCCATATGCTCCATGTCAGAATTCTACAGGCAAGGAAAGATTCACACACACACACACACACACAAAAAAAAAAAAAAGCTTTTTTTTTAATTAATTAATTAATTTATTTATTTGTGCTAGTGCAGGTAGGAGTACAAGATCCTTGGTATTGGAAGGATGAGTGAGCAAGAGTGTGTGTGACTCTGAATTATTGGTTATGTGATTAAGACCCTCACAAGGAGAATCTTCCATACCTTGTCCGTCTGTACTGCCCAGTGAATGTTTAAATATAGCAAGAGATGATAGCAGAAACAGGAAGTACAGATAGCTTTACCAGCTGAAATGCTTAGATATCACCTTTTAGAATGTTATTCCCTCTTTAAACAGCTCCATTACTTTTACAGTCTCTTCTGCCCAGGAGCAGAGTTTCTACAGAAGTGATGGCAATTCTCTTTCAACTTCTCACTGTCTTCCAAAGATTACTCAAAATTATCACCTACTGCCTGATAGCAATGTGTAGTTTTATGTTTCTACTGTGGATTTATCTACATAGACCCATATTTTTATTTTGTGGTCTCAATACTGAAAACCTGGATTATTACTGCCAGATAATTCCAGGACTGTGGCCACCTGAAAATTTAGTGCTTTGATTGATCAGTTGGATGCCATGTGATGGTCTGCCTCTAAGGTAGTAGTTGCAGTTTCACAACTTGGGAGCATCTGGTACTGCGGCTCTGAAAGAGATGAGGGTCCTCCTCACTGTTGGCTCACCTGTAATCACAGCAATGAAGTGATGAAGAGACCAACTCAAAGAATTATTAGATGTAAAGCTGCAGGGTTTAAAAAAAATACAGAAAAATAAAAGGATGCCTCTCTGCAGCACAGTAAACTGCATCTTCTGCCATTGTAGGTGACTGAAGGTGCACTACACAGGTGGAAATGAACATTTCAGTACATAGATATTTATATCTGTATATATTCAGAAATATATGTAAATTCAGAAATATTGTTTCAGAAAATAGATGCCAGTGGGAAAGCTATTAAAACTTTCTAGTTAAGACATGGCATTAAATTTTGTATTAACTTCATCTCACTACTTCTGCACAACGTTTTTTTCCTGACAAACCTACTTCAGCAAAGCATTTCTCCTTTATTATTTAGAGAGAGGAGGACTGTAAAATGGATGAGTGGCTCAACTATGGAAATAAGCCAAAAACTCTTAAATAATGTGGAGCTATAAATGCTGCATCTCATAGGATTTATATCACTTTGTAAGACATGTCACCGTTTCTCCATAAAATTAGAAAGACTTGAGTAATTACAGATCTGCTTACAACAGCAACTCCACAACGTGACCTGAAACATTCTGCCTGTGATCCACTGGACCCCAAACAACATTTCAGAAAAAATCACTGGCAAAGGGATAGAATTGTCAGTGGAAACTTTTGGGTTAAATCATAAACCAACGAAGCAGCAGTTGGCTTACAGCTTTCTTATTTCACTGTTTCTGTCTTTTACTTAGCATTTTTATTATAATTACTTTTATTACCATTATTACTGTGGCATAGAGTATTGATGATATTGTAAATACATTTGTTTAATGACTTCTCTGAAGTTCATTATGTGTATCCTTTACACAATGCTACATAAACAAACCGTGTTGTATTAAATGAGAAATAGCAGCTATTTAAATGTGGGCAGATCTGGACTTCTCTGTATGTTTAACAAGTGACAGAACCTACATTTTTAACCAGTCAGACACTATCTTAGCTAATTTCTAAACACCTGTCTACTTGAAAATTTCTGTAATTTCCTTCATTATCTGTACAACATTAAGTTAGGCTTAAAAAAAATGATTTGTGAGTGACATCTTTAATGTTCATACATTTTACATTTTCTCCTGTAGTGCTCAAAAGCTCATGCCATATTATAGGGTACTTTACTTTTTAGTGATGGAGGTAAGCTGAATGGATGGATTTTGGAGATTAGCTGTTTGGATTAACTGAAGCCCTTGTTCTCTGTTTAATGTGATAGATTCTTTCCTAAAGAAATATGAAAATGACAGCACCTGCCCTTGCTATTTGTTGTTAAGCTCATCTGCATTTTTTCAATTATGAAATAACTCATCCTAGAAACCCAAGGGAATGTGAATTATTAACTAAGCTAAGACACACTTGTACTAAAATCTAATGGGAAATCACAAGATTAATATCAACTATGCAGTGAATATATCTTTTGAGTTTTACTCAGAAAAGGCAGATTACTGCCTATAGATGAATGCACAATATACTTATAATATTCTTTTTAATATATTAGATGTTATATACACATCAACCACATTTCTTCAAGCAATTTTGATGGTGTTTATTATTATTATTATTATCAATAAAGCAGCAATACTTTAATATATATGGAAGGCTGATGGTTGTTTCTCAGACAGATGAAATTATATCTATAAATTTGAAGCAAACAAGACTTTAAGACTATTAGGATTGAGATTGTTCATCTGATGACTGCCGATGTAATTCATAGATTACAAAAATGTCTTTCTTTTAACAATTAGTCTTGGAGAAAAAGCATATGACCTTGTCAGGAAGCTGAGGCTAAGATCCATTCAAAGAATTAAAAAATTCTACTACACAACTGCTTCTTATATTCATTTTTTAGGACAAGCTGAGTGCTGGAAGTATGAATGGGGTTAAAGCAAAAATGTTTATTTGTTTCATACACTTTTTAATTCCTATAAACATTTATAAATTATAATCACAGTCACAATGAATCATCTGGCTTTGTGATCTAATGTAATATTTTCTTCTCCTTGGAACCTGTTCCTCACAATCTAGATTAAAGTTAAATCCAGTTTTCACTGATTTTAAGCAACTCACATCACCAGTGAAGATGTGTGTGGACTACCACTGGATTGCCTTTACATACTAAGTAACTAATCACTCTCAGTAAGATAAAATCAAGAAAGGCAAAATAAAAATAAACCTATTTCTAATTCATTATTTTATTATTATATTATTCTTATCCATTCTTACTCAGGACTATACTACACTAGTACATCATGGTTAACATTTCGGCTGCTGAGTATATGTATGTATGCATGATTGCACACCTAATTAGGTAAACATGCATATACATCTACTTAAAGTAAGAAAAATATATTTCCATAAAGAATTCATATTTTGAAGAGATGTTTTAATGTTAGTCATGTTATCTAAGTGAGATCAGAAAGTCTGAAGTTATGAAAGGTTACATTCACTAAAGAAATGCCTTAAAATGCTTACAGATCAGATACCTTCAGAGATGTCATTTGCATACCGTGACCTGGAATGCGAATGAAATACATGGAAAAATACATGAGAACAGGACCTAGAGTAGCTCGCACAGAGAACAAGGAACAACCCAAAAACATCTGAAGACAGACAATAATAGACTGTTACACTGATCTGTTCCTCTCTAGATGTCTCAGTGCATAAAGTGGACATATAAGATTAGTGTTAAAAGAATTCTACTACTTTCTTTGCTGTCACAGGGTGCAAATTGTTGATTGTCCTGCCTAAACTGAAAATGAAAATTCATATATATGCAAGGTAAATCTAACTGAGATAAATGTAAGCATATTGCCAGCATATTGCTGGGACTTCAGTAAGTGTACGATGAGTAGGGGGAGGGAGGTGGTGATATGCTATATGCTCTAATACTTGTGAAGATAGAATAGCATGTGCAATATGATTGATAAGGTATAAGCTTCAGGTAGTTTTACTCTACAATGTCCAGTATCATGTTTTCTTAGTGGTTCCAGATGCAAAATCAGTGCTGTACTTTATCTCAGTCTTTCTCATCTTCCTTGGGAATCTCTTCACTCCAATCTCTGTTTTTTTGTTTTGTTTTTTTTTTTTTTTTTTTTTTTTTTTTTTTACATAGATGGCTTATAATATTTAAAATGTAAGTAATAAAAAACAAAAAGTCATAGCAAAAATGCTATTCGGTAGAGGAATTGTTTAATAAAAGGAAGAGACTAAGTTCACAAAATTTGAATATACAGAACTAACATTCCGTAAAATCATTGAAGCAGAGATAATCCTGCCTCCAGGATTAGACTATTTAATTCATTTTATTAAAAAAAAGTCACTGCTATACCTTGGCAAATTGGTAGACGAGCTGATCACCTGAGTTTCCTTTGTAATTCAGTATCTAAGCAAGACTGCAGGAATCTGAATGTCAGTGCCTATAATGTGTATACATGAAGAAAATAAAATATGTTTCTCAAAGTTTTCAAGTTTTCTTTGTAGTACAAAATTATATTCAGTGGAATTGATTTTGTTCAGCTGAGACTTTCCTCTTTAAATTTTTAAGATATTGATCAATTAATTTCACCAAATCCAAAATATGTGCAAAATACTTTGTGGACATGTATTTCTAGGAACACTTTTAACAAGCATTTTCAAGAATGGTTTATCATAACAATTGTTCAATTAATCGGATTCTTTATTTCCAAAAATGTGTATTACAAGTAAATAGAAAACAACTGGCAGATGATGGTATTTTGCAGTCCCACATTTGGACAAAACCAACCTTCCACAATCTCAATTTTCCTCTCTTCTTAGAGAAAAATAATAATAATAATAATAAAATAATCTAGGGAAATGTGTTTTGCAGGAATTTTGATGTCATTCATTTAGTAAGCCTCCCAGTTAGCAGTACTGGAAAATAATCACTCCCACACAAAATTTCTCATTATCACTTCTTCAATATTGCGTGCTAATCACTGATTCTGTATCTTGTTATCTTGAGCAGAGTCTTTACCACTTATTTTTTACGTGATGGACACCTCCAAAAGGCTTCTTGAGAAAGACCGTACCATTGGCAGAACTAGCGATTCTTCTTTTTAATAAAGATTTCCAGACACTTAATACTAGAAAGACATGTTTACAGCAACTTCGTCTAGATCTGAAGGGCCCGTATTCAGGCTCAGTGCTGACATGGAAAAGGGAAATGAGCTCTCTATGGCTCTCCATACCTCAAGTACTGCGTTCAGATGTGGGGCCCACAATATAAGAAGGATGTAGACCTACTAGAACAAGTCCAGAGTAGGGCCACAAGGATGATCAAGGGGTTGGAACACCTCTTCTATGAAGACAGGCTGAGGGAGTTGGGTTCGTTCAGCCTGGAGAAGAGAAAATTCTGGGAGACCTTACAGCTGCCTTCCAGTACCTGAAGGGGGCCTACAGGAAAGCTGGGGAGGGACTTTTTTTCAGGGGTTGTGGTTACAGGATAAGGGGTAATGGTTTTAAACTGAAAGAGGGTAGATTTAGATTAGACATTAGAAAGAAGTTCTTTACTCAGACAGTGGTGAGGCACAGGAACAGGTTGCCCAGAGAGGTTGCGGAGTTTCCTTCTCTGGAGATATTCAAAACCCTCCTGGATGCCATCCTGTGCAATATTCTCTAGGTGATCCTGCTTGGCAGAGGGGGTTGACCTAGATGATCTTCAGAGGTTCCTTCCAACCTTGGCCATTCTGTGATTCTGTCATTCTGTCATTCTATTGTAGACAATGGTAAATCATCCACAGAAGTTTCTGGAATTAGGATTTCAATGCAAAGAAATAGGAATATAAAAATTTGCTGAGCTAATATCAGGTATTTTTTAAAAAAATATGAATCAAAATGTCAGTAAGAATTACTGGATGCTGTAGTTAGTGAACGTCAGGTTACTGACGGAATCAAATATTTTCAACACATAGTACAAACAAGGAATGCATGAACACTGATTTCTCTTGGTTTGTGCCAACTAGTTCTAGAGAGGAATAAGCTTTATGGTACCCTACCTTTATACATTTCCCTTACTTGAAATATATGTTGTATCGACCTCCTATCACTACCTTCTAGGTCTTCCTCTATTTCATTTCAAAGCTTGTTCTTCCAACAACTAGTTATTTTTCAGTCCAAAAAACAAACAAGCAACAACAACAACTTAAGCAGGGCTATCAAAATAACACGAAGCAGTGCTTTTGCTGATGACCTGTTATGATTTTTATTGCAGAAAGTCAAGTTTCCAATCCAGCCCCCAGCTGAAGAAGTGAATCGAACCTTGTAATCTTTTTGCTTGTCACTGCTGCATGTGTCATATTCAATAGGATGTGGCTTTCCACATTTTTGTCTTGTATGACACTCATTCAATTCCACTGTGAGCCCAGTACTGAAAACTGTACTGATACACTGCAGCAGTTGTGCAACTTGCAGCAGACCAATGTGTAACTCTCTGTTCTGATTATACTTGTGAGAAAAATCTCAGTTTTCTTCAAACAGGATCTTCTATGAAGCTATTTTAATTGTGATTGCAATGGTAGGCATCCTGTCAATCAGAAGCACATTTTAGTAAACAAATCGTAACCTTTTATTCCCTATTACCCGATGCCTGATCACCTCCCCTGTTTCCTCATTGGCTGAGTACTACAGGTTCACAAGCTACTCGACACTCCTCTATATATGTACAATTTATTTTCTTTTTCAACCCTTTAATTTCTCTTTTCTTATGTTTTGAGAACTGTGATCTTTGTTTTACTGTTCTCACACTGCTCATCCTGTTTTTCTAAAGCTTCTACCTTATTTTGGAACAGTGAGACCTTCTACTGTCCACTTATCTACTTAGCATTTCTCCTTATTATGACTACACAACTACCTTGGAATACAGAAAATTAGTTCTCTACTGCAAAAACACAACTTTGTTTATCACATACTCTAAATTTCAAAGGTAAAAATGTAGAAATGATTTAAAAGAGGAGTATAATTTAAAAGAGAATATAATCATCCCGCCACTTGAGTATAATCATCCCAAGTGGTGGGATGATTATACTGTCTGCTATATCTCCTATATCACCCATGTGAGGTACATGATCTCAAGACCCTTACCAAAAAACAACTTGCCTAATTAGTAAAAATTCATCTTCATCCCTATTGTTTCAATTAAAGAGGTTATTTTTTCATTTCCTCTTCTGAAACCATCTTGCATAAAATGATTGGAGTAGAATGCCAGCTGCATTACCCTCCTGAGAAGATCCATGGAGATTTTACCAGCATGAGACAAAATAATTCTTCTGCGGGTGCTATGCCTACTGAAAACCATCATTAATATTTCTAAAGCGTTCCAATTATACAGTGTCACTTCCAGTTATTAAAACTTCTCCTAGTTTCAGCTTTTCAATAAGGTGTTTTGTTTTGCTTTGTGTGTGTGCACGTGTGTGTGCATGTGTATGTGTTTCCAGGCAGGGATTGGGTTGTCAAGAATGAAGAAAATTAGTTTATTTGTTAAATAGGTGGAGATGGTTGCTATTTTTAATGAGATTGTAAGCAAAGTCTAGATAAGCTGTTTATTCTCATGGCAGAGTGCCTTCTCTGTTATTTAGGCTCTACCTCATGTCTCACCTCTTCTCCTTCCAGACTTAGAAATATTTTTGCAGCTTGACCAGGCTCCAGTGGGAGAACTGAAAGATGTTTTCCTGCCCTAAACTTTGGGATAAGGACAGCCCTACTAGCTGGGGATGTGTCCACAGTTAAGAAGCTAAGTACCTCAAATATTGAGGCAGAGGTCTGTACAGTAGGCAGGGCACAGGAAATCTGCACATGGGAAATATGCATCCTCTTCTCAAGAGGTGACTTTGAGATAGCAGCATGCATTTTGAATGATGAGTATACCTAAAAAAGTGGAGACTTAGTCACAGAACCAAACATCCACCTGGGAGTACCACCGTGTACTTGCATAGACTATACCAGATTTATTCTGGCATAATTATATATTAAAGAGTGCTCTTTGGACCTTGCTCCAGCTGCTTCACATAGCCCAGAAGTAAAATTCGGTGAAATTGTTTACTATAAATTATTTACCAACTTTGGCTTTAGGAAATGCCACTAATCCTAAACCACAGTAGGGGAGGTACACTATAAAGAGGGAGATTTTCAGTAAAATGGCAGTTTTACAAATTATACTCTTAAGAAGCTGCAGGCTTTTATATGAACTGTCATGTTTAATGCTTACCTTGGCCCTTGCTCTTCAAGCAGTATTTCACTATTTTTTTCTGGGCAGTCATTTCTGCGCTTTTCTCATATGTTTAGCCATCTGGGTCCCATGGTGACATACACACAGCGTATCATTAAAAAGCAGTGCCTGACCAATACTCTGGGCTGTGACATGCAGGGGAGGCAGCAGGGGAAGTGCTGTGATGGAAAGGTTTGTAAGACTACTGGGCAGCATTGCTTTGCTGCAGCTGGAGGGGAGAAATAGCTTCTTTTGGAAGAGAAGAGGAAGAAGCTGGCATTTAATCAACATGCAAGACATGTGGCCTCTTTGGCCACAACCCGAGGGTGCTGCTGGCATGAGCTGGTATGGGAAAAGATGTCCTGTGGGAACACTGAGAAGCTCTGTGATAAGACTGACCTTGTGAAAGCCGACTGCTATGAGTGTAATATATGTGACTGCCCCCCAGGCAGGGCACCAGGTGACATCTCGCTTCCACTGTCTCTTGAGAGCCTTACAGAGGCAATGGTTGGGGATGTTTAACTGCAGACAGCCTTGGCTCCTTTTTGGTGACTGATTTTCCTTCTCTTAGCAAACAGCCTGTGGGAGATAACTAGCGTGCCAGGCAGTAACTGGCTCCTAAGCAGTGACTGCCACAGGCTCCCATGTTCCCTGTGGGGAACAGATCTCCTATCACAGCACCGCCTGAAAATACAGACAGCTGCACATCATGCTTTACATATACACAGACTTCAATACTTTTCCATTTACAGGTCCTAGATCTGGCAAGATAGTGTATCTGAATTTCTTCTTGGTGAACTCAAACCTACTGTCACCAGGCTGACTATTTTTAATCTGCTGTTTGATAAATAATTTAAATCAGTATGTCCATTTTTATAACTGTTTAGTGATCTAGTCCAGAATACCAATCTGGCTGAAGAGCAACCTGCCTAGAGCAACTCAGTTAGGGCTTCTCCTCATTCTGGCTTTCTAAGTAACCACATAAACATTCATGCCAGAACAACACAAAAGGTAATCTGGGGACATAAATGAGTACCTGTTTTTTTTTGTTGTTGTTTCTTTGTTTGTTTGTTTTTTTCCCAGAAGCACTGGCTCATGATGATCTAAAGCATGTGCTGAGCCTTTGTTGCCTATTGTGCAGTGCCTTCAGCACAGATCTCAGACTCTTGGGATGTTTTTTAACTACTGCCCTAAGCTTAAAGGAAAGCAATGACATGTGCTGACTCCCTGAGGTTTGGAAAAAATCCTCCTCTGAGGATGTTTCTGGTAGGTAGGGCATTTTGCAAGTGTTACCTGTGGTATACTTAATGGGCACAGTCTGTTTAGAAACTGGTAAACACAGTGCAGCCAGAGAATTCTCTCAAGACCATGATCTAATGCTGTCTGTTCCTCAAGGTGTTGCTCTGAGCTCTTCTGTGAAGGATCAGCTGGGGACATATGATGTTCACAAAATAGTCTTTTATTTTCAATTACATTGCAGAAAAGACAGAAGGCTCTATGCCAAAAAATATGATATCTCCTCAGTATTGTGCAGCTACAGCAAGAGACACTGTGGTGGTAACACAGCCATAGAGCAGACCCAGCCTTTCACAACTAGTTACACTCACCATCTCCAGAAATTCATCTTTTTTCAATTTCTGAAAAGCAAAAATTATGAAAAATACTTAGCAAGAAGTAAAAGGGTCCATAGAAATAACCATATAGGGTTCTTAGCTTTGCTAAATTCAATACACAAAAAATATAATTTACTGTCGGCTCCAAACCATCACATTTTATATATTACTAAACGACCATATGCCTCCTAAACAGTCTCTTGTGCAAATTGTTTATGGCCTAATTCTGCCACCCTTGGCGTGACGACTGCTGCTTTGGTCCACCTCTAAACCCACCCCACATATTCAGGGACTGCTCACAGACTTAGAAGCTCCTGCTTTCCTAGCGGGCTAAGTTCATAGAATCAGGTTTTTAACAGAGAACAAGGTGATATGATGTTTCCTCATTTCTGATGCATTCTTCAGTTTGAGTGTGTAGAGATGGAGTGGGGATTAGTAGTTATAAAGTAATGTGGCCTCTGATATTATGTAAAAAAGCAGTCTTGTCATGCTAGGGATTTTCTGACAGCTTATTAAACGCACTCATGCAAACTAAAGGATGCTTACAGTGTAAGTTAAATGCTTATCTTCAGTGAGTGTTTGCATTTGGTAGATAATGTCAGAGTGACGTATATGTGTTTAGAGAAACATGCAGTGAAACGTTGGCAGAGAAATTAAAATCTGTTATTTGCTCTATATACACTAGCTATTCTAGCTGCTGCAGCAGGAGTTACTACTGCTCACTACATGCTTCACATCCCACTGAGGCTGTCTACATGGTCTTTTACAGACTGACATATGTTCCTTCTGCCTTTGCTCTGAAGCAGCAGCTGTGTGGCTGTGGCTGGTGTGCTATGTATGCAGTGCAGTGCTCTGCTCCAGCTGCACAGCAGGCTCTGAGGCACAAGACACAGGTTGCTGTGACTTGGGGCAGATTTGGCTCTGTGGCTTGGAGTCACAGGGTGCTGCTTGTCAGGCTCTGTTAGAACAGGGACCAAGCTCATGTCATTATACAGGCCAATAGCCTCAACCTCTGAGGATACAGGTCTAATATCAGATTTATATACTTTCTTTTACTATTATAGTAATATAATCGTAAGGACCCAAATTCATGGGCAATATTTAGCTTTAGACATTCATACCATACAAACTGTGTTGTTCCTCTCCCTTCTTCTCCAGCCCTCTAGGGAGGGGGCTGCCTTCTGTTTTGCCAACAGAGCTCTTTGGGACTCCTTAGGAACCAAAACCAAGCATTGATATGGTTGGAAAACATCTAGGGAAAGGCAGGATTTTTCTGTATTTCAGCAAGATCATTTCTGTGATGCAGTTCACAAGGACAAACACTTTTTATCTCTTTCTGTAAAGAAGTAAGTCCTTATTCTTAAGACACAGAAACTCCCAATGCTTCTTGCTCTTAACCAAGACAGAAGCACACTTATCAAATGCTGCCGGCTCTGATCAGTGACACCATTTCCTAGCTAGTCTTCCACTGGAAAACTGACTGCTGTACAGAAACGCTATTAGTAGCCTGCTAAGCAGACAAACACACACTGACAGGGTCCTACCAGATGATGGTACCAAGCTGCATTTCCTTGGTCAGAGTTGTTCTGTGCTTCAAAAAGTATTGTGAAGTTGAGAGCCCTGTACAGCTATCCAGCAGAAACTTTCATACATGAAGCATCTGCTGCAGGGCTAGGAGCTGGGTAAGTCAAGTCCTGCTAGCTAGAAGTACAGAACAATGTGGCTGCACAAGCACTCCAATCAGTCTGAGTTTGGCAGTGTCTGGGAAAATATTTCCCAATAAAAATCTTCTGAGGTTTAACACAGCACCAATACTTTGGCTTGATACATAACTTGTATTCGCAGGCTGTCACTCATTATTCTTAGGAGTGACAGAAAAGCTTTAGTATTTAAGAATAATGGAGGGATATCAATAGAGTCTTCAGATTCATAAAACCCATTGTTAAGTCTTTTTCTCCCTTGCACACGCTGATTGAACTCCGTTAAGTTCTCTAATTATTCTTTTAAATAACAGCACTTGACATTTTCCCTGAGGGCTATGTAACAAGTGTGGCTTTACAATAAGAATGGTGTCGTTAATAGATTAATAGCTGCAATAATGCATATAGAAGCACTAATGGGATGGGTGAACTCATTTAGGTAAAATAGACGGGGTCTTTGCTTTTGTTCACCCACTGCTTGTAACTCAGATATTTAAACAGTTAGACATGAAATTGTGAAAACAATTCCTGCCCGTATTCTCTCTGTATTTTCTCCTTTTCCCTGACTTTTTCATTTTCAACACTACTCTGTTTTTTTCCTATTTCCTCTCCTCTTCCACTTAACACTTATTTCTCCCCTGGAAAGAGGATCAATGGCATGGTAGTTACTGTGCAAAAGGCATAGCTCTACTAATGGTAGTATTTACTTATCACTTTCCCTGTGATATGCTATAAAAAAAGTAAGTGTATAATCTGGGTTTTGTTGTTGTTATTTTTTGTTTTAGTTTTACAATTTTGTTATCCACATTTTGTAGAAATAATGGGAAGGGAGAAGAGAACATCCTGTTTTAAAGTAATGCATTGAACATTAACTGATGTTAACTTCTGAAGGACTGCAGGCACGGGTGTGAAGCAAGCCTCGTTCTTGCAAGCAAAACCATGTTTCTTATGTGTCAGATGTAAGCAGGGAGGATTAAAAGCTGATGTGACAGAGTTCAGCCTCCCATGCTGTGCAAAGAGAGAACAGGAGACTTGATTGGCATCTGTGATGGTAAGTCCCAAATGTAGCATTTACTCACAGAATTTTAGTAGTGCAGCGGATCATTTACAGATGACTGGTTTACTAGATGACTGTTTTGTTCTACACTCTGTGAATCAGCCAATACACTCATGAGTACAATCAAATAATTATACTGACTTTTACAACTTTGATAGGTTGCATTCTTCCTCTCACTTTCCAGAGATCTTGTGCAACGAAGATGCTAAACCTCAGAGTTGTTTTACAGACTCTCTTCATTACATCTCCCGTATTCCTTGGTTTACGTGTAAGCTGTAGATGGATATTTTGTAACTTTGCCAGAGACCCAGCAGAATAGATAAAAAAAAGTTTCTGGATCTTACTGATTCGGGTAACACTTAGTACAATACAAGAAAGTATTTGATGGATTCAGTTTGTATGAGTCACCTCCTTCCCCCTCCCCCCCCCCCCCCCCCCCCAAAAAAAAAAGGTAAAAACAGTAGAAACAGCATCTTTTTATGAATCTTTACCAAATGTCAACATGGGTGATTGTCTTTACAGACTCTCAGCTGGAGATTAACAACAGAAAAAGAATAAGCCTGTGAGAAAGTAGGGTGAGATTACAATTAAAGGAAGAACTGTAATTTGATGTGGTAGAAACAATGTTTTGGATAGAAAATAGCAGGTAGGAACAGAACTAAAATTTAATAAGGGAAACAAAATCTGTAAGATTAGAGAAGGATGTTCTAAAAGTTTATTGTTTTGCTTTGATTTGGTTTGTTTTGGTTTGTGAACAAATCTTTTAAGAGAAAATTTAAGGAAAAAAATAATCTCTTTTTTGAATTGGACACCTAAATCTTTTGAAAACTTGCTTACTTTTCAATTAATTAGATCACTGCTGCTTGCTACCTTTAATTTTGAAGTTGATTTTTATTTCCTGATTAGAATTCCAGGTAAGACTTTTCCTTGCACAATCTTTTCATTTAAAAGAAAATAAGCTGCTTTTGTCAGTTAGTTTATCAACTGTTTAATATTTATGCTGTGACCCTAAAAAAATGTGTTTGATACTCCATTTGAGTCTGGCTTACTAAATATAATGTTTTTACTCTATTTCTCTGTGAATTCTGTGTGAATGCCATGTCACACTCTGTCCTTGTATGGTGTTTTCACTTGTTATTCCTTTTTATTAAATGTATGTTACAGAGCATACAGCAAAAAGTAGAGACAGACTTATAAACCGTAAGCATTCTTCCTGCACCAAATTATTACCCAGCTACAAAAAAACATTCTTAGGTATTGGAAATCTTTGTACATGTGTCAAGATTTAGTGATGAGTTATGCCTGTATCTCACAACGAATAGGATATAATCATCTCTAAACAGACAAATGAAATTTTAAGTCACTGCAGAAAGAAAATTTGGGGCTGGGATCTTTATTGTGTCTCAATAATACATGTGCTGTCAAGCTCCTCCTCTTTATAGCCACAGTGGCATATGTACATGCTACAGAGCTGAGAAAGTTAATTGGGTACTTCAACAGTGTAATGTAACAGCCCCAGTTTACAGCTCTCAATAAGTGTTCTCCTGGATGTCTTGTTGAGCTTTCATCTGCCTGTTACTGTGTGCACACTGCTATTAAAAGTATCTTGTACTTGGAGCAAATTGCATTACTCACCAGAAGGACACTGGGAACTGCACATGACTGGGTGCTGTAGGAGTGAATTCAGAGGAGAGTGTGCTCAGAAACATATTACATCTCCATGTTTTTGTTTGTTTGGTTGTTGTTTTGTTTGGTTTTGTTTTTGTTTTTTGGTTGGTTGGTTGTTTTGTCTGTTTGTTTGTTTTTGTGTTGTTTAGTTTTGTTTTTTACCCAGATGCCTTGTTATGTGTATTGCTGAAAGGTATTTTTTAATATCAAATTTCTTCATGAGGAGTTTTGTCATTATATAAACCCGTTTCAGTGATGCACTCAATTTCACAAACAGCTGCCATTTATTTACGCCTACTGCATATCCCTCAGAAGGTATTTATGGTGCCATCAGGGCCCTGGAGGCACCACCAGACCTTCCTGGCATTGCCAGAAGCCTCCCTCTACCCAGTGGGGCCTCGGCACTGGGGTAGACCCTGACCAGGAGCCTAGCTTCTACCCTGATCTGGAGCCCAGTTTCAGCTCAGCCCAGGGCTGTCAGTCCCTGCCTGAGGTTCATAGTCATCTGGTGACTTCTGGACTGTCAACAGGACCCATGCCATCACCCACCTGCCCTGTCTGCCGTGCTGGGGTGCTGCAGGAGGCAAGGGCCTCACAAGCCCCTGGCCTGAAATCCCAGCCCCAGCTGTGTTCAGCACTGCCTGGCGCGAGCACAGGGGACGCGGAGTCCTGGACCAGAAAAATCATCAGAAACATAGTTTAGAGAGGAGACACAAGAGGCTGCAATTAACAATTAATTAACGTGTTAATTAATGCAATGACTGTTCCTGAATGTCTCCAGAAGAAAAATGCTCCAGGCATTAGAAATAAGGATGTTTTTCCATAGCTTGTGGTGGAGTATGGTCTCCTCTGTAGCTTTTGCTGTGGTTATGCGTATGTGTGTATGCAGGCACATTTATGCCACAGGGACTCACGTGTATAGCAGAGTTTGCATGGGGATGCTCTCCTGTCAGTCACTTGTAGACACCTTCTCTATTCAGCAGCCTGTTTTCCTGAAACCTATGCAAGCCTTCCTCCCCACCCCACTCCCCACCCTTCTTTTTCTAACTCCCATGCCACCAAGAATGACTCCTTTGCCAAATTTGGCTGAAATTCTCCAAACTGATGAAAAGCCATAGCACAAGTGCATGTTTTTATAGGCAGTTGGGTAGTCCAGGTTTCCTCTCCCCACATGCCCTTGACCCACATGCCAAGACCATTTCAGCAATACTTACAGGGTTAAAAATCATTTCCCTCCAGAACTGAATAAAACTGACCTCAAATTGTCAGCAGCAGAGATCTGTAAGGCGCTGTGTGCTTTCTGTGAAGAAGGAGGGACAGCCCTAACTTCCCAGTCCTGTTGCAGCTATTGAACACACCAATAACCCTAATGCCTTAATGGGACCACTGCCATTGCCAAAACCAAACACCTAAGTACTGTTTGCAAGGTGATGGTCTGAAGCAGTGTCTTAAGTCCTTAGCTTGTCCAAATCTCAAAAAAACTTCCTTTCTTCCAGGGTTTCTTTGAATTTGTTTAGTTAGACTGCAAAACTTTTGAGATGTAGATTAAGTCTAAGTATTTCTTCAAAATGGCTCTTCCTGACTTTCTGACTTTGACATATTGGCCAATTATAACTGAGAATATTCTTTGTAATATAATACTAAATTTCCTAATCTTCTAATAAAATAAATTCAAATAGACTTTAATTAAATTTACCAACTTTACTTGCCTTTTATTATTATCTTTAAACTATCTTCAGGTTTAAACTATCTTCATGTGATTAAATTTCACATTATTATTGATCTTCCAGACCTAGGGACCAGAAGATATTTTTAGACACTTTTTATTATGGTTATGTCTACATAATATATGAAAGAGGCATGAGAAGTTAAATATGGAAAATAAGTATGAATAGATGTAGTTAAAACCTTACGGTGATTTTTCCCTAGATGAAGAGGATAAAATTGTAATAGTGTCTGGATCCTTCATTCTTACAAAGAGATCTTTATTCCCAGGATGACCAGTGGGTAGACTGTGCAGCATGAGATTTCTGCATTGTGAAGAGACTGAAAAGCTCAGGTTAAATGTAGAGCTGAATCCCTCAGGGTAAAACTGCAATCTTCTTCAGAATTCCTTCAGTTCAAACACAAAAAAATCTGCATCATTAAGGAAAAGTGAAAGCTTCATGACTTTTCTCAGGAAAATCTGAAGACAAGATCTTTTGTCATATTGCAAATGTATGCACAATAATGCACAGGCATTAAAATCCATTCTGATTGTTGATATAGGGAAACATATGGTCTTGAACAACTAGCAAAACAAATGAACTGAGAGGAGCTGAAAAGAAAATAAAAAAAATCAACCAGCCAAACAAAACCAATAAAACAATAAAAAAAAAAAACATCATCAACAACAAAATATTTATAGAATAAAAAGGAAAATGGCAAACAATAATTTGACCCCCCCTCATCCATGAATATTTTTAATATGGTTGAATAAACATTGGTTATATTCTTTTTCCCTGCTGTCTTCTTATTTGTAAGTCCTGGCTTCTTCTGGGAGAGAGAGATAACATATTGTAATAGCAAGGGAGGAAAGAAAACACAACAAAACAAATCTGAGAGGTTTAAATTGATTTGAAAGGTTCTTCAACAGGGCAACATTTAGCATTTTGATGTCTTTATTGAAATTTTTCATAGTCAAGACAAAGCCCAGACATTCATTCTGATTACATTTTACATCAGGAATTAGGATAGACGTTATTTTGTTTATATATTGTTTGTCTCTTAGCCATGTTTTCAAAATAAGAAAGATTGTTTTGATAAGGAATGTTTTTTCTTTTAAAAATTTGAATATATGCTCTAGAAATACCTGTGCTAAAGGTAAATGACTGAATCCTGGAGCAGCCTTGAAAGAAAATTACAGATAAGAAAGAAAAAGGGAATTTTTGATGTACCTGAGTTTCAAGAAATGGCAGAGCTGAAAAAATTAATGTCTGTTATCAGCATCTGACTTACTGCACAGTGGAGCAAGGTGCAGATATACATAATCTGAAAATATCCAAGCCAGCTCTGGAATTAGAGACAGCATTGGCATACCAACATAATGCTGTACTTGAGATGCTTAACCTTATCTTGTAGATTAATAAGAGTATTGTTAGCTTATGCACAGCACTCCATCAACTGCTAGCTTTTGCACAGCACTACATTGACTCAGGTATATTGCTTCTGGTCTAGCCTGGCTCATAGGACAGCTGTGCTGAGAAGTCCGGGAGACCTGACATGTAGTGAGAGTTAAAAGGCCAGGATAAAATCCTGTAATGACAGGGGCTAAGAAATCTTGACACCATTAAGCCCTGAAACTGGTGGAAAGGGATGGCGATGGCAGGTTACAAAGTGCTACAAAATAAATTATGGAGGTAAAGCAAGGCAGCATTTCCAAAGGAGAATGTGCAGTGTGATAATAGTCATTTCAGCAATGGACATATCTTTCTGACAGGGCTTTCTTGAACTGAGTGAGAGAAGGCAGCAAAGACAAGAGAGAACTTCTTCAATGCCAGATTTCAATCAGAAACCATGATGAATTGTGACCTTATCAAACTGTGGGAAGCTATGTTCCAGAAAGACTTTTTTTTTTTTTTTTTTTTTTTTAAGAGCAGTGAACATTTCTACAGTGGATTAATAATTAGAGAACAGTGTGTAATATCTACCATTAGGTGGTTATTAAAATAATTTATTACTTTTTGAATGCATCAGCCTTTCAGTTAAATTACTCTTCTCTCCTCCAAATGTGAAATTTCTTCTCTGTTTCTAAAGATTCATCCCTGATAACACAAGATTTATACGTGTCAGATATTGCAGTTTTAAATACCAAATCTTCCCTAGCTGCAGGGTTCTTGACTGTTTTTTACAGAGACAGGCCAATTATACCTGTTTTATAAGGAGGTTCATCTTTCTAAAACAGTGGTAAGAAAGTTATTAAAATTATAGGAAATATAGTATGTATGCATTAAGCACAGCAAAATATGTAATTAACAATCTTTATTACTAACATTATGTGAGCTTTTTAATAAAGTGAAACCCAGGCAACTTTTATACAGACCACACTCATTTGGTAAGAATAAGATAAATGAAGATGTCAGCATTCTTTTCTAACCACTCTCTGTAAAACCACCTCATCTGCATATTCTTTGTAACATCTTGATCTGTATTATTCTGCTGGTTAATGCTACATACAAGTCATTACTAGAGTCACAGAGTTCTCAAATGTTTATTTTAAAAATAGGAAAAAACGGAGATGGATTTCATTGATGCCTTATGTAAAAGTCTCCTCAAATGAAAACATCTCTTCCCTTCCCTTCCCTTCCCTTCCCTTCCCTTCCCTTCCCTTCCCTTCCCTTCCCTTCCCTTCCCTTCCCTTCCCTTCCCTTCCCTTCCCTTCCCTTCCCTTCCCTTCCCTTCCCTTCCCTTCCCTTCCCTTCCCTTCCCTTCCCTTCCCTTCCCTTCCCTTCCCTTCCCTTCCCTTCCCGCTGAACTAACACCCTCCATCACCTTTCCCCCTTTGGCTTTGTTTTGATGTGTTTTTGTTATGTTTTGTTCTGAACTACACCATTAACAGACATTACACAAACTTTTTACTTAAAAAAACAAACCATTACACACTTTACAGCCAAGGTTCTACCTTGGTTCTTTTTTATGTCAAATAACCTGATGTCTATTACAGGAACAAACTTTCAGATAGATTTCTCAAAAATTAACCATTGCTTATACTTTCATAAGGATTACAAGTGTAACACACAAAAAAATGCATAAAATGAAAGCAATTAGATTTAGGAAAAGGAGTTTCTCAAGAGAAGAGAGTTGTTTTGTGAAAATAGTATTGTGAGATTCCAGTTAAAGCTGAGACAAACTCATATATCAAAAGTCTATTTGGATAATTTTGGAGGGCTTTTATATTTATTCTTTTAATTTTCCTCTCCCTTAGAAGTCTTGTTAATTGCTTTCATGGTAACTAATGCTGTCTTTTCCCTAGGCAAAGAGATCAGAAAATAATTAAAAATAGTTTCCACTAATGTTTATAAAACCTTTAAAATATTTCTTTAAAATAAGTGTTGCTGTTCTTGAAGCACCTGCTCTGAGACAAATCTGATTAGAGTCAAATACCTGAGTGTTCTTTAATATGGTGATCATGTTAAACATGGACTTCAATAGAACATATAGCCACATGAGAAGATTAGAATTGTTTGTGCAACATCTAAGTTGGGTAAAGCTGTGGGGAGCCAAGGATGGATTGTCTTGGCAGAGAAGCTAGACTAAAAGGCTCTTGCCAGTATTGTTACTCAAATATCAGTTTTGAGCTTGAATTTATTAAGAATTATTCTTGAAATGGAGCAAAAGAACAGGATTATATTAGCAGAAACTTCTACTAATACAAGGTTGGGAGATAATGCACAGAAGAATCAGAAGGTAGTACAGGAAGTTTTGTACAACACTGGGAATTCTAGGAATGGCATAGAAACTCAGTCATTTAGGAAGTAATAATGAGAAGTTTGGTTATAAACCCAGGAGGTCATCATTTGGAAGGCTGTAGAGGTAGAGGAAATAAAATATTTGGATATATTACTTGTTCATGCCAATGGCCATGAACAGCTAATGAGCCATAACTGTGAAAACATCAAGTGTGAGCAGGTAGGATTTTTCTAGGAGAGACAAAGAAGCACCTATGCCTCTGTACTAGGGAAACATAACGTATAATTTTATGTACTTTCTTGAAAAGTAGAATAGAGAATTAAAAATTCACCTAGTCCCAAGCTGTTGTCAATACAATTTTCTAATTGAGGTAAGGAGTAAAACAATGGAAATATTTTATATGATCCTAACTTTGGCAGTACAGAAGCTAGGTTTAGAAAAAGGCATCTGTGCTATCTACTTGCTCTTAAAACTGTAAAACATCTGGCCGGGTGTTTACAGATTGTTGCAGGTGGCTGGAAAATAGAGACATCCACACCTATTCAATGTAATAGTACATGTGGTATAGTATTCCTGTTTAATCTTGGCTTGATACTTGATTTAGTTAATTTCTTTCTAGTGGTGATTGTTTTGGGGTTAGTAATTAGGGCACTTTCCTTGCTTGCAAGGGCATGTATATACATTGTAATTTGTGATGTAAAGATCTGAGCTCTCAGAGATCAAAGTGGTAAAGCCACATGAGACAGCACAGCATTGCTCAGATCCTAGTGCAAACGGTTTGGCTGTCTCTGTACTGGCCCTCCTGCCTGTCTAGCTCTGATCCATGCATACACAGACACTCTAGCTATTTCTGTGCCTATCTTGGGGCACTTACCAATCAAGATTTTCAAACAACACAATCCCTTTGCAAGTTAGCCCAGAATAGTTGTACATTTCTTGTATTTCTGTGAATACTTCGCTTTAGGAACCGGGCTATCTTTGGTTTATCATTGGTTCTGGTGGAAAAGTTAGCCTGAGGAATAGCATAAATTCTGTGTTATGAAAGACTATTAAGAATGGAAGATACGGACTTAAACAAAGATGTTCACTGGATCCCATCAAGTCCCAGAAACTGACTGGTCAAGTCATGTAATGAAACTTTTTTTTCTTTTTGTGTTTTATTATTATTATTATTATTATTATTATTATTATTATTATTATTATTATTATTATTATTATTATTATTATTATTATTATTATTGATAATATAATATTAATATTAATATAATAATGATGATAATAATAGACAACCTACAGTTTTGTGACTGCCTCACCATCTTTGATGAAAAATCTAACTTTCCTCCACTGGGGAGGTCCATGTTCACCATGGAACAGAAGGTTCTGGTATTGTTATCCCTTCTGGTGAGTATTTTCTACTGAAAATGACACTGAAAAATCAAAGTCAGGAGGATACTTGCTCCAGATGAGAAGTTGAGATGGACAGATGTCAAAGCACTTTTTCAGAACCTGAATTACACTTCTAGGATGGCAGATCCAGCTGGGGTGAAATCTCTGCTAAGATATCCTCAAACTGGTCAGGAATTGGTCCGTTATATTCTGTTTTCTGTGTATATAAAATTCAATCTCATGGAGCAATACAATCTTAGTTCTGTATTTAATGTTTAACTTTTGTACATCAAAACAAATAAAGTCAAAATGAATCATCTTTTAAAATTAGGAATAAAAAAAATTACAAATCTTTTTTGTAAGCAAGACAGGTGAAGGTAACAGTGTTTTTCTTCCCACTGAAAATAAGCCATTGTGCCTGCAATTCATATCTCAGAATTATATTTTCCCTTGGTTAAATACATATTTTAAAATACATTTTTCCACACATTGATTTCCAATTCCCTTCCTTTTTGTCTAAATCAGTAAAGAAAAATATTATCTAGAACAACCTTGATTTGATTTATGAGTCTTTTAGGCATACTGCTTTGGACACATAAAGAAATATTTACCTTTTCTTTCATCTCATTTTCCCTCCTGTCACAGGAAGTGTCTTAAAAATCTGCTTGACTCATGTGCTGCTCCAAGAAGTGGGGTCCTGTCTTCCTCAAACCTGCTGCACCATTCAGACTCAAATGAAATCAAACAAAGACATAGATGTCTTTGCCAACAAACCCAGTGAACTTTCAAACATGACATTTCCATGGGACAAATTGGAATCAGCAGTTAGACTGCTTACGTTTAAAAGTCCTCTGGAGGGAGTCTGGAGGGCTTTTCTCATCTCACTGTGCAAGGATGAGTCAGTGCATTACACTAAAGGCAGTCTATTCACATCCACTGAAGATGTTTTTAGGATATAGGAAAAAACAGGTGGAAAGAGGCAGATAGCGATTTGAAAAAAATGCAGTGAGAATTCTGGTACTCTGCAGGGATATTAATTTTCTTTGAAGAGATTTGGTTAGCAAAATCAAATTAATTAATACTTGAGGAAATCAATTTAATACAGTTTGCTTCATCATGTGTTGTAAAAATAAAATGTTCCTTTCGATGGTCCTTGGTACATCTGCCTATAAAATCATTTAGATTATAACCCTATTTACTTTCAGAGAAAAAGGATCAAACCTTGAATGTTTCTACAAAAGACAATTATTTTATCCATGCTATGATCAGAGAGGTTTCTCATTTCCAGAAATCTTAGTGGGCAAAGCTATAACTATCCTTAGGAGATACAAAGATCAGAGCTGTCACTAGAAGTGGGACAGGGTATTATATATCGTATGCCAAAATAATAAGATTTTAAGATTTTAACTTTTAACTTCTTTTAAACTGTAGCAATCAATAACATGTAAAAATATTATTGTTAATATTAGACTTTAACTTTTCACAGGTATTGTGTCTTGTTTGTATATGTCTCTGCCTAGTACCGTGCTATTAAAAGTCTTGGGAAATACATTAGTTGGCAAAAGATAGAGATGGAGATCAAGAGCTAGGATGTATTCCTTTATCTTATAGTTCAATAATTTGGTAAGTGTGCATCAATAATGACCAGGTTGTTCATGCTTTCACCAGTAAAGTAGTCAAAATGTGTTGGTAGGCCTATATGCCTTGATCTATACCTACAAGAAAAGATGATTTTTTCCTCATTGAACTACAGCTGTCAGAATGCTTTAGCCACACAACAGCATTTTGTCATTTTCTCATGTTAATGAAAGCTGTAGAGAGGGAAAGACAGAACAATGTGAAGCATCACAGGAAATTTGATGTATGCAAATATAATTATTTAGATTGGAAACTGGCCAGAATACATAAGCCCATATACAAAACACACACACAACTCTTGTCCAAAGAACAATAACTGGATGTCGAAAAAGTGATAGCTACAGATGAGTTTTTGAAGTTATGAGTAACCATCCAGGCTTTATTCTCACACTTTGTAATTTATTTTTTTCTAAAGCTCTGACTTGATTTATAACCTGATTATCTATTCATACCCTTTCATTAACTGATGTGCAATTTGCCATTACATTCATAAACCTCTTCCGACATTGATTTACTATTCAGCAAAGTACTGATTGAACAAAGCTACACTGAGCTAAAGTTGAATAATGTTTGGCAAATGCCACCCAAATGAATTTTGGAAACAAATAGCTGAAACTTTACAGGAATATTTTGTAATGCATGAGGGTTTACTCCTCCAGAGTTGTGCCAAAATACCATGGCTAAGAATCTATCCTTTGGTGTCTCAAAACAAGTAAAAAAAAAAAGTAAAAAATATGAAACATAATATTATAATAGTTTGATAGAGAATTCATAAGAGCAGAGCTTTCTTAACAAGAAAAACATAAAAGATAATAGTTTCTGGATCCTTGAACTGATCTGGATATTGTTGCAGAGACAAGCTAAATTGAGTTTATGTTTTAGATGCCAAAATAGGTTTATAGTACCCACCTCTGCAAACTTGGTGCTTAAGATAAGCACCACATGTATCTTCAAATGACATACATAAGAGTAACACAATCCAGAAAGCAGATGTTTCAGATCATCTGTCAACTGAAGGACCGATGGCACAGACATTCACATACTAAACATACTTTAGCAGAATCATAACACCAGTAGAACAGATTTATTTTTTTCAAAGCAGAGATGGTGTTGTGCTATCTCATTTATTAATTACAAAAGAATAGTCTGAGCACTTATCAGGGAAGTGAAAAACTCAGGCCTATCACCATCATCAACTTGAGCAACTCCATGTCCATCTCTTTCTCTTCCTACCAGAGGTCTCTGTGAATAAGACTATAGGCTAGTCAGAATAAAGGCACTTTTCAAAGCAGTTGAAACAAAGGCCATTGTCTGAAGAAATCAACTAAAAGAATGACTGGAAAATGACATTAAGAGTGGTATTCAGATTAGGAGTCAGTGATGTGGGTATCTCCATGTGCATGAGGTAGCTTTATCAATGGAGCCCAGGGAATTCTCCAGCTGTCCATGTATATGTGGCTGCTTTGGCACGTCCTGAATAAATCCCAGTAGCAACTGTATCACCTGTGAGTTTAATGAGATTCAAGAGTCCAAGATTTCACATTTCCCTGAAGATTTTTAGTTTCAGACTTTCTCCTGCAATTAACGCATGACTAGTCAAAACTTCATATATATACTAATTCTCATAGATGGCAGTGGAGCTCCACAGATACAGAGGAGGAGAGTAGAAAGGACTATGAAGACAATAGGAAAATCAGAGAACAGGTACACAAGAACAGCTACAAGAGTATATGACTTCTCAGAGAGGATAGATGGCACAGAGTAGCCCTCCCACACAGTGCTCTGTAGAGAAAATTTTAGTGGATGTCTTTGACTCACTACTCTACAATTTCACTGAGGAATGGTTCTTCAGCAGAAATAGAGAGTACTTGCCATGCAGAAAGGATATTTTATATGAAAAATTGTATGAAAAAAACCTGAAGGGTATGCAAGGCAGAAGTCCTGATGGTCAGGGTAATACTACCAGTAGTAGTATTTAACAGAGCAGCATTTCTTCCTCCATTGCAATGAACATCCAAACCTAACAACTTCTTCAGTTTTAAGCAAAAAATAATAATAATTATATATAAATATGTACATATATATATATATATATATATATAAGTAGTGGAGGTTAAGTACATTCAAAGAGACAGAAGTTGCAGGGAATATTAGATTCTCTGACCACTTAAAAATTCACTGTCACTCACACTCACCTTTCCATTTAATACCAGGTGAAGCACATGTGAAACAATTGCTGTCTGCTAGTACTGAGCTGTTCTGTGAATAAACACAGCAGGAAAAGTAGCCTGGTTCATCAAGAACATAATCATAACATAATTAGAGTCAGGGAGTTAGAGCGCAGTGCATGAATTCAGACCACAGGGAAGGAAATAGTGCCTGATGGCAGGATAATGTGCTAACTCTAAAGAACTGTCCAAGATGTTAATGGGTTCATTGATTATAAGACTAGAAGACCATTAGATCCTCTAGTCTCACTTTCTACCAAACAGCCTATAAAAACTGTACCCAATTACTTGTTCATTGATCCTCAAGAGTACATCTTCCAGAAGATATCAAGTCTTACTTTGAATGCATCATGTGAGGTAACTAACCACTGTCCCAAGAGTTTGTTTCTGTTGCTAATTTTGCTGGTGCACTTTTAAAAACAAGCAAGCCACTTCTCAAGAGTAGATGCATCTTTAAATACTTTTCATTTCTAAACGAAGAGTTCTTACTTCCTGCCTTATGTTTTGCCTTATAAAATATTGATTTAATATAACCAATTCTACTTTCAGTCTTCTTTTTAATAACTGATACGTGACCATCTCCATAGGGCATCATTTACACCTTTATTATGGCTTTCTGCGGTTCTGCAAATCCCTTTTAAAATTATGATACTACACCTATATGTAGTATTCCATTTTCAGTCTCGCAAGCAAAGAGGTAGGATCTCAGAAATATTCTTACCTTTTTTTTTTTTTTTTTTTTTCTCTTCAAACATTAGAAAAGACATATTTTTTGCAATAGCAACACACCTGATTGTGCTTATGCTGAATTCCTCTGTGCGAGCCTGGTCCCCTGGTCATCCAGAAGACTGAATTTTTATGAAACATACCTTGGTTCTTGCACTGGGGGCAAGTTACTTTTAAAAGAAATCATAACATGCAGGGGAATTAAACATAGCCTAGTATAATGATCTTACGATCAAGACATGGTCAAGGCAAGTTTCCAAGGACAATGACTACAAATACAGTAAAACCAAGACAATAGGTTCATACCATTCCATAAAACTAAAGCAATTTTGGTTACCTCTTTTAATCTGGAGTTTAGTTTCAGAGTGTGAGCTTTTCTTAAAAGAAATGGAAAAGACAGACACAACAGCCTTTCAGAGTGACCTTTTGGATAAGGGTTGTTGCTTTAAATCCAATGGAGAAAAGAAAGACATTGTCTTTTGGTGGTGGAGCAAGAAAGGAAGCATCTAGAGTGGGACTCATCTTCCTAATTACATCTACATCTGAGATAGGATCCCTTCCAAATCAGTAGAGAGAAAGTGGCCCTTTTTGGGTGCAATTCATCTATTCTGTTTTAAATATCTCCTTTATGATGAGATTATTAATTATTTAATTAAAAGACTTTCATGTGAATTCTGACTCTGTGTGCTTATTGGCATGGTGCCCTGGGCCTCTACTCTTGAAAATCTTCCTCTACTTACTGTAAAGAGAACTAAGGTTAGGTAACTCAAATATAGACATAAGATTTTAGACAATTGAGTCCTACTGCAGGCAATTGACCATGACCAACTGTGCTTACCTATTTGTTTTCAGCACCTTGAGGGCATGTAATTATATTCTGAGAGGGAAGGAAAATGAAAGTGAAAGATCACTGTAGGCGGTATTACATTTTGGCACCAAGAATTGTGTCTTTAAAATTTATTTTTCTTATTTTAGCTTGAGAAATAAAAGATGTGGCACATGGTAAACCTCTAAAAAGTGTCAAGCATATAATTAGATTTTTCTACATTATCATTTGGGGTGAAAAAGAAGGGTTGGAAAGATGCCAATATCCTTCCCTGAAAGTTGTTTGATTATAAATTTTATGTGTCTTGTACCCTGTGACTCAGTCTTCAATTCATCTTAAGCTCCTAGAAACAATTGTTAAATCATATGTGGTCAGCAGAAGGTGAAAAGAGGATTGTCAATTTATTTTGTCCACAATACAAGATACATGTTGAGTCTTCCACTTACATAAGGGTGACCCTAATTTCTTTTGGGCTTTATTCATTACAGGCAGAAGGAAATTAAACCTTTCTGAAGAAAGATTTTTACACTTTGTACACAAGTTAAAATTCTCTTGAACTTAAACTCTGACTAGCCAGTTAACCACATGTCTTGAAGGTTTACCTGGCACAAATATTCTCGTGTTTGATCAGAGTTCAGCCACCATTCTCACACTACAAAGGACACATTCAGTGGTTTTACTTAAATATGTTCCATAGCACCTTGAATATTTTTTTGCCCACAGCATACTATATGGCAGATGAAAATAATGTGTAAGCAGATGTTGTTGTTTTTTTTTTTTTTGTTATTTATCAGTCATTAGTAACTCATTTCCAGAGGGTTAGAAAAAATATATAGAACACATTTTTTTGTAATGTGGTACTTTCACTTTAGGCTAACATTCACTTGTTATAAACAATGTATTGATTCCTATACACATAATTGCACAAATACAGCAGTCAGAACATTCAGCTCTGTGTAAACTGGAACTAAATATGGACTACTAAAAAATCTATGCACTTTTTAGTTAAAAAATATATAATCCTTTTTTTTTTCTTTCTGACATTTACAAGTATCATTGTTTAATGTGAACCTTTTCTCCAGGCTTAGGTAGCCTAGATTTCTGTCTCAAAATTTCTTAGCCTGCAGTCTGGTAATCTCAAATAAAATGCTATTTCCACTTTCCATGGTTATGGAGCAGAAAATTGTTCCTCAGTTTTCACTGAGGAACTCATTGAGTGCCCAGAATTTGGTAAACTCTTCTATAGGATGGTTTAATTAAATGTACTCTTTACAATCACATTTTCAGGTGACATGACTCAAAAGAAAATCTTGTGTTTTTCTAAACATATTACATCTCAAAGTCATTGAGAAGACCATTTTATAAAGGCGTTCCTCTCCATGTACCTAAATATTCCTGAGAATCAAAGGAAAATCCTTCTGGAAGGGAGTTCGTGGGATAATGTAGTCTATTCTGCAGCTCAAGGGAAAAGTTACTATATTTAAGTCAGTCCTAACATATGCTTGCAATAAAGCAAACACAATATTGCTAAGCAAATTCAATGCTTAGGGGCTGTCATGCAGGCAGGTGTTACATCTCTGTGATTGTTTTCTACTTGTCTACATATTAGAAAGGAGCCCTACTGTGTAATCATCTATTTTGATCTATACTCTTGCAGCAAAAGCCAGCCCTCTATTTCTCCTGCACTGTTCAAACATGCCTTTTCAGAACAGTTTTAAATCTCACACATTTCAAGATGCTTTATTAAGCAATCTAGAGAATATTTGCTATGAAATTTTGATGTGTAATATTTTTGATAGCATGCTGTCTCAGGAGTGACTCTGGTTGTTTGATTGCACATCCTAAGGCTACCCAGTACAAGAAAGTGGCTTCTCCATTGGAACCAAATTGAAAAATAAGATTTCTTTATTTTTGTATATACTCATGATTCAGAGCAGAGAGCAAATTGCTTTACATATTTATGTCTCTTAAGATGTTGTGCTCTCTAAAGAAAATTATCCTCTATTTTCTGTCAGTGGTGATAGTTTGTTTAAAACTTGTTCACAGACACTTGCTCTTCTGTGCTGTACAAAGTGTTTTCTTACACAAAAATTTGTATCCTTGATGGTTGATCAGAACCTACCTCCAAAACATGTTTGATCTTGGTCAAGCTTCCCTGCTTTACATAAGATGAGGAGAAGTCTGGTCAAAATGACTTTTTGGATATGCATCTCTTCCTGTCATGTTAATAAGGACAGAGTCTGAATCTGTTGCCATTACAGAAACCTTCAAATTTTCAAAGTTTCCAATAAATAATGCATTTTGAATCCATGAGTGTTTTCTGATGCAAAATAAGCCATTTATTTGGATTTCCTCCGTTCTCATTCCCCACAGCTGTGGCGGTTCACCAGGCCCTTGCAGCACACACTATCAGTTGTAGAGAGCCTCTCAGAGCAGAAAATACTTCTCTGCTTCCATCAGCCTGATGAAATGTTTCTGAGACAAACTGTTTGACAGCATACAGCTCTGTTTGGGCACTTCAGAAATCTCCAGCTCCATTAGCTCTTGGAGCACCAGCTCTGCAATGTGTGAAAGCTGGATTTGGCACACAACAGCAAACCACATGCTGCTGAACCAATGCTTCAGCCTCCGTTTTGGAAGATATAAAGAATGGGTAAGCCAAATGTGACTGCCACCTGTAATAGCTGGAAGCTCCCTGAAGGTATGGGTCATCTTGCAGGGATGATCCTGCATAGTGACAAAAATTTCTCCCAGAGTCGTGCTGCTCTTGTGCTGACTCTCACGGCACTATGGAAAGCAGCTCCTGTGTTTTCCATTCACTTTGTGGTTGCAGGCTTCCAAAAGACTGGCCTCTGTATTTCATTTTGTTTGCATTTATTCTCTTTGTGGAACTAAGAACACAGTTGTATTATTTAAATTAGTCTGGACTTACTTGAAGAATTAGGCCATCTTAAAAAAAAACAACATGTTTAATCTTGCAAAGCAAAGGGGGGAGTCTTAATTAACAGATTAGAAACCCAAATGGGAAGACTGAGCAGTTAAACCTAATAAATTATAAAATTAAACCATAACTAAGAACAACATTCCTAAATAGTAGTTCTATCGCTTCAGTCATGTAAAGACACTTCTTAGGGTGGAAATTAATACTAAATGTCTCTTACCTTTACCATAGGGATCCTTCACAGAGTTACTTTCTGAACATATTCCTTTTTCCCTGTTTTGCTTAAAATACAATCCATTTCTCCCCTTCTCTTTCAAACATCTCTCTTAATTATTTTAGCCAGCAAAAGTTCAGTTTGTGTGGTGAGATCACATAGATCTGCAGTAATATTTCTTTTCTGTACCATTTTTCTGGATAGCAAGTATGCAATGACATCATTCATGTCTCTGGTATTCTCTCAAAATAAATATGATTTGTGTACCTTAAACACAACAGTCCCTCTAGATGATAAAACCTCTTCCTAGGTGTAACATATTCAGGTCTGTTATAGCTCTTTACATATCGTAAGGAGTATCCTGTGTAATTTCTTTACATCTCAGAAATATTTCATATTATCAAACTCAAACGTCATCACCACCTTGCCTTCAGCTTCTCACAGAGACTGGACATGCCATGCTAAGAGTACATATGACAGTTTGTGTAGAAGAGGTTATGCCTCCCCACTTTTCATCCATTTAAGGATCCAGCATCAAATGATACAGTTATAAAAACTGTGCACCTGTTAACAGGTTAGGAATAGGCATGAAAAGTTCCCTGATGTGGATACCTCACTTCCAGGCTAACACAAAAGTTCACCTATGAACTAATGAGGATGGTGATGGTTATGCAAACAGTGAGATGGAGAAAAACAAACAAACAAGCAAACAAAAGCACTTGTCTTTCTTATGGTACAGTCACTCTAGAATTTCCATATGGTGTTCAGGAGACCTCAAGATGTAGTCAAATAACGGAAAAATACTTTACTATGTTTCAGTCATGGCTGTGGGACTCCTGGTATTTTTTGTCTCATTGTTTTGATTGTTCTCAAGGACGTAGACAATTGCTTGTGAGAATACTAGAAAGACTATTGTTTTCAAAAGCTTCCAGTACATGAATGAAGAAATACTATGCAACTAGGTAGTGGGCAGTCAGATATTCCTGATGTTGTGGTTTAACCCAGTTGACAGCTAAACACCACACAGCCATTCGCTCACCCTCCCCCCTCCATCTCTGGGATGGGGGAGAGAAACAGGAAAGTGAAGCCTGTGAGATGAGATAAAGACTGTTTATTAAGACAGGAAAATAAAAACAATTATAATTTTAATAATTAAAAATAATTTAAAAATATTTTTAATAACAATAATAATGATGATAATAGTACTAATACTAATAATGTGTATGAAACAAGTGATGCACGATGTAATTGCTCACTACCTGATAACTGATGCCCAGCCTATCCCCAAGCAGCCGGCCCCCCCAGCCCGGCTAGCCACCCCTATCTATTGTTCAGCATGATGCCATATGATATAGAATAACCCTTTGGGCAGTTTTGGTCTGCTGTCCTGGGTCTGTCCCCTCCCAGCTCCTGCTACACCCCCAGCCTGCCTGTTGGTAGGACAGTGAGAAGCTGAAAAGTCCTTGGCTAGGTGTAAGCACTGCTCTTCAACAATTAAAACATCAGCATATTATCAGCACTCTTCTCATCCTAATCCAAAACATAGCACCCTGCCAGCTACTAGGAGGAAAATTAACTCTGTCCTAACTGAAACCAGGACACCTGGTTAAAGAATTGTTAAAGAGATCATTGCAAGTGATACAGAGGGTATATGTGAATTGTTGTTAATGTATACTTGGAACAGTTTTGCAGTAAATCTGTTGGGTTTACTTTTTTGTTTTTCAATACATTTTAAATTATTTGGCTTTTAATACTATGTATATCTTTTGTTTGTACCGTTGGAAAGGAAAACAGAAATTTCATTCATTGTCTAAGATGCAGAAAACAGAGTCCAGATCTATCTGATACTAATTCAACCAGATTATTTTTCTGCTATACTAGTTTTCTGTTGAGAACTGAATCAAATTCAGTTTGACATTTAAAATCTTGACATGGAACCTGACCTTCATGTATTCACCCAAAATTACAGTTAAACTCAGTATGTTTTATGGAATCATCCACAATAATTGAGACAATTAGCACAAGACTGTTTCTCTCTGTTATGTTTCTCTCTTTGTGATTCTTGCACTAGAAACTACTTGCAAGCAAAGTGAAAAATCTCTTCTGTTATGGATGTTCAAGAACAATTTCAAAATAACTCCATGAACATAGCAATATAGAACACACAGAAATAAAGGCTATTTTGTGTTAACTTTGATTTTGGAAGGCCATTTGATGCTAGTCTGATATTAGGGGAAATAATGTGCTGGCATAATTCCACAGATGTCTGTTAAATTCTACCATTAGAAATGTTGGTCAATGAAGCAATATAACGTTTTAAATAGGATTTTGAGTTCTACTATAACAGGGTGGGAGGTTTACACTGAATCATTCCACAGTTTCCAACAGCAACAACAATTCATGTTAAACACAAGCAGAATGTGGCAGAGACTGTGAAATGCATAACAGCAAGCCAGGAAAAGGAAAGGAAAAGGAAAGGAGCAATCTAAATGACATTAAATTGATTAATTATATATTATGAATAGAATGGGTTCCTTTGTAACATTGCAGACAATTATAAATACATTAGGATTAGGAGAGAATAAATATATGGTGATATAATAAATCTTTTAATCATATGACACACCTTTCGGCTCTATGTTTATAAATAATAAATATTCAGTGGGATGTAAAGAAAAGATAAGCATGTATCCTGCATTCTATTTACAAAATACAATACATACACTTGCAATCATCAATTACGCTTACATTTTCCTTATCTTGCACCTACCTGGTGTTAATGGTGGTTCATACAAGGTTGACTCCCATGGGAAGGATATAAGACGATATGAAGAATGAGTGGGAAATTTAATCATGCTGTGCTCACTGAAACATTCACTTGGTAATTGGTCTGACTGAGCTTGAAGATTATTCTGTAAAGCTATACCACTTGTCACCTCCTGGCAAAGTCCCAGCTCCATTTACCTATCTACCTACCTACTTGTTTTCTAAGTACTTAGTTGGTCTTCAGTAAAGGAGCAAGATTATCCTCTTTTACGATATGAGACAGGATAATTTGTCCATGAGAAACGAGAAATGTTCAAACTAAGAATTTAATTAAGTACTCAGTCATCCCAGGCAAAGACCTTATACAATGTATGCTCTGCTTGCAGCTCTACAGGAATCAAACTCGTCCTAGTACCATTAGCAGTCACATAGACAAAAGGTGCCTTCTTCATTGTGCATATCTTGAAATACATTATTTTTCATAACATTTCAAAATTTTTCTCAGCGTGTTTTCAGTGCATAGCATGATATAGAAATATTTGAATTTTTTCATGGATGGAAACAGGACAGGTGAGGCTTTACTCCAAAGCTTGTCTCCCACGGCTTCTGAGCTGATGCTGTGTGGACTTTCTGAGGACACATGACCCTGTATTTCCAGGAAGGCCCATGTCCATGCTGCCTTCTTGCTCTTGAAATGGCAGGCAAATAGCAGGATGAGCTGCCTGGCCTGAGGCTTTAGTGTTCCAGGCATAGCCTGAGGAAAATTTTCAGTGTAATGGTGTGTGGCAGGGACCCAGAAAGCCCTGGCTTTCCATCAGTGCTCTAGGCAAGTTTCCATGGGAGCCTATGCTCTGTTTGACCACCACTGCCTTGTTTGCATGTTATTGTGCAAAAGGAAGGCTATGTCTCACAGAATGCGTTGCTATTCTTTGTCAGATAAATTACCCTCATTTCAGCTTATTCATAACCTTTAATAATGTAGATGTTTCTCAGCAGGCATTTTTCATACTAATATATTAACCCTGACAATCAGACCAATGGATGAATGAGGCTTGCTTACTACAGAGACACAAAGAAAATTCAGTGAATGTTCTTACAGGTCCTGCAAACTATTGATGCCCCTGTCAAGGAAAAAGGGGAACAAGAAGAAGGTGATAAGAAAAATTAAGAAAAGATCTATGTTTAGAACTATTTGTGGCTAGGGTGTATAGTAATACAATAAATCATAATTTGTATATTTATTAAAATCTTAAGGATATCAGAACTACTTGGGCAGAATTTTGTAATTCTTAACTTTCAAAATGAAATGAAATAAAAAGAAAGCAGTAGTAAGCAGGATGGTGACAGTCAAACTTTAAAAAATACTCCATAGGTAAACAGTACAGTAACTGAGATTAAAATAAAAAAAAAAAAAAAAAAAAAAAAAAAGTTATTAAATTGAATAAATAATTTAAAAAACAGTTTGGGAGAATAAGCTACAGCTGCTGGTGTCATTCTGTGTCATACAACGGCTTATTGCACAAATTGCTAGGGCATAGCAGAATGGAGCAGATGTACTGGTAAGCCTTGATGTGCAGTGCAAGGAGACTGGAAGTAAGCACTGGCACAGAGCTGTAGAGGAGCATTCTCACATGTAAGAAGACTGAAAGCATTTGCAGAAGAAACGTCTTAATAGACCTACTTAGACATTAGACCTACTTTTCCTGCAGAGCCTGAGCTTACTGTCCCTTCCCATGGGAGGTACAGCTAGAGCTGGCACCTCTTATTTTTGATAGCTACTGGATAAATGCTTATGTCCTGCAAACAGGAAGCCTCGAGGGAAGAACAGAAAGCCAGGAGTGCATCAGTGTGGTTAAAACACTGATAATGCTCATTAGGGACCAAGTAAGATTCACCTACAGTTTCAGCATTCTGTGCTTGGGTAGCTCTGGCTCCAAGAAATATTTGTGCAAGCCACATGTTTGACAGATCTGTGGAAGCTCACACAGACAGGCAGAGAAATTATCCAATACCCTAAGAATGGCGATTAACATAAATTTAAATTAATAAATAACACTTCAGTAGAAACGTTTCTCATTTTCTCTCTTCTCCCACATCATCTTGAAGCAACAAATAAAAGAAGCCAAATCAGCTGTCAAAAGGATATTTATTCCTACCTTCAAGTACATCTCTCCAACTAATAGAAAACAGTACATAAGCCTCTGATCTTGTAAGACTTATCCCAAGCAGGAACACAGGGAATTTGTACATAAATCATAAAATTTAATCTCTGAAACCTGTTTCCCATTCTGAAAGGCCATTATTAAGGCTGGAGATCTAGCATGGAAATATCAAATGATTTAGGTGTAAAGAAGTTGTATATGAGTATAAATGGTGGTTTCTGTTATGAAACCTCAGGTGCTGGTAAGGATCAGTAATAACACAAGGCATACCAGCTCTGCCTATGCTCTACTGCCAACTGATTGCATTTCTGCGTACAGCTTCCCTTTCCTTAGGCAGTGTAAGTGCTCCAGGCAAAAGATCCATTTCTTGTCTCATTGGAACCATAGGCAATAAAAATGAAAATAATAAATAACAGAACTCTACTGTTTGTCTTCCTAAAGGTATGCTTCTGGAAAAGAAACGACTGTTAGTAATCCTATGGTTGCCTTTATTGTTAATCTATTGTATCTTCTGCTAAGGGCTATGCTAAATTCTCTTTCAGTCAACATACTTACAGTTCCTGTAATCTTACAACCAGGACTTTCTATTCCTCAAGTTAGATGGGGCTTGTCTACAATTCACTTTTCCTATTACCACAGAATAAATCAGAATGAGGACTTACGACATATTAGTAACTCAGCACCAAGTCCCCACATGGACTGTTGCCTAATGATGTATGTAAAATATATAAAGCTACAGTAAGATCAAAATATCTTTTCCTACTATCAAGTGAGAAACATATTCCCCCAATGCTGAAGCAATGATGCTATAAATTGATAATGCACCTTAGTAACCCTAGGATTACTCTGAGTATTAATTACAGAACAAATAAGATATGGTTTGTTAAAATATTTCTATAAGCTATGGTTGTTGGGAGAATCTCATACCTTTGCTGACAGCCAAGGACATTGATTGTGTTCTTTGGGTATACAACATTTAACAAGCATGGTAGAAAATGTCCGTCATATATAAATGATACAGTCCTTTATACAAACATTTGTCTTCACTAAGACTATTGCAGTTTCACAGCTCAACAAAAATCTTTCTTGTTTTTAATTATGGTCTTAACTGTAATGAACAAAATGACCTTGGCACATTCAGTCTTTCAGACTTCTATTCCTGTCAGGAATAATAGCCAATAGGACACTCTGAGCACTGACCTTTTCAAGGTTTTCTACAAGATACCCTAATAACAATGTTTTACAAGGTATTTTGTTCCAATAGAGACAGGATAATGCTTCCCTGCACTTGATGTTCAGTTATTGTCCACATAATGAATCAGCAAAGAGCAGCTGTGGATCTGTAAATTAACACTGTAGATTGTGCACTAAATTCTCCACACTGACAAACCTCAAGATCCCAGATGAGGTACACAGAAGAACTGGAGCATAGCAGTATAATGCACAGGAATCCCTTTAATCTGCCCAATCTCAATGTCATGGTATGAAAGACGTCTGTATATAGTGAAGAGGTGAAAACTTGTTCATGTGTCAGATAAATTTAGTTTGCTTTCAGGTGAATCATTCACCAAGGGGAATATCTGAAAGATAGGACACCACTTACAGAGAGAAGAATTCCTTAATGAAAGTGCTTACTTGAAGTATATTCTGCTAAGAGGTCTATATATCGTTTCCTTTACTGCCTTCCAGAATACTTTATCTTATGAAGTTCAATTATCTTTTCAGAACAAACCCATTCAGGAAGAGGAAACGAGCTAGCTAGGAAGTGGGTTATTTTGCCTTTGTATAGCTGACAACACAAAAGTGTCCTTTGATGCTTAGACTGATTCTGTTTTAAAAAGAAAAATCATGTTTACCACCCACACAGTTTTTGGAGTTAAGGGTGGGGGAAGGGAGGTAACACAACATGTAATAAAGACAAAATGGTAAGAGTTCACTGCAGAAGATACCACATGCAGGAAAGTCTTGCGACGAAATATGTTAGAGTGCTCAGGATGCCAGAGAAATATTATCGCTAATTCCATGTTATAATTCTTTCCATTGCAGAAATATAGCTAGCCATTTTCTAACCTCCTCAATCCTGCACACTTGGTCTAGTCTTGGCTTTGTCGATCAAAATATCAATCCATTTTATGGCTTTGTGATACGGGATTATTTCTTTCAATATTTGATGTTAGAAGAGTAATCATTCATCGCATATAAGGAAATGCACAGTAAAACATTACTCACACAATACAGCCATAAGCAAGGTCAGCTCAATGTCAACAGCTCAGAATGAAATAAAAATTGGTTAGAATTACAAGTAAATAACTGCAGAGTAAATACTACACCACTATCACAAAAATTATTTATAGTCTCTTCAAAGATGAGAGGATATGACATTACACTTATTCCAAAGCTGCTGTTTTGCAACATGTACAACCTCCAGTTTTGGAGGGAAATGAGCAACTAACTGAATGTAAAGGCCTTCATCATGCCTGAAGTTTTCGTGTGCTATAGTAGACATTCAGAAGGGAGAAGTTAAATACAATTCTTTAAAATCGTCAGTGAAGAGTTGTCTGATATCTTGTCTGCCAGAGTTAATGAAAGAATTATGAATTGGATCATATAAATACATGAGTCAGAATCACAGAATTGCAGAATTGGTAGCCCACCCTCCAACTACGGTTGGAGGGTGGGCAGCAATATCAAATGCTGATATATCCATTCAGCAATGTAGATATAATTCATTTTTTTCTCAGTTCTGTAATAGAAAAAATACAGTACATAATTTCAAGTGCTCTGGAAAGCTTAATAAATATTTATGGTCAGTTTCACATAACACTTTGGTTTAAATTTTACAGGAAAGATTAAATTGCATCACAACCATTTCTCAATTTTCTTGTACCCAACAGCATTAAAAAATACATAAAAAAAAATCCTGGAAATGATTCTGGAACAGATAAATTTCATAAACTTTTATAAGATGCATATGCTTATACGTATATTTAAAATGATCTAGGATTAAATCTATAGGCACCCTATAAAATAAAAGGGGAAAATTGTAGACATTAACTACAATAGACTATTCTTGCCAAGCATATACTCTCAATAGTTTCATAGGCAGTTGCTACTAACTTCAAAGGACATTGGATATGCCATGAAAGGGAAAACAATTATTTTGCCTTAGAAATTCAAAGAAGTAGGATGTATAAAATACTTCTTGTGAAGATCTGTAGCTTTCCACTCTTTCTTTTCATCATAAAGGCATGTAAAAAAAGACCTGAAATAGTGTAAAATATACAACTACATGCCAAATTTTTTATTTGCATTGCCTAAGTAATGCTGTAACAAATGACTATAAAGTGGAAGGGTTCATAGAAAAATGCTGTATGATGTAGAAAGGATGAGAAAGAGCTTGGTTTCCCTTTGAAATGGAAAAAGTGTTTATTCAAATTAATTCATCATTGGAGGTTAACAGTAGAAAAGAAATACAACACTTGCACAATACAACTGCAGAAAGAAGAAAGCAACACTCAAAAACACCTTTCATTTCTAGCAAAGAGCAGCTGGATTAGAGTATTTCCTTGCTGTCATGTACATTTCTTCATACCCTAACAATCCCTTCTGCCAAGACACCATGGTATTTGATCCGTCTCTTGCTTAAAACCAGTGTTACTAGTCCAGCCATGGGAGAAGAGAATAAGGGTCACTCAGCCTCAAAAATGCAGCCCCAGAAAGACGGAGATGGAGGTGAAGCGCAGGACAGCACCAGGTGCACAGGTATCAGAGCATGATCCTCCCATCACTGGGTTATTTTTTTGCCCTTAGCCATCTGCTTCTACAGCAACCATCTACTCTGCCTAAAACTAACTTCTCTTGACTGGGACACACACACACAGAAACCAGCCAACCTCCACCACCACCACACACACACACAACCACCCTCCCCCCCCCCCCCAAAAAAAAAAAAAGACAACTCTGACCCACAAGGAACAAGGAGTGATCTTCTCATCAAGGACAAATTGTTTAGGGCTTTCCTACTCTTTGCTCTCCATTTAGTGACCCTTCTGGTCAATATGTCTTCTTTTTAATATCCACAATAACTATAGCATTATTCATCTTACCAATGGATCCTCCCATGACATCTAACACTACTTACATATTCCACAAAAGAGCAATGGCATAAACTTAATCCAAGCATTCCTGTAACTACCACTGTGTATAAATCATACCTGATACTGGCAACACAGTTTTCCTTTCTCCTCTTAGCAGTATAATATTTTTATTAGAGAATGTAAATCTAAATGACAAAGGGCCTTGATCTCCCATCCTACTGGCATTCTTATACCATTAGTGCTCTTACTTTTATTGGATATGTCAGAGGTCTTCTTTAGTATTCTTTTTTATTGAGGTTGATTCAGTATTCACTGGGCAGGAGACAGACTGATTTTACAGCATGTTCCCAGGGCAGCTAGACCTTTTGAACCTATGCCACATACTCAAACCTAACAGTCAACTGTACAGACATGTTCTATTCTGCTTTCCCATATCTTCTTCCTAAATGAGTATACTAATCATTCTTCTCTTGACTTTTCATTATTTACCACCCCGTCAAAAACCTGAGATTTCACATTACCAAATTTTTGCCAGCTCCTTTTAAGGGAAGCACAGATCCTCCTGATAAGTGTGTTTGTGTATTTAATCATGCAGCCAAGATGTCCCTCACAAAACAAAGTTGCTACACTTCAACCAGAGTACAGTAGTTCATTTCTACCTTAGACAGAAACTTCCAGCTCCTAAATCATCCACACTGTTGATATAATGATAACATTAAATAATTGCTTAACACACACACACAATAAATAAATAAATAAATAGATAAAATTAAAAAAAATAAATACAAAAAATAAAATAAAATAAAAATCCACCTTCTCACATTTCTTTAACTTCTGTTTAGCAGGAATCATAGCTATGTTGCAATACTAGTGCAGTGGCTATAAAAAAAATACAAATTAAAATAATAAAAATACAAATTAAAATAAAAAAATACAACTCCACTACCCAGCAGCACTTTTAGAAGAGATCTTATTGCATTCTAACAACATAAGCAGCAACTTAGCACCTGCCAAGTCATAGCATCAGCCTCTGTGTGATTAGCATCACCTGTTTTAAACAGTCATTAGGGGGCCCCATACAATTTTGCACACAATTTTCTGCTGAATTACTCTGAAGCACAGCTCCAACCGATGGTGAGAGCAAGTGTGAAAATGTATGTATATTGTTTTATGGTGTCAGATATCCTTCTCCCTAACTTTCTCCCTAACTTCTCTTTGAAATCTGCATTTAATTCAAATTTCCTCGTGAGTGTTGTGTAACTTTTTGCACACCGTAGCAACCCTAGCAACCTCGGTGGATGACACATGTCATTCTGGAGGATGCTGTGACAGTCCAAGCTTTGGGGCTGTTGGAAGGAGGGAGTCCTAGTTATGTTGAATATATTGCTATTTCTTGGTGTTTTCTAGATAGAGTCTTTCCTTTGCTGATGCAAAAGGAAGGCATATTTTCCAATACATTGGTTAGCAAGGTGTCAGTTCATTGAACAGGGGATCTGCCTAAGTCAAAGGACAATTGAATCTCCTCTGCAGAGTTGTGAGCTCCCCCTGACACACAGAAAGAATGATTTTTAAGGCAGCAGAGACCATACCCTTCTTGGGGCTATCCCTTCACTGAAGGGCTTTGGTGACAGGCCTTGTATAGGGGCAGGAATAAAGAATCACTGGTCTGGTGCCCCACAACACTAGGAGATTATGCTAGTGTTTTGCCAATGCAGAGTTAAATTCATGTGGTAGAAATAAGCAGAACTGCAGAAATCTAAAAACAATTCCTAGATTTTCATGTCTACTGTTGCAAGGAAATTCCAGTTTTGTAAGACTACACTACCCGATAAAGTTCTCAATAGAGAGGTCGTAGTGTTTTTTCTTAATGTGAAAGACAGGAATGTGTGGTAAGGTGATTACTCAGAATAAACAACATGTTACAAGTGGCATACATTTCAACTGCACTTATTTTCTCCCAGAAGGAAAGAATTGGTACCTGCTGTGTATTTATGTCACTTGCTAACTATGCAGTTATTGAGATTGTGTTAACCTTGACTCTGTTTCTGTTTCCAAGGGGAACTGAATGTCAAACACTTTGATGTTCATCTCATCTTCTGCATCTGAATGTTTCCATAAAATGCCCAGTTCTATGTCTAACAAAATCCTCACTGCTTCTGACTTATAATGATTTATCTTTTAACTGGAGAATTTGCCAAAGTGAATCATTTTTGTAAGCTATTTGAAATAATTGATCCAGGTTTGTAACAAGAAGAGAAATGTCACCTGAATATAAAACAAGGAGCATTGCCTGCTGAATTTCTTTTTTTTTATCTATTCAATGTTTTGGTGATGACTGAATGGAATAGGCTTTCTTTTCTAATTTTCCAAATGGAAAAGAAAAGTATTTTGATATGTGTTAGGATATAACATATATATAATGTTATAATAATATAACATTATATAATAAGTATATAATGATATATAATCTTTTCTATTAGTGAAAGCAATTAAAAAAAATATCTCAGCCCAGATTTACATGAACTAGAACTAATGTAGCTTGTTCCTGTCAAATGCATTTATTTATTTATTTATATTTTCAAGAGAACTGACTGCATCTGGATTTGCAGAAAGAAGATGAAATTCTGCAACATTCATCAATGTATGGTCTAGACCAGATTTATTTTGTTGAATAAATCTGACTAGGGTTAAAACAAGTTTTTTTTTTTCTTAATCTTAATGCTTTGCAAATATATTCATACCGATTAAACAGTTGTGTGTCCAAGTTTGATGCTGTTTATTTGCATTTATTTGCATTTATTTTCAGGCTTATGAATAGAAAAAACAAGATTCCTTCAGGCCAGGATGAGAAATCCATCTTCATTCCCACATTATACTGTAAAGACCTGGGATTCTATAAAAAAAAAAAATAATAATAATAATAAAAAACTATAAATAAGTCAACAAAAAAGATAGGGCTTGCTCTGCCTTATTTCCTCATAATGTTGCTTACAGAACCTGTTGCTCTTCAAAGCTTTATGGAAAAATTTGTTTGTTCATTTATTTCTTTGTTTCTTGTCCAATGGTGATTCATCACTGCACAGGTTGGTAGGATTTCAGAAATTTCTCAGGAAATAAAAACATTCCTTTTAAATTGAAAATTCAGAACCTTTACTTTCTTACTTCTAGCCTGTATATAGGAACTCTGTTTCCTTGTTCCATGAGGATTTGGTTTGATGGATGCTGGGCAATGCTTCTTACCAATGGGGAAGACACTGATAGGGCAGCAGACTCTGCCTTCTGCTATGTGCAGTATTCACCAAGCTTTAAGGAAGTAAAGAAAGGTATAAACATTAAAAATCCCAGTGGACTTCTCTTTTTGGACAAAAACATAATATTATTTTTTACTTCTTGCTGTTTTTTCTTCCTGTTCCAAAATCCAATAAAATCTGTCATGCATTGTTTTAGTAGCTCATCTTTACTGCTTGGAGTTTGTTTCTGTCTTCTTGGCAGGATGATAGTTTTTAAATGATTTCTGTTTTGGTTATCAGATCTTTCAATCTAGTCTTTTTTTTTTTTATGAGTTAATAGCCTTTAATAAAAAAAAAAAATCTGTTGTTGGGTATTTTCTCAAAGCTTATCTTTTCCTGATCTTTAACATGACTATGATTTTATCTCCATGAGATGCAAAGTCTCTGTGCCTAGATATCTTATATACATAAGAGCTGACTGACAGCATTGTCTCCTTGAATTTTTTGTGAAGGATTCAAGAGAGGAGGTGATATGATAATTAAATTCCTGAATTTCCCATTTCCCATTTTTCTTTGTGAATAATGTAACTTGAATGATAGACAAAGACAGAAGGATGCATCTATTGATCACTTGGGTTCTTCAGCTGCGGGGAAGGGAGTTTTAATATTTCATTGCTGACAAATCTGTGGTTCCTAAAAGTCTTGAGGACATAAAAATAAAAAAATAAAAAAAAGAGAGTTGATAAACCATCTCTAGCCAGCCCTGCTGGGAAAAAACAAACAAACAAACAAACAAACAAAAAAAACATAATTCATGCACTATTTATACTTTTCAGTATGGTATAAATTCATAACTTGAATCAGTGGGGTAATTCATACTTTCATAGAGTTGCTCAGGTATATATGAGCAGGGGAGAGAGGAGTTTCCAAATACAGGCCCAAACTCTGTACTCTGTTACTGCTTTGAGGTTGAAATCTCAATCCGTTCTCGTTTTGCTTTGAGAATTAAATCTCTATCTTTTTGCAATGAACACAGAGCAAAATCTGCACTGATTCCAGCAGGAGAAATAATTCACACCATGATCACCAGGTGTTTTGCAAATAATAATTAAGACTCACCCCTGTGAAATAAATGAGTGCTATCACTCTCATTTTACTGATGGGAAAACTAAACCAGGAGACACTGTAGGATTTGCTTAGTGTTGCATGCAGTTGAGTACAACCAGGCACTTGTCTCATAATCGCTCTCCTTAATAACTGGACCAGTCATCCTTCCCAAACAAAGTTGAATGAAAAAGAAAAAAGAATGTCTGAAGGATTATGTGTTAAGCCTAAAGACTCTTTACGGAGGTGTGTGTGCCCAGTAAGTCCTGTGCTGGTGAAAATTCTTCTGTGGTCTACACACCTTGAAACAATTCTAAAGTTATGGCAGAGTTTATAATGCAGATGTATACACACAGAATTATTATTTTTGAAGAAGAATGGTTTTCTTTTTAATAAGTAAAAGTCAGGCATTAATAATGAAGGTGTGCTGTCATGAGCTTGGAGAAGGTACATACAAATGTACTTATAGTGGTCAAACAAAAATTAACTGCTTTTCATCACCACACAAAACAACAGCAAGTGTGACATTTGATTTGTCAGATGCTGTTTCCCTGTTTGTTTTACACACCAAAAGTTACTATTTCCAGCCCATAGCCACTAGCGACAACCCTGGAATTCAGTACCTGTAAAATTGCCTATGAACTAACTGGCTCAAATGTCTCATCTCATGCAATTGTCCTTCAGCATAATTCATATTACTGATTTGCTTTGGACCATATTGCGTTCTGTTCTGTTGAATATAGGTACTTTTGCTGATTCTAAACTCTTAAGCAGGCCTGTAATTTTTACTTCCTGAGCATGGCTAACATGGTGGGATCAACCTGGCTGCTCTTCCAGGTGATAATGCCTAATCTTCCTTGTTCGGATGAAGAGCATTTTCTGAAAATTTATAACCAAGACAGGAAATTAGGAAATTCCAGGTTTCAACCAATCTTATCCTAAAGATAAAGACAGTTAAAGACAGTTATCCTACGTCAATTCAAATAGGTCAAATGATAGGATGTTCTTACTTCTCCCTGCAGTTCAGTAAGTTGAGTGTGCACAGCATGTAGCATGCAACACCAGGGCAGTGACAGTTCCCAAGCGTGCCTTCCTCCTTCATCATCTTGCAAGCAGGCACATCTCTGACAATGACCTGGTTGGAAGAGATGATGCATTTTGCATTTCCAACATAGTCTTCTTTCATTCTGATTTTTTGTTGTTGTTTTTCTGTTTCTATCAAAGAAGGTTTGTCAGGCAACAACATTTCATTATTTCTAAGTTCGCTAAGTTTAGGACAAGTAGGGTCTCCTACTTGAACAATTTCCTAATGGAGCTGGCAGGAAAGGAATGTTGCCAATCTACAGGGAATGCAATTAAAAATAAATAAATAATAATAATAATAATAAAATATATATAAAGGCTTTTGAGCTCAGTTAAAAGTCCCTTTCTTCACCTACTGTTTCATACAAAAACAGCAATTCTGAGAAAAAGCAAAAAGGAATCACTGAAACTGTGATGTTTCCTAACAGAGAGATGCTTCCTGAACACTTGTGCTTTCCAGCACTGGAGCCACCTTGGCAGTTCCACCTGGCATCCTTCCTGCTCCAGGACTACTGGTCTTGGGAGTTTGTCACTCCACCTCAGGGCTCTCTTGCTTTGCTCTACAATGGGCCATGGGAAGATCTGACAGCTGGACTGTTCAGCAGAAATCAGATGAAGTTCTTGCTGAATGACCTTTCGCTGTGCTTGCAGTAGCAGCTTAATAAGCTGCTGCTTTGGAAGTTGTTTTAATGACATATCTATTTTGCCCACAAAACTCTGCAGCACCTCTGATACATGGTACAATAGCAGGGTAACTGAAGAAATCAGAAAGAAATAAATCTCCTTTGTATTTTTGGGCCACTTTCCCTCTTTGCAATCAACAGGAGGTTTGTCATGACTTCAAAGAGAGCAGAAACAGGCCCTCTGTTTGAAGTATAGTTTGCAAGCTTCTGAAGCTCACTACAATGGCTCAAATTCAAGATGAAAATTGAAGGGTTGAAACCTTTAATTAAAAAGAAAATCAACAACCAAAAAGCCCCAACTTTAAAGCCATAAAGAAAAGCTTCAGCTCTAAGGAATATGGTCTGGAAACCCTTCAGGGATAAATTATTGTAATTTTTAGCCTTGCACCAATGAGCAGTCACTTCCACTGGAGAGAAAAATACAAAGCAAAACAAAAGGAAGGAATTTTCAGCTTGATCATGTTGATTCATCATCATTTAACAATGAAAATAGAAAGGAAGAAAAGAAAAATGAAATTTCCTAGCTGCTATAAAGCAGTTCTACTGCTGACTTCATCTTCTTTAGATCATCATGAAGAAAGCCAAACCTCACTTGAAGTGCCTTGGTGAGGGTTCCTCTGAAATAAGCAAGTGGCCCTGCAGGGAAAGAGAGAGCAAGCAATTTTTTCTTGCTGTTTGTTATCACAGTTCCCTTAAAGAGGAAAAGAGTGGAATAGAGTTGGTGCTCCAGCATACTGCATAGTGCTCCACTATCCCTCAGCAGCAGTGTTTCATGATGGATTGCCCTGTTATGATGGGCTCTCCAGCCCTGTACCTTGGCTGGGCTGCTGGCTAAGGAAACACTGGCTGCCTTCTTCAGAATTTTCCTTCTCATTTGTATACAGTGGGAAGAGGATTCAGCAGAAAAGTGTGCCCCGAGCAAGGGACCTCACAAATGACAAATGTTTGATGGATTTTAATACATTTGCACTGCCATTGTCTTTTTAGGGGTCGCTGTATGTGTTTTTTATACACAAAGTCAGAAATGTTTGACCGGGAAAATCTCTGATTTCACTGATGTACTTAAAAGCATTGGCTCTGACAAACCATACATGAGGTGTCTTGTCTGAAGGGTAAATCCATTCATAATAACTACTAAAGAACTGATAAATAATGATGAGGAGATAAAACAATTATTGTAATCATTTCTAGATCCTTTGTGTTTATCTAAAGTCACATTTAATCATTTTGTAAACTACTGGTGTGCCTGAGATAATAAATATTATATGGAGACAGGTAAGGGGAAAATGATGATACATATGTCAGCCTACAAAATATATGGCAGTCAGCATATATGCTAATCAATGAGAACACTGCTACAATTAGTCTGAAAATACACCCTTACAAATCATTTTTACCATTCTGGAGAAATGTGTCACAAGTTCTAATGTTTCAGCTTGGTAAGACATGACAGATGAAGTGTCACTGTGTGATTAGTAATAGGGGAGGGCAATGGTTGAGTTAAATAAAGCCTGAACCATTGCTCCTCACTCAAAACAAACCCAATTACTGAGTGTCTGAGAAAGACCGAGGACATATGAGACACCCATCTCCTGTCACTGCCCATCACACCATCCGTAACAAACCAATCTCCACCTACACTCCACACGTTCATCCTCTTCTTTTAGAGCTCATTCCCCTGCACTTGTATTTCTTTTTGGTGTGGGGCATGATGATCCTCAAGAAAACCCTCTGCTTGTTCCTGATCCTTATCAGTATGATTTTTTTATTGTCCTGCAGGAGTCTGAGACAATATTTTCACAAAACTGCAGGACCCAACTGCACTGGGAATATGCTTGTGTTGGCAGAGGAAGAGAGTGGCTGTGCCTGTATGCCCTGGAGGGCACTTGCTGCCTCCAACCACAGCTTTCCAAGTCTGTAGAACTGTGTTTGCCCCCAGGACATGCCAAACAACAGAGCCCAGTACAGATGTTTTCAGAGGAACTTGCCGAGAAGCTGTGGAGAAGCAAAAAGGAAGACACAAAATGAATTTTCTGTGGAAGATGAACAAGCATACCTGCTGAATGTCTACCTTACCAGCAGAATAGATAAAATGAGTAAACTAGAGGCAAGGGAAGACTTGAGACTAACCTCTATTGACAAGAAATAAGGGTAGTGGTATAGCTGATTGCATTTATTTTTCAAAGGTGAAGTGCATAGCATGGCGAAGAAAACAGTTCAGCCAAAGTTGCCATCCTGAATACTAGTTTTATTTTAAGTTAATAAAAAATATAAATATTTTTATTTCAGCTGAAAATATCTTTGTCTTCCTTTCACATCATTAAGGGGGAAGAAAGTAAAAATCCATCCCTCAAAGAATTCGCCATCGGAGAAATTTTTAATGATTTTTATTTTTCCATTTCTCATTCACTACTATTTATGCCTGAATTTTTACCAGATTTCTCTCACAAACGAGTACAGCTACCCTTAGGTACCTTTGAGAATACCAGAACAGAAAGGAAAGGTAAGATTATTTCAGAAATTTTTTAATTATCATGAGGAGAGAGTTGGGGAGGACCATGTCTTAATGAGGAATAGAATTATTATGCTATGAAGGAAAGAGAATTATGATGAGGTCTCCAAGAAAAACAAACAAACAAACAAAAAAATTTGGAACAACTTGTAAAATTGCGGAAGTTTATGCTCATCTCTTCTCTAAATCTGATGGATATTTTCAAATGTATCTGATCATAAGGTTTTACAGTAATGAGAGTGGATTTAAAGTAAAGCGGTGTTATCTTGTTTCACCAATGCTAATATCTGGAGCTATAAGTAACCAAACCTCAATGCTTTAGGTCCTGGACAGTCCTTGGACAATGTTGGAAGAACATTGTATTGAGTTGGCTGTTTTTGTTTGTTTGTTTGTTTGTTTGTTTTTTATTTCATTTTGGTTTTTAATCCACTCTTTTATATTGCTAATTCAGTTTTTGGTTAGTAAATATGATGTTGTGTTTGTCTAAACTGCTTCTATCCTGTAATCAGACTAATACATTTATAATTGCTTTTGTGGTGTTCCACTACAGTCGCCTCCTGAGAGCATCCTGGTTTCTGTTGTTTTCTTGAGATATTTTGAATGAGTTCCATAAAACATATGGCTTTTCTGACAATCAATACACACATTTCTCTTCTTAGAATAACATAACCACCTTATCAAAGTTATTGTCACAGTATATAATTAATATTATGTGACTTTTTTATTTTTCCATTTGTGAAAAAGCCAAAAAGATCTTTGCAGAAATCATAGAATCATAGAATATCCTGAGTTGGAAGGGACCCTTAAGGATCATCAAGTCCAACTCTTGACACCGCACAGGTCTACCCAAAAGTTCAGACCATGTGACTAAGTGCACAGTCCAATCTCTTCTTAAATTCAGACAGGCTCGGTGCAGTGACCACTTCCCTGGGGAGCCTGTTCCAGTGTGCAACCACCCTCTCTGTGAAGAACCCCCTCCTGATGTCAAGCCTAAATTTCCCCTGCCTCAGCTTAACCCCATTCCCGCGGGTCCTGTCGCTGGTGTTAATGGAGAAAAGGTCTCCTGCCTCTCGACACTCCCTTACGAGGGTGCTTTCAGGTGTCTGGATGTCTATCCTGCAGAACAAACACTTCACAGAATTTCAGAGTGGTCAAGGTTGGAAGGGACCTCTGGAGATTATCTGGCTTACCACCCCTGCCGAACAGGATCACCTAGAGCATGTTGCACAGGATGGCATCCAGGTGGCTTTTGAGTATCTCCAGAGACAGAGACTCCACGACCTCTCTGGGCAACCTGTGCCAGTGCTCTTTCACCCACACAGGAAAGTGTTTTCTCATATTAAGATGGAACTTCATGTGTTTCAGTTTGTGCCCACTGCCTCTTGTCCTGTCGCTGGGCACCACTGAGTCTGGCCCCATCCTCTTGACACTCTCCCTTCAAGTATTTATACATGTTGATAAGATCTCCTCAGTCTTCTGTTCTACTAGCTAAATAGGCCCAACTCTCTCAACCTCTCCTTGTATCAGAGATGCTCCAGTACCCCAGTCATCTTTCTTGCCGTTGTCTGGACTTTCTCTAGTAGCTCCATGTCCCTCTTGTAGTGGGGAGCTCAGAACTGGACACAATACTTCAGGTGTGGCCTCACCAGGGCTGAGCAGAGGGGGAGGATCACCTCCCTTCACCTGCTGGCAGCACTCTTCAAAATGTACCCCAGGATACCATTGGCCTTCTTGGCCATAATAGCATATTGCTGACTCATGGTCAGCGTGTTGTCCACCAGGACTCCCAGGTCTCTTTTACAGAGCTGCTCTCCAGAAGGTCACCTCCCAGCCTTTACTGGTGCTTGAGGTTATTCCTCCCTAGGTGCAGGACCCTGCACCTGCCCTTGTTGAGTTTGATGAGGTTTCTCTCTATCCAACTGTACAGGTGCCAGGCCTTCTGGTGTATCAGCCACTCTTTCCAGTTTTGTGTCAGAAACACATTTTGCACTTAAGCACATTCTGATGTGTCAAAGCTAATCGTTTTAATAATGTATTTCACAAATGGAGACCTGAATAGGGCAGTGTCTGGAGAGAATTTCTCTTTTTTTTAAAAAAAAAAAAAAGGTTTTGTTTATTTTTAGCTGTAGAGTGGTCTTTTATATAGCTGAATTCCTGTCCCAGTAGGATTACAACAAATAATGTTTCCCCCTATGGAATATAAACAGTATATTTTTTACTGTTAGTGCTGAAGCCTGTCCACATGTAAATTTCATCTCCTCTAATCTCAGTATTTTTCTTCTGGCAGAATAATAATCTCTGTTTTTGATGTCAACCTACCTTTTATCCGTTTCTGTAAGCACTATAGTTACTGCTGCCAAACACTACTGACCTCCACCTGAGCTTGTAAAAGACAGTCGAACATGATAGGTCTGGTCAGAAATGGCATATATGAAAGGATTGTGCCTTCAGACCCTACACCGTAACACAATGGTCAAGTTGTTCTTTTTTTGTTTGTTTGTTTGTTTTTAATATAATTTTTGAGTTTATTCCAATTCACCCCTTTCAAATTTCTGTTCTACACATGCTTCTTCCACTTCTGTCTATTCTACACTGTATTATTCTTATCTACTATCACTGTATCTACTTATTACACTTATTCTACACTGTATTCTTCACTCTCTCTACCATGAATAAATCACCAGTCAATTTTGTCTTTCTTAGATTTAGAAGGATCAGCTCTAGGTTACATTACACCTCCTCTTAATTTATTATACCAAACCAATTATATACAGCGGCATGTCAAAGAATCCTTTTTGTTGTTTTGGAGTTGTAGGCAGTTCATTCCTACTTGACTTTAATTTGGTTTTACCTTTTCTTCAATTAAAGTTAATGAAGCAACCATCTCATTCTGTTTCCCCTTAAAGCATTTCATTTTATTTCTACTCTTCTTGTTTTAACATAATAAAGTTTCATGTCTTGCCCTTCATGACAATAGCTCTCACAATATCTTGGGTCTCATTTGAAAGCAAAATGGCATTCACCATCTTCTCTAGCACAGTAGTCCACCAGGAACAGTGATGTTCAGCCTTTGTGCCTTATAATAATTCAAATAAATAAACTCAGACAATGGCATGCAACTTCACGCCATTTGTCATCAATTTTTCATTTCAATCTTTTACATCATATTTTTCAGTAAATTACCAGAGAAACAAGCAAACAAGGAGGGCAGAAAAGGTTGTGGAAAACAAAATAGATTCTGTAAAATCATAACTGAATACTTTTGTCTGCATAAGCAAATGTATTCTAGACCTGTGGAATAAAAGAGCTGAATATTCACAACTATTTTCCTCTTTTTTTCTTTTTTTTTTCTTTTTAACTAGATCTAAGAGCTTTCTCTGAACCTTAGGCAATAAAGATGCATGCTTTTTAATCCACTATATTAGTTAATTCTTGTTTGCCTATAAATGGTTTAATTTATAATAATGTGTATCCCTGAGCTGTTCTAAATGCAAATCATATATTTGTTATATAAGAAAAATTCATAATGTAGTCAAAATGGCCTGAAAGACAGACCAGGTGTTATTATAGTTTCCATTTTCACTGGAAATAGTTATGCCTGGATATTCAAGAATAGATTTTGTTAAGAAAGTCAACCCATCCCTAGGTTTGTGATATATTTTCCCCTTTTTATTTTTTTTTTAATTTGTATTTTACTAAATGTCATGTGACCTTGGTAAGAAATTTAGGAAGGAAAACAAAACAAAACAAAATAAAACAAAACACCATGGTAAATTCAAACCAAACTGGCAATTGCAGAACACTCGTTTGTCCTCAAAAGTGCAGAAGGGTGCTGAGCTCCCCAAGTCAGCTGCTGTCCTGGAAGGAATTTAATGCTGCCAGTAGTGGCCTAAACCACTACACTGTCCTGGGAAGTAGGGCAATTCATCCCAGGGTCAGCGTTGTGCCAGCTATGGGACTGCCTCTGGGACTGGTGCTGGCACCTGCACAGCATCTTTCTACAGAGTGTAGATGTAGGTGCACTACTTAGCTTGCAGCTGGCTTGAAAGTGCTAACACATTGCTTTTCTGGATTGGATGGGTATGTGCCAACCAGCATCTAGAGCTGGCTACCTTTCAAAATAAATAAATCTGGCCATCTCATTCACACGTACAACTCCAGTAAGCCCCAGTTCACTTTAAATTATACGAAGGGTCCTGATTCCTATCATACCTTTCAGCAAATGTATCACCTGAAAAAAGACAGATGTTAAACCAGAAGGGCACTGGTCAAAATTAGAGATTGTGTAGTTCAGTGGAAGTATTTCAACTAACTGTAACTGTTCTTCCTCGCAAAAACAATGGCAAGGCTGTTGGGCTACTTCACCGACTTCTCACAGCTCTCTCTTACTCTGTTTTCAATGCAAGTCTTGGCAATATTCATAACCTTTTCTTAAATGTTATGTGTTGGCTAAGAAGGAGAATATTATAATATTTGCCTGTGGAAATCTAAGAATATACTCAACATAGGGAGCAGCAGCTCCAGCCCACCCAAGCACTCCTTAACTACCCAGTCTCCCTTCCTTCCCACAACAACAACAGGACCAAACAAGCAAAACATCTTTATGTAAAGACATATTAATAGCCCTATCTACCAACTGCTGGATCTGAAACCTCTAGAAATAACTCAGTCTTAATAAGCACTGTGAAACTAACAACTACAGAAATGTGAAAGCAGTTTTAATACTTGGAAATGGAGGTACTCTGCCAGCTTCCTTGCAAGGTTTCGTGCTGCCCAGGCTTCACCACAACTGTCCCAAGCCAGGAGGACATTGTCCACTATTGTACATTAGCTTTCAATAGGTGTCAAGTTTCTGATCGCCCCTTAGTTTATTTACAGGCTCTTTCCGCAAGGGACTGAGGGTGCACGAACATTTTCTCTTCTGCAATCAGTCTCCTTTATGAGTCAAGAGGGTGATAAGGAATTTCTAGGATAACTGTTCAGTGTCTCAGAGATAACTATTGAGTGTCCCTTAACTTTTCCTTCAGTTAATCTGTATATGTACCAGTTTAGTTTTCCAGGCTCTCTGTAAATTCCAAAGAAGGAATTAGTCTATAATGTTTTTCTTTTAATGTTTTTTTTTTGTTTGTTTGTTTGTTTTTTTTTGTTTTTTTTTTTTTTTTTAATTTTTCTATGCTAATTTGTAGCAGCTCCTCATCCTGAGCTGGAAAGTTCAGTTTGCTCTTGTCTATTCTGAAATACACAGTTTTCAGGAAGGATGAAGAATGTTCCTTTCTTATGATAAAGACAGGACTTAGAAGAATTAAGGGGAACATGCATCTCCATCTGAGCTTTCCTTTACTGATGAGGAAGCAGGAGCCACAGAGTGTATGAAAAAATTCAGATAGATAAACCATTCTTCACTCTTGTATAATAGACTATCCTCTGGCTTTAGCATATGGCCAGGATATCACACAGAACAACAGTTTCTTATTATAGATTAGGAACAGCACTGAGCAGCTTCAAATCCATCTGCCCATACAAAAATAGTTTCTTGCTGGGATCTTCCTTCTAATGCTGAATTATTTCTGCCCACAACCCCCTTCTTCCCATATGATTTAGGAATCAATGGACTTTTTAAAAAGTATAATTAAAAGGAACAGACAGCTCCCCCTATCCAGTGTCTGTACAGTGGCCTGGCATTAAACATGAGGCCCACAGTCCTCCCAGACATTGTCAGGACAACTTCATAAAAGGTATTGCTACTGTGTTGATTCAGTATTCTGTGAATATCCATATGTAGTCCTTCTCTTGCAATCAGATTTTTCAGAGCCCACTCTAGGATTTGTGCAGAGCCCCTCTGTAGTCTGTGCATTCTGTAACAGTGCAAGATGTGGCTTTCCCTGGATTTGCACCAATGGGGCCATTTCCTAGTTTTTCATTGTTCTTTAACCAAGACTTCTGTTTTCAAGGAAAAAATAAAATAAAATCTTGGTGCTAATTTTTTTTTTTATTGGTATTGTGGTTTTTTGTTTGTTTGTTTGTTTGTTTTCCCCCAATCTCTTTTTTGTGCCTTTGTATTCTACTGCTTACAATTTTTCTTACATTTTTTCCTGTTATTCTTCCCAGCCAGCTGATTTTCCTAATCAAAGTTTTCTATGCATAATAAAAAATAAATAAATAAATAAAATCCACCATCTTTTCAATCTTGTTTAATCCTTATCAGCTCAAAACTAACTACATTTGCTTCCAACAGTAACAACATTTTTTCAATTTGTCCTCAGTTGGAATGTTCCCTTTCCAAGTTGCCTGATGAAAATCTTACCCTTTGCTGAAAAGGGTATGTGAAGGCAGTCTGACATGAGTGCTCTCGCTGCTGTATTTTGAATTCAACACTGCATATCCAGCACAGTGCTGTAGTATGCTTCCCAAAACTCATAGGAGCCCAGCTTTCATCTCCCTTGTCTGAGTTGTGTATTGGTTTAACTCCACACAAGTCTATGAAGTTACATTGATATAACATAGGGATGAGAGATTGGAGAATTGGATCTACATTGGTTTTATTTTTGCAAAGCCACATCTTTTTCTAACTCAATTTGAAGCACTCAGGATTGTTTCAAGCTATTCTTCCAAATTAATATCTTCAATTTAGAGCCTGCTTCTGAAGTACTAGAAGCAGAATACCTTGAATACAACCATGTCCAGGCCCCTGAAGTATTTTAGTGAAATGCTTATGGTATGCCCACTTACAGAATGGGAAAAGCCTTTTGGAAAGGCAAAAATGGAGCTGTATACGCTGAAGTGGGCTGTGTGTGTTCTACTTCTAGGTGAGGAACTAGTGGGAAATTGAGGTGGAAATTAAATAACACATTAACAGGTTAACTGTCTGTATAAATCATAGCTGATCATCACCCATTTCCTTAAAGTATATCTTTAAAAAAACTTAGACTTTCAAAAAAAAAAAAAAGTTAGATATAAATCATCGGCTTCTTCTTGGTAATTAAATCATTGTTGAGATACACATTACAGATACATCAAAGAAGAACGTGATTTATGTTTTCCATTAGCTGTTGAAATGCTTCTTGGGCACTGACAAGAAAACACGGAGTAAATAAAAGTAAATTGCTACAGACTGTGTCTCACTGTAACAGTGATTATGTTAAAGACTTCTGCTGTGTCAGGAGCTGTAAGAAAACCTCAAAACTGATCACACTGACATTCCTTCAGGTAGAAGAATGCTTCAAGTCACCGCAGTGTTCTTGCATGCACCCTGTGTTTCTCCTCTTGAGGAAGATGTAAAAAATACATGGCCTCAGGAAAAAACCTGGGGGACGGAGAATCTGGTGTATGTTCTTCTCTACAGAATACACTCAGGCCTTTTCTGTACCTCTTTCAGCCTTTTTCAGCTGTGGATCATTTCATTAACCCAAAGACAGTAAACTTTGGTATAGCCAGTCTAGTGAGAATAGTCTGGATTTTTATTTATTTATTTTTTTAAATCTAGGGTTCTTAACTAATAACATGTTTTGAAAATGACATTTTGCTTAAAAATAAACAAACAAACAAATCCTATAAGAATGATTACATTTTTTCCATACTGGGAACTTATCCTGACACATTTGATAGGGCGTTATGCAAAAAACAAGACGAAGAATACTGTAGAGGAGCTTTTAGCTTTGCTGGGATGATTCTTCTCCATTCAGATTTAATGTGTTGGTCTCAGCCTTTTCCGTGTTGGCCTACGTAATTAGTGGATATTTTACAAAAGATATGGCCCTTCTGGGATTGGAAGACTTTTTTTCTCTTGCTCCTACCCCTCTCCATAAGAACTGAAATGTTGAGGTCTTGTGGTGATTACCCAGATGTAAACTACACTTGCACATCACCAAAATAAGGCAACAAACACAAATCTCCTAGGCTTCCCCATTTCTCCTCAAAACAGATGAAGACATCATAATTTTAGCCTTTTTTACCAAAGAAATTAGGACAAATAATCATGCAGCCTATGTGCTGCAAGTCAGACCATCCTTTCTCCTGGTAACTATTTGACATGCAGTTCATGTTAAAGAAAACTAAGATAGGGGAAAAAATCAGAGAGATATTTTATTCCAATAAATCTGTGAAAAAAAAGACAGTCCTTAGACTGGTGTGAGTGATATTCAGTATACCAACACTGAGACATACGTTACTTAATTTATTTACTGTGAGAATGTATACAACATAAAGAGTAGCTTTTAGAAATCTGTCATTGAGAAACTTCAACAGTAAAACCAGCTGAAAATATATTTAGATATGTACATGCATGGCAAATACCAGATTTAACTAAGAACGAAGGTACGTTCTGAGTTTGTGGGTTGCAACATGGCAGTGATTTGGATCTCTGCAAGCTGGTGGTTTGTTGTATTGCCACTGGATTCATCTGGCAGCAGCCATCAGTAAGGTTCATTCCCATGACTTCTGGAATGCTGTAGACCACCAAGGTGCATTTTGGGAGTTTTTAGAAAGATGTGGGGGAGCCATATACTTAGACTAAATAGGTTAATACTAAGTGAATTCAAATCTCCTTACCTCAACTCTATAGATTCTGGTGAATATATCCAAGTTTTGACAACAAGGACGATATAAGGAATTTTGTGGCTTGTTTGTTTTTATATCAGAGTACACAGAACCATGCTCTACAAAATGAATTTACCCTGTATGGCAATATTACAAACATTTTAACCAGCTTTTCAGTATGGTCAATCAAATCCACTCAATTATACCCCTTTTGCCACATATCTAGTTAGCCAACTAGTCATTTTTCAGACATTCATCATTTTCTTTTGTGGCTAATTCCAGCCATTAATGAAAGCATTGCAAGAATAAGAAGTGGACAATTACTGACCTGGACCAAGGATAACAAGAACATTTCTTAAATAGCTAGAATATAGTACAGGGGAATTGTAAATGTCAGAGTTCTGTAAAATAGAGATAATTACATCCAGCAAGATATGTACTCTTGTCCATTCGTTTTAATGAGAAGTGTGAAAGAAAAATACAAAGCATATGCATTTCACTTAAGTTCTTATGTTCTCTGTGTGCTTTGTCTCTTTCATTTGTTTTTTGTTCTGGTGAAACTTCTCAACATGAGGCAGCTGCAGTGTTGGGGCTGCTTCAGGGGAGCCCTCCATCCCAGCGTCTTCCCAGCCTGACTGCAGCCCTGTTTCATCTTTTTATTCCCCTTTGTGTCTCCAAGCATTCACAATACCACTTACTCCTGGGGCTATCTACATGTTCTTGTTGCTTGGAAACCACTTCTGAATGGCTACATAGGATTTAGGAAAACTTGCCCCGATAACTCTCCCACCTCCTTTCTTATAGTGGAGTGTCTTAAGTACTGCAAGTAATTCTTTTTAGCTTTCATTCTCATTATCTTTAATGTGGTTCTTAGGTTGTTCTCTATTCTTACAAACAGTACACTTGCTTTTTTTGCTCTCCTTTTCTTTCATCTTTATCCTCTGATGTAACTTTTAGCGACACAACTCAGTTATGTCCTTCTAATGCAGAGCAACCAAAAAAGTCATCACAGCCAGAGCCCTGGAAGCAGGCTTTGTCTGGAGGTACAATGTAAAAATCACAAAGAGCCTGTACTGAAAAATGTCACAAGAGCATAAATAAGACCTGCTCCCTTCATCTATGCAACCTCGATGCTACTGTTGAATGAGGAGAAGCTGTAGATCCCTCCCCATCTCTCCTGCTGCTGGGACACAAGAAGCACGATGAGGCTTTAACCAATTAACATCTGTCTGTAGAAATATCAAAGTCTGAAGTAGGTGGCAGACCCATCTGAAGAGCCAAAAAGAGAACAGAAAAAAAGCTCTGTCATCCTTCCAACAACCTAACTAGCAAAAGTATAATACATAAATAACATCATAACTAATTTTTTGCATTTTAAGAAAAGCAAATGTTTTCTGTATATTGATTAGCATTACTGGAATATCCATATCTCTGGTATGGGATTATGCAATATACCTTATTAATTCCATGGACAGAGTTAATATTTTCAGAAGGTCAGCATGCTTATTTCACTCTTTGGAACTCCTGAATCTGTATCCTCCTATCCTAATATTCCTTTGTGTTAAATATAAAATACTTAATATTCTTCTACTCTGCTGGTAGGTTTCTGAATTCTAGGGGTATTCTAGCTGATTGTCTAAAATAAATATTTGAAAATGTCGATCAATTCACTGTGTGTTACCGGCAATTTCCATTGAGCTAATATGTCTTAGGTAACTCAAATCACAAATAAACTGATTGACAGCCAAGCAGATAACTCTCCATTTAAAATGGCCATGGAAATATTTCTGGTTGAGAGCAAGATTAGTGACTGCCACCAATTCTGCTGAAGGAGTCCCATACTCATTTGTCATCTGTGCTCCTTCTTTATCATCCTGTCCTGGAATCTGACCTTTCCCTGGATCTAGGCACAGATTGTTTCCTGATGCTCTATTGATACAACTGCTGAAGCGTCTGCAGACAGAAAGTCTTGTGTAAAGGTGCATGGAAACGTCTGGCTCTGCTATGTCAGTGCAAGTCAGGGTTATATCTCCCTCTCTTTAATAAGCACGAAAGTAAATCAATGCAGTTACTAAAAAAATAAAAAAATAAAATAATAAATAAAATTAAATTAAAATTAAATTAAATTAAAATAAAATAAAATAAAATAAAATAAAATAAAATAAAATAAAATATAAAATAAAATAAAATAAAATAAAATAAAATAAAATAAAATAAAATAAAATAAAATAAAATAAAATAAAATAAAATAAAATAAAATAAAATAAAATAAAACAAAAATAGCGTCAACTGAAGCTTCAAGATGCTCTGAAACCAGACGAGTGTTTAAAGCTTTTTTTTTGATGACAGAGACCATATCCTCACCTGGAAGAAGCTATGGCTTCAAGTGAAGACACAGCACAACGAACTTCCCCAACATCACTTATGCCACCATGTTTCCCATTCTGCAAGCTCTGCTTCCATAACATACAAGAAAAAGAGAGGACATGACTCTTCCACCCTTTTCCTGGAAAGTCACATATATGTCTTGCACAGAGGCAGAAGGGAACAGATTTGCCCCAGACCAGCAGGAGGAATGTCCTTTGTGCCACTATCTGAAAGTTTAACTCTAAGCAGTTCTGAAAAGCCCTTATTTCTACCTCTTCCAGTGATTTTATTGTTGTATCATACCCCTCTCTTGAAAGTGATGTCTTTATTGTCAGGTATAGAATACAAAGTTTGCTGAGCAGCATAAATTCACCCATTTACATTTGTATATAGGCACCAGTCTAGAACTGGCAATTTCTTCAACAATCTGAGAAGATTCAATGGTCCCTGTGTTATTTTAGCCAAGCCCTCAGATCCTCTTCCTCTACTTTGTCCACTAACATTTTTAAAAAGTGGCCAAATACTTACATCTCAGTGTCCCATATGCTGGGGAAGGAGATTGAGAGAGGGGGAAGCATTTATTTAGCTCCCTTTATTCCCACGAGAACAACTAATCACGTGGGAGTAGAACAACAAGTTCTACTAGGCACACAGAATCTGCTTATGAGACATCTCTGCATACTCTCGAGGTTTCATTAGCCTTAAGTGGATTTTTTCCACTCCTCCAGATCATTGTTATTTCAAAACCAAATTTATTCAAACTAGGGAAAAGCACATCTCTTCAAGTATGCCAACTTCAAGCTCAAGCACAAAATGTACTCTATGTATATTTTTTATTAGCTCAATGATTAAAATGTGCATCAGTTACAAGCATGGATTTATGGTAAAGTCTTTCTTTCTACACTGTAGGGAATGATAATAATTAGTGTGATTTCTGTCATACTTCTAAGATACTGCTGAACCTGAAATTGTTATGGAGAAAGATTTTTTCCTATACTGACTATATTGTAAAAATAACCAGTTCTGTGTTTATTCTGTGATCATCTAGGGAGAGAGTAACACAATAGCTACACCCAATGGCAACTACACTAACTGCTATTTTGCTAGAGAAAACTGCTAATGTTTTCTTACCAGGACATAAAAATCAAGGTCAAACATTAAGACTTAAACCAGTTTTAACAGGTGCTTCTTCATGAAGATAAATTCATTTTAAATGGTTCCAAAGTGAATAGCCATTCCTTTTCATAATTCAGTCTTTTCTTGCAATTTATCTTTCAATGCACAGCAGTGTTATTCTTTTGGATAGTGTTTTGTCTTCTCCAAACAGTGCACTCAACTAGTGTAAAGAATCTTAGCAAGCCAGATATACTTTTTCTTCATAATTTCTTATGTTTCTTATTTCTACTTCATTGTGGTAACTGATGTAGGTTTCAGGCTATGAATCAAAGGAGGTGCTGCCATGTTACATTCAGCATTTGCAATGAAAACTGGAAGTGATGCTCTAATATGAATACAAGCTGTCTACAGTTCTGTAGAATGTCATGTTAACCCCTACCTGTATAGATATAGATAAACAAACAATGAATGAGTAAAAAAACATTTTCACCCCATTTGGGACTTCTGCATTTAAGTAGGACATGGGTTTTTTTGAGTGTTTTTGTTTGTTTGTTGTTTTTCATTTATTTATTTATTTATTTATTATTTTCATTGGGAAGTTACAAAATTCAATGGAAGCTTAACATTTCCATTTTGTTTAAGGAAAATGAAAAACCTTCTTATGTACTTGGTCCATAGATTTAGAGTTGTACCGTGAATAGAATAGGGTCCACAGGGCATGGGAAATCATTTTGACTTCACAATTGAATGTCTAAGCAAAACTGAGAAATAGGAAGGAACAAAGTAATTGACTTTCTACCAATACTTTTGGTGAAAAGTGGAGGCCTTTGCTGGGTGTTTTTCATTTGTTTGTTTGACTCATTTAAGTTTGATGAGATTATCACCCCAGAAAAGCTAATAAATTGTCAAATTTCACTTAAACTTAGTTACTGGGTATATAGAAGAAATTCCTACAAAAGTTAATAGATGAAGTGAAGAATTTACTGTTTGTTGTTCTTTCCTTTCCTTTCCTTTCCTTTCCTTTCCTTTCCTTTCCTTTCCTTTCCTTTCCTTTCCTTTCCTTTCCTTTCCTTTCCTTTCCTTTCCTTTCCTTTCCTTTCCTTTCCTTTCCTTTCCTTTCCTTTCCTTTCCTTTCCTTCCCTTCCCTTCCCTTCCCTTCCCTTCCCTTCCCTTCCCTTCCCTTCCCTTCCCTTCCCTTCCCTTCCCTTCCCTTCCCTTCCCTTCCCTTCCCTTCCCTTCCCTTCCCTTCCCTTCCCTTCCCTTCCCTTCCCTTCCCTTCCCTTCCCTTCCCTTCCCTTCCCTTTTCCTTTTCCTTTTCCTTTTCCTTTTCCTTTTCCTTTTCCTTTTCCTTTTCCTTTTCCTTTTCCTTTTCCTTTTCCTTTTCCTTTTCCTTTTCCTTTTCCTTTTCCTTTTCCTTTTCCTTTCTTTATGGTACCCAAACTTAGTTTTTTACAGTGTATTTTCCAGTAGCATTCCTCACTGATGTAAAGGAAAATTGATTCATGGGGTGCACCACGTTTTCAGACTTACAGAGTAGATGTAACAACACATCACAAAACTCAACAGGCAACTGTTTCCAGTCTCTTGCTGCCCTGAGCAGTTCTGTTGCATGATTTTCTATTTATACATTCACACAACACAAGTGACATGTAAGAAGCGTTGATCCTTCTCTGGAGGAGCAAAGATTCCAAGAGTTTAAAAAAACACAAAGACAGAGGAGGTGTGAGGAGATCAGGGGTGAGAGAGAAGGTAATAATTCTGTCCACAAGAGCCATCTGTGTCTGTCAGGGCAAACATCCAGCCCCAGCACAGGGTCAAAATTTGGAACTGCCTTCACTATGTTGCTATCACTCGAAAGTCATAAATCTCTGTCCTACTTTTTGACATTAGCAAGGGGGAGAAAATCCTCATAAGTAATAGTTTTCCCATTCCATTGCTCTAGGAAGAGCCCATTCAGACCACCAAGAAAACCAAATCACAGAGTGAATGGGCACAAGTCATTCTTCAGTTATGCCAACACACTTCACTGGCTTTACTTGGATAGGCTTAGGGGGCAGAAAAGCCTCTGCTAAAATCTTGTGCTTTCATTTTCTTTGAGTTTTGAATCTTCATCAGTGCCCATGGAAATGGGAAACTCACTGAAACTCTCGCTCAAGTCTGCCTCCTCTCACTGATATTTCACTCAAGTCTGCCTCTCTGTCTCACAGAGGATATTTTCACACCCAGCCTACCATTTTTGTTCAAGGGCTGTCACTGTTCTTCAGTGCCACAGCTGGAAGACCAACAGAGATGAAAATTCACCAGGTAGAAAACTGAAGTCCAAAGTTAATTGCTTATTAGCAAAGATGCTTTTAGTGAAAATTTTGAAGATTATATTATCCAACCACATGTATGAGCCTCACAGATCACATTTCTCAATTAAAGGTAAGCTAAAACTAGCTTTGCTGATTGCAGGTTGCTTAAAGGACAGTTAAAGGTTGCTGGGAGAATGCCAACATATCTATTGCTGGAATGTATGCATTAAAACACCCATCCAACGGCAGGTAAAAACAGCTGAAAGACACCAAATGTGATAAGATTTCACCATAAATCCCTGTTGGAAGCCATAGAGAGAACAGGGTTTCAATTTGCCCTCTTACAGCAAGGCACTTTTTGTACAGAATGATCCCTGCAAAGTCAGATTTTTCCTTGAGATTTATCACCAGTGTTAGCAGAAACCTTGACAAGGGTGGCTGTTGCTCAGACAGCAATGTCCTCATGAGTAAAAGAAGCAACCTGGTTCTGCTGAACACAAGTGTGTTCCTCTTGTGGAGCATGGGCCTTCTTCACATGTTTCATGTTTGTCTTTTACCAAGAAAAATGGGAAGAGGCTCTGATGAGACTGATGAAGCCTCTCTGCCTCTGTTTTAAATTCAGAGCAGTCAGAGATTGCCCTGGCATTGACCTGTTAAGCACAACCTGGCTTCAGGTTCTTTCAGATCCCCAGTACTGAAACTCATTGGGACAAAATGAAAGCAACCTTCTGAAGGGGAAGTAGCAGGATTTTCATTTTTATTCTTATGCACATGGGCTGATAACTTATCTTCCAAGTAAAGAAGCCAATGCCTAAACAGCAAATGGCTTCAACTTTCAAAGGAACAGAAGGGACTCTGAGCTCACCCCATAAAGGTTTTCCAGAAAAGGCATGGTAGTTCTAAATCCATGTTATTTATCTTTTCCTACTGTAAAGAATTAAATCACACAAGTACTGCATTTAAACATTTAGTTCCGACTAACCAAATTCATGCACTTTTTCAAGTACAGAATTGTCACTGACTATGAGATGGGAATTCTCTAACTTATCAAGCTTAAATATCTGTTTATATATGCAGCTGTACCATATTGACAAAGTCTAGCCTATCTTCTAATACAGAACTACCAGTTGAGCAATAGGCAGTCGACAGATATGCTCTGGTTTTAGCTCTTTTTCTGCCTTTAATTCCTTGCCCACCTCAAGGTTCATCTTAGAACTCAAAGGCATCTTGTTTCATAGAATCACAGAAAGATTTGGGCTGGAAGGGGCCTTAAAGACCATACAGTTCCAATCCTCCTGCCATGGGCAGAGGGACACCTCCCATCAGGCAAGGTTGCTCAAAGCCCTTGGACACCTCCAGAGATGGGGCATTCACAGCTTCTCTGGGCAACCTGTTCCAGTGCCTCACCACCCTCTGAGTAAAGAATTTTCTCCTAATATCTAATCTAAATCTACTCACTTTTAGTTTAAAGCCATTACCCCTTGTCCTGTCACTCCACTCTGTGCAGAGTCACTCCCCATCTTTCCTGTAGGCCCCCCTGGAAGTCTGCTATAAGGTCTCTCCAGAGCCTTCTCTTCTCCAGGCTGAATAACCCCAACTCCCTCAGCCTGTCTTCATGGGAGAGGTGCTACAGACCTTTGGTCATTCTTGTGGCCCTCTTCTTTCATTTCTCTGCAAGACTTCATATATGTAATGTAAAGCTTTTCAGGACTAGGACTGTGTCCTTTTCATTGACACCTGTACAACTTATTAAGGGAGTCACTGCCGAAATATTAAGCCAGGGTGTTGTGCCTGGGCTAGGGATTTGGGGCATGCTGATTAGTCATGTCCTTTGGATTAGACCAAGCACTTTCTCTTGAGTCACAGCACTCCACGGTCATTTGCTTTACAAACACATGAGATGACTGCTCCATACTCTGAAGACCTGACAATTACAGTGGACTTTAGCAAGGACCACAACAGACACTGGCATAGGTGGAAAGGTTGTAAGAGGACAGAAGTTACAAGCATAGAAGATAATGAGATGGGCTTGATGTTGTGTGCCCACTAGTGTAAGTTAGAGTTTGGGAGAGCTTGCAGGCATACTTGTATGAGAGATTTTTTTACTAATAGTTTTCCAACATGTAAGGGCTGATAGGCTGATTTTGCTGTGTTCTTTTTTCAAGGGTAAATTAACATTTTTTTGGTAAAAACTGTAGAGGATTCACACTTAGACACTTAATTCATTCATTTAAAAGGGTAATTAATTCACTGATACCACCATTTCCTACAGGCTGTACTTTAGCATGAAACCATCACTACTGATGCAGTCCAATAAGCAAAAGCATTTCTCTGAACTGTTTTACTTTCAAGGTGGTGATGGGGAAATCAACAAAGACCTTAGTCAGCCCCACACATTCCTTCTGGCTGTTTGGTCAGCCTCCTTTTGTTATTTTGTGTTTGTGCCTGGTTGCTGCAGGATGTAACACCTTGCTTTGTCTAGCAAGCGAGCAAGCACTCAGAACAAATTACTCACAGGCTGCAGCCCCTGGCAAAGTCACCTTCATGCTGCATAACTACAGGTAGGGAATGCTGCACAGTGGCTGCAGCTGAAGAGGGAACTTTCCAAAACCTTTTGTCCCACCTTCTGCAGTCTCATGTAGATATGTATAGGGTGAATTTCTACTGGGGCATAAACTGCATAGTGGCTCATGAACTGTGTTCTATTCTATTTAAGAATGAGAAGGGCCACTATGGCCTTGTGATTTGATTTTGTACATATCACTGAACAGGACAAAAAGTAAGCTTTTCTCTACGCTCTTTCTACAGTCAAGGTAGAGGAAGGTTCCTGTAGATGGCTGTAAGGCTGGGAGAGGAATGGCTGGAGAGCTGCCAGGCAGAGAAGGACCTGGGAGTGATGGTGGACAGTTGGCTGAATATGAGCCAGCAGTGTGCTCAGGTGGCCAAGAAGGCCAACGGCATCCTGGCTTGTATCAGAAACACTGTGACCAGCAGGGCTAGGGAGGTGATCGTCCCCCTGTACTCGGCTCTGGTGAGGCCGCACCTCGAGTACTGTGTTCAGTTTTGGGCCCCTCGCTACAAGAAGGACATCGAGGTGCTTGAGCGGGTCCAGAGAAGGGCGACGAAGCTGGTGAGGGGTCTGGAGAACAAGTCCTATAAGGAGCGGGTAAGGGAGCTGGGCTTGGTCAGCCTGGAGAAGAGGAGGCTCAGGGGTGACCTTATCACTCTGTATAAGTATATTAAAGGAGGCTCTAGCGAGATGGGGGTTGGCCTGTTCTCCCATGTGCCTGGTGACAGGACGAGGGGGAATGGGCTAAAGTTGCGCCAGGGGAGTTTTAGGTTAGATGTTAGGAAGAATTTCTTTACTGAAAGGGTTGTTAGACATTGGAACAGGCTGCCCAGGGAGGTGGTTGAGTCACCATCCCTGGAAGTCTTCAAAAGACGTTTAGATGTAGAACTTAGGGATATGGTTTAGTGGGGACTGTTAGTGTTAGGTCAGAGGTTGGACTCGATGATCTTGAGGTCTCTTCCAACCTAGAGATTCTGTGATTCTGTGATCCTTCTATACCCGATTCATTCAGTCTCCTCTGATTATAATGAAAGTCCAGTGAAATTAGCCCCATAAAGCTAATAGCCTTTGCAAAGATTTCTTACACAAGCTTTGATGCCTATTACTGAGCTCAAGAACTCACTGAACTGAACATTCCTTTTAGAAAGGCATCTGTTCTTGGATTAAAGGCACTACAGATAGGATCATCTGATGTCTCTGTCTCATCCTAGTCTCTCTAGGTGAATGAGATATGTGAAACATTTTGGAAAAATGGTACCCTCAAGTGCTCATATCTCTGCTCTGGCAACAAAAGAAGCTTAGGGGACCTCATTCAGAGGTTCACATGGGATGAATCCACCTCAAACAATGTTGAATATACCACTGGTTCTCTCCTTTCATTATAACATTTTTTTTTTTATTTTTTTTTTTTTTTTTTTTTCTGGTAGGATTTTTCCTGATAGCCAGAGAATTACAAGAAAGTAAAATCACAGCTTTCAATAAAACAGACAGAACAGACAGACAGAGAGGCTTCTAGACCGTATATTTGTGCAGAGAAGCTCATAAACATAAACAGCGTATCTTGTTTCACAGGACATAGGACATTTCACACTTCATATACATGAAAGCACATTTTAACTGCCTAATTTACTTTAAAAACAAATCTCACTATTTGCAGACCTTTCTAATCTTTGTGCATCCGAGGTTGACAACACTGTAAAGAATAAATTCTGGCCCAAAATAGAAGGCTATATTTATAATTTTAATGTGGAATTATACAAAAGATCAATAATGATCTGAAAGCTTTATCAAAAAGTCCATAAACAAGATAAGCCAATGAGGAGAAATATAACACATTTGAAATGTCTGTTTGCACCATTAAATGATCTTTCAGATCAAGCCTGCAAGGCAAACTAGAAGAGTAGCAAGGCATTTCCACCATCTGTCCTGGTGGAAGGAAATGAGAAATACAAGGCTGTCAACATTTCCAGAAGCAACTCCAACCTCACAGTCTTCACATCAGCTGGAAGAAAAGAAATTAAGTTTTGGCTGAGCCTTAAGTTTGGGCCGAGTCATCAACATCAAGCCATTGTATAGATTTAATAATAATAATAATAAATAAATAAATAAATAAATAAATAACTTTTAACTTAAGCTCTCTCTGTATCCCAACCTTTCATTCAGCAGTCCCTTTCCAGCCCCGCTCTACCTGGAGCTCTAGGTTTTCTGTTTCTCTCAGCACTAATCCCAACACTGAAATAGGCCTAACTTCATGCTAAACTTCAGGCAACATCACAAAGCCTCTCCCTAGACCAAAAAGTCTTCCAGACAAGTGTTTTTTTTTTTCAGCCTTTTCCCCTTTTCTGTCATTTTGTAGCTTCTCTCTAACTGGAGCTGAAGGCGTTCTCTTTTTCTGAATCTGAGCACAACAGCCCTACCTGAAGGCTTAGCTTCATTCATGGGTTGTGACCCAGATCAAAAAAAATCTCACAGGCAGTTTCATTTTGTAGCCAGTCCTTCCCACTGGCAACCTCTTTCCAGACCCACTCAGCCTGGAGCTCTAGGCTTTCTTTCTCTTAACCCAAACACTTGCCCTAACTCAAATCCTTAAACAACCAGGTAGACTGGCCTCCTTCAAACCCACACTTCCACTTCCTATCTCATTTTTACTCTGCCATCTCTGTGCAGACAGGATGAATTACTTCCATGAAGAAGCTGGGAGAGTAAACTGAACCACGTTCAGGTTCAGCTCCATATTTTAACTGCTGCATGATGGTCAACTGTCTTATATCTCGTATTGGACTCCTCCCTGGTACCTATATTCAAAAGGAAATACCCAACTTCAGTAGATCTCCTTTTGTGTCTCCTTCATGGGTTCTTGTTTGAGCTCACCCTCCAAGGTTCAAGCTCCAGGTGTTTAGGGCCAGTTACAGAAGGTCTCTGCTGTGTATCCAGGTGCTCAGAGTACTCAGAGTGCCTGACTCCAAGCTTTAAGACAACTGCACTACTTCTCTGTTTCCCACCCTGTCCCACGAAGCAAGTAGGATGAACAGCTCATGCAGATGGACCAAGGAGATATTCAACGGCACGTAATGTCATGCTCAGATATAAAAAATAATGGGTGGGTATTTTGAGGATGGTCGTCATTGGTTTGAGATTGGCTGGAAACTGATCTGCCTGTGGGAGGTGGTGAGTGTCTGCCTTTACATCCCTCATTTGTTTGATTTTTCTTCCTCTCTCCTTCACTTATCAAACTGTTTTTACCTCAACCCATGAGTTTTCTCCCTTTTTCTCTTCATACTCCCTCTTCTGTCCCACTGTGAGAAGAAGTGAATAATGAGCTATGTGGTGCCTAGTAGGGTTAAAGCACCACAAATTGGGATCCCTTTGAGTAACAGAAAAACTCAGCTCCTGCACAATCCACACCTCAAATGACTTTTTTTCTTCTCTTTCTAAATGCCTTCAGAAATTGTCCAAAAGTCAAAAAGTTCTGTTCTGTATCTGTTCACATGTTGCTGCTGAATGCAGGAATATGATCTTCCCCAGATACTGTGGGAAACACAAAATGTGGATATGTCCAGAACATGAATACAGAGCTGTGTAAACAGTGAAACAGAGCTGTGTAAACAGTGAAACAGTGTGCACTATCCGCTGTTCTCAGCCAAATGTTGGTATAGAAAGTTGAAGAAAAATTTGCAAAATACTCCAGTTATATCACAGGGGCCACTGTCTACACTACATGAACTAATGCTGCAGTAGCAGAACTCTGACATGACTGGATCCAAGGATCATTTGTACTCTAGTTCAGGAGTTAAGTATGACATAAGCTAGACCATGGCAGTGGCATAGTATTCGTAGAGGCTGCCAGGAAAGCTGATACTACAGTTAGATAGATGGATGGATGGAAGTATAGAAGGATTAAAAGAATGTCATTAGTTAGGGTGCAGAATAGAAACATCAGGCAGGTCAGCCACAAGTCCACGAAAAGTGCTGCTCTCTGAGACAGGAGTGCTGGGATGCCTGGCCCTCCTGAACACTCAGGAACTTGGTGAAAGAAAGATAATCAGTGCATCTCTTGGTCATATGCCATTTTGAGAGCAATTTCTCGGCACTCAGGAGTCCATCCTCCAGACAAAGCAGAGAGGAACGTTAAGAAGGCCACATGGAGCTGCCGCGGAGTTGTCCTAGTTATGCAGTCCTAGTGTGCTCCTAGCCCCCTAGGGACAAGAAATAAAGACACATACATCTCATTATGCTGTGCTTTGAGTCCCTCTAGTAACTAGTGTGTGCGTGGTCTCGGTGAGGGTGCACCCTATGCTTGGCTTCATCCTGGAAGTCACAGTGAAGCCAGGCAACCTCTTTTAAAATTTAAAGCCTTAAGCCTTTCCTGCTTACAGCTACAAGCCATGCTCAGTAGTCATATGCTGCTCTGCACCCTGCTTTGATCCCTTTGCTGAAATGGACAGAGCCAGGAAAAACTGCTGTGCATTTATGGCAGATGTTGGGGCTCTGGCTAGGTGTGTTGCTGGCCAAGTAGACCCTGAGAAACATCCAGACTTGACAGCAGCCTGAGATGAGGCCACAGTCATGGATAGCATGCAAGGGACCAGACCCCAACAGAGACGTGGGGAAGCAGGCAGCTTGGGAAGCTCAGGCATTGTGTCCAGCAGGGAGGCAGGGGAGGTCGTCCTTCATGGGGTATGATGGGAGCATAAAAGGAACAGTGGGTTCAAGGCATAAAACTCATGGAACATTAAAGTCAAGGGCGTGCTCCCTCCACCTCTGCTTCCAGATTTGAGTGCTGCATGATAAAAAAAGGTTTCCATTTACTGAGAGCTGAAAACAGAGATGCTTCAATCAATTTTATCTTGACCTCCAGCATCTAAACTGTGTAATTTACATGGCGTTTTAGCTGTCACCACAAATGACCGTATACAATTTTCCACTTTTTTTTTTTTTCCCCCTTAATAATGACTGATGCTATCGTAGCAGACAGACACAGCAATATTACCATCTAGTGGCGACCGAGAGAGCGGCACCCACACCGGAGCTGGATCCGACTCGGTTAATAGCGCATAAACCAGACACAGATGTACCAACGCAGAAAGCAGTGACTTTTTTTTTTTTTCTATAACAACTTGCATTTTAAAAAATTATAATGTTTACACCAATATTATGTATATATATATATGTATCAAAGATAAACTACTAACATTTTCCTTTGCTTTATGACTAAATGTAATTATTTCAAACACCAATTGATTTGATGACAATATGTTTCTATCCTATTTCACACTCTTAGATCTTGAACATGCAGAATCATAACTGAGGAGCAGAATATCAAGGGAAATTATATATGTGGTTATGGTTTTGATAGGTACTCAGGTGGTAAACTGTACGATGCTTTAAACATGAAAGAAACACTAGATGTGGAATAAAATTTTCAGGATTCCTGCTGTGGCAGAAGTGTATCTTGGCTTCTCTAAGAAAGTTTCAAAACAATTCTCTTTTTCCCTTTTGGCAGTAGTCGTGTGTTTAGAGTGACAGACAGACATTCAAGGTAGATGATTTTGCAGTTAAAGCATAGATCTATCTTACAATTTTTTACTACAGCTCCTCTTTATCATTTTACTGGGTCTGTCTCAGATGGATTTAGCTCTCTTCATTGAAAAGAGTGGTCTATTTGTCTCCTGGAGGCATAATCCTTCTAGCTTTCCCCATGCAGGCACAGATATAAGTAATAGGTAGAGCTGGGCACTGTCAGAGAACAACTTTCTTCAAATGAAATGCCATGCTAACCTTAGAAAAAAATGCCTAGATAATCAACTCTCTAGCTAATGGGAAAGCCAGATGGATGTCAACACTGCAGTTTCAAACATTCAGAAGTCTGGAATGTCAAAGTTAAAGTAGTTTCTGCTTCAGGGATTTGGAGACCAGACCTTAACACGTGGGGAAAAAATAAAAAAATAATAATAATAAAAAAATTCTTCTAATACTAGTTGTACACTACTTATACTTTGTTAAAAAACTACACCACCGTGCAGTATCAACTAGTATTCAAACCACATGACCAAATACTCATTTCCCACTACTTCTTCCAAATGCTTCCTACACCAGTCATCTGGGTAATCATGGGCTGTACTTCACCAAGTGATTTAAACAAATAGTGGACAACAAATAGCAGAGATCCTTGATGGGTAACTGGATCCTTTTCTCACAAATAACTAGTGGTAGAACAAGAGGAAATGCACTCAGGTTGCACCAGAGGAGGTTCAGTTTGGAAATGAGGAGACATTCCTTCTCAGAAAGAGCAGTCAGGCAGTGGAATGGGTTGCCCAGGAAGGTGGTGGAGTCACCGTCCCTGGGGGTGTCTCACAGACTGTAACAAAGAGATGAGAAATATTTCATTTGCTACTATTTTTTACTTCCCACATCAACGGTCACTGTCTACCCCCCTTAGGACAAAATTAGAGGTCCAGAAAGAACAAGGAATTAGAATTTACTACATCACTCCACTGGAAACAGGAGTACTGAACAGAGCTCAGTGCAGCTATCAGTGATATTCTGCTTGAAGGAAACAGAGAACAAATTAAACTTTGTGTTTGTCAGGTACTGTGAGACCTGAAGCAAAGCAGAAACAGTATACAGAGCAGTAAGAATAAGCTCTCCATGCTACATTTCTTTTCTGGGCAATTCCTTGTGGAGCAGGTGTTAATATATTTTTCCCATACTCAGAAATACAATTCAGATGTGCTCAGAAATCAGTGACATTCCTCACAATGTAGCAGCTTACAGAAAAAAAAAAAAAAAAAAAAAAAAAAAAGTTCACTTATGCACATAAGACGACAGAACACAGAAAATAATTTCCTCCCTAAAACTGCATCATAAAGTTTTCCAGTTCTCTTCACTTGAACCTCTCTGAAGCCAGCTGCCACAAGGAGCTTGCTGTACTCTGCAGGTGTTCGCTCTTTGCCTTCTGTCTGTACCAACATGTTCATTGAATACAGTTGGGTTTCTACAGGTCCACTTCTATCTTCCTTCAGAAGGGACTCAACCAGCAGCACTCCACCACCTGGTTGAATAAAGAAAATTCAGAAAAGACACATGCTGAGCTCTGAGCAGATGGGATATTTTTCAGCGGACTTGTTAGACCAAATCCCAACGTGCAGTTTCGGGAAGCAGCAGCCTCTCAGGTAGCGAGATCTCAGACCTGACAGGCTCAGCAACTCAGGAAAGTGAATGGCTCAACCAAGAAACCTCTGCACTCAAACCCCGCCACCCAAGTTGCCCATGGAGAAAAGGGAACATTAGGAAGCTCCGTAATGTGGCATGGCAGTTGTTAACAAGCTGTGGCAGCACAACTCCAACACAACTGCTTTTGGGAGTGCCCAAACATCCTCAAGCTGCTCTGCACACCCACCCTAGCTGTCAATGCTCCTGCATCGGCAGGACAAGCAAATAACTCTAGATCCAAAGGCTGGGAAAGCTGCTCTCCTGCCTCACTGTGGCCTTTCCAAGCAGACGTTGCCCAAGGCAATGCTTTTAAAAGACACTTTTGGTCACTAATCTCCTGTGTGAGTAACCAGGTGGAGGAGGCCTCTGTCACCTGTGACCCTGCAGGTATACACCCTACCTGGCTGGGATGGAGTTAACTTTCCCTGCAGCAGCAGTGCTGTGCTCTTTACGTGTAGCTAGAACAGCAGTGGTATCACACCATTGTTGTGTCTGCTGCTGGGCAGTGCTGGCACTGCATCAGGACTTTCTCCAAAGCCTCCAGAGCCAGCAGGCTGGGGGTGGGCAAGAGGTGGGGAGGAGACATAATCAGGGCAGCTGACCTAAACAAACCAAAGGGATATTCTCCCAGACAATTTAGCAGAAAAAGAAATTTCTAAAACTTCTCACAATGTTCCTGTCTTTCACCTGTTCTGCATACCCAGTTCTAAGTGCAACTAGTTTGGGTTCACTGCTGCTTCAGATTCTTTATGCAGACATCTCTGCAATGTGTTCTGCCGTGGGCAGCTGTGGTAGTCTGTTACACAAGTCTACACATGTTCAAATTCTGCTCCAAAATTGTTTCTAACCACCTGTTGAAGCTGCATTTATCTTCAACAGATCATTTTTTTTATTTCAGTTTATACCCCCTGGGCCTCTGGCATAACGCTGTGCTTGTACTGTAGGGGCCTTTGACAAAATTGGAGGGGCAGGGCTCTGTAACACTCGAGATGTGACTTCCTGATAACTTATGTTTCATTAGCAAAATGCAGTCAAGCATTTACTTCTGTTCTACAGTAGCTGAATAGTTCACTTGAGAAAAATAATGATCCATTAACAGACAGAAGCAAAGTTAATATTTTGGTAATCACTTTTAACCAATATTGGTATTGCCCATAATTATTGGGGCATAATGACTTGTACAGAATCAAAATTGCTTTACTGCAATGGTATGCAGATCAAAGACATCCACAGACCTTGTATTTGAGGTCTGGGCACCGCTATCAGGAAAAAAAGATGCTTTCAAAGTTAGCTGAATTCAGTATGAATTCAGACTTATGGGACAAGCTTAATTCTTCTGGAGGAACTACTTGCACGAAGGATTTCCTGAATCGTCAAGTTATTCTTTCCCCGTCTTTATCCTGTACCCCTGGGGCTGCCATGCCTTCAGTCAGGACAAATGGCAACTCCAGCTTTCACATGCCAGACTACCCAAGGGAAACAAAATGTAAAAGTATGCAGAACACCAAACCTCTTCTGGTGAAGTGTGGTTTTCAACCCAATGTGGCCTTATCATGAAATCACAAGATACAGTATGCCTGATACCTTTTCTTTTTCCACTAAGACAGAGGTAATTTTTGCATCAGAGTAATTCTTTAGAGACATGGATAGCTGCAGGACATTTTCTAGAACAGAAACACATTTCTGAAACTAATCAGTTTGCTCCATAAAAACAAATTAACTTTTCTATCAAATTGTTTTATGCTTATACGTGATACACCCACATTATGTTTTCCTTGCTAATATATGCCCACAGCTGAGGAACCTCTGGTTTCCACCAGCTGATATTTCCTGCCTTTCTTGGGATCATTAATTTATAAATGGTTATTTTAAACACTTACTGCAGAACATTGCAAATAGTACAGTTTTCCCAATCACAATGCTGTTAAGATATGTTTAATTGTATGTGATTTTCCCATTTACAGGTTATCACAGAGGACATTTCCATACTTAGTTGATTAGCCTTTCCTTCTCAGAAATAATAAAGTCTGCACACAAGCACACTACAAGAAGGAGATAATATTCCAGTCAGGATCTTCCCCTGTTTGTATAAAGTTTGACATTCATGAGGACACAGCTTTTTACAAGCAGCAATAATCCACCACAGTGCTGTACTAAAGCTTGTACAATTTCATATTGCTGTATGGAAGCTTTTACCACATCATTGATCATCACTGAGAAATTGTTCCAAATGGGTTCAAGGTCTGTTCTATTTACAATAACTCTCATCATCTTGAAATTTCCATTAAAAAAAAAAAAAAAAAAAAAAAAAGGCCATTTGCTCTCCCTTTATCTCCTCTAAATGTGAAAGACTTTTCATCTCTGTATGGTGGTTTTAAATAGTGGGGAATCCCCCTGCAGAATAAGGTTTCCATCTATAATTGTGATTGATCATTTTATTCCCTGGATTTCACTGAATCTATTAAAAGGCTATGGCTATAATGTGGTTCACATCAAAACTGGCATCCTTGCTGTAACATAGCAAATAAAGAAAATGTATCCAGGGAATGGCTAACTGAGAGTACTCCACTGTCATGAAAATTAGACTGATAACACAAAATCATTCCTTTATTTATTTATTTATTTATTTATATTTTTTTTATTATATACTGACCACAGTAAAAGCTGTCTTCCCTGTAGTTTATTTTACATTTCAGTGGAATTGTTGTTTTGTTGTTTCTTTTTGTTGTTGTTGTTTTATAGTATGTTTGCTACTTTTTATACTCCAGTTAGGACACAGATCTTTACTGTAAAACAATTCAGGACTTTTCCACCCATACAAAATTTGGGAATCACTTATACGAAGATACTGTTGTATTATTTGTAATTCCAACACTCTATCTAAAACCGCCAATACTGTCTCTTGCCATTCTTCAATTGCAACCTCTTTAGCTGCATATACCCACCTTAGATGAAAAGGTTTTTTTTTGTGGATCTGGTTTTCAGATGGTGTCTGTGCTATGATTATTCTATTGAGCTTCTCTATTTCTTTTCTATCATGCTCTTCTATACATAAGTAATCCAAATGGGAGATTTCCAGGGCACGACTAGTCCAGAGCTGCTCTCTGATGAAAAGAATTTACAGGTTTTCTCATCCAGCGCCTCACTAGTCTGTCATAAATGAAAAATAAATATATATGATTTGAATTTCCTGGTTGAAAGAGACCTAGAAACCATCAGTCAAGTAAAATAAATTCAACACAGTAAAAATAATCTATGAACTAGCAAAAGTAGATATTAACTGTGAGGTTATTACTGCATCTAATTACTGAGAATTGTGTAGCACAGGTTAAATACGTAGACACCTGTGCAGATAGTCTAATATTTGGATTCTGACAGCTTGAAAGGCTTGAAATAGAAGTTTGCATAGTAGTATTAGATTTTTTAGCTTCCATCTAAAAATTCAATCCTACCAGCATTTCAGTGTTCCCAAATTCAATGTTTAAAATGCATTTGTTGTTGTTTGATTTGGGGGGAAATATGTTTTAATAAGCATTAAGAGGTAAACAGATATGTCACTCTTCAGCTTCCATATCACAACCCTAAACCACGGTCTTCCTTTTGCACACCAAATGCTGGAAGAAGAAATCAGCAACATGGACTACTTGTATTGCTCCATTTTCTAGGCAAACATTTACTGACCAAAAATTTAATTCAATTTCAAAAATTATTACATCCTTTAAAGCCACAAGATATGATAAAGAATAAAGATTAAATATGGTTTTTTGTTTGTTTGGTTGGTTTTTTTTTCTAACTGTATGACTGTAATTCATTTTCCAAACCCACTGTGAGATGTTGGAAAGAAACACTGAGTTTTATGTGCATTTAGTCAGTTTCTGAAAATCTAATTGCTCTAAAGTTTAACACACAGGAACAGCCAGATATCTGATTACTATCAAATTGCCTTTGGTGATTTGTACACAGACACCACATCCTTTCAGAGGATGCGAAGTGTTAGGACACCCAATTCTCCAGAAACACCCTGGTCTTCTGGAAGCCACTCTACTGGCAGCCTTGTAGATGATGCACTTGAGGAGGCAGCAGTCTTGAGCAGCCCATGCCTGCTGTTCCAGGCCTCATGCTTAGGGCTTGAGAAGCCTGTATGTCATTAATACAACCTGTAACTTGTAACATCTTTGGTGAAGGTAAAGGGTATGTGGATCACAAGGTAGAATGCAGCGATGATGACCAGGAGCCTTTTGCAGGTGTCGGTGATCCACATCACAGCTAACCCAGAAGCAGGTCCAGGCCCACACTGTGCTGCACGTACAGGTGACTTACAGACCCATGCTGGGCTTTGAACATCCCTTGGCCACAGGATGCACTCAGCAGCTCCTGTGGCAGACGAGCCTGCAGCATCTCCCACTGGGTACTGGTAATTGCATCATCTTTGTGGCCTTTCCTTTATCTAACAGTGCTGTAGCTTCTCATGTGAGCACCCTTTTTCTTGTAAGAAAATCATATAATAGCACAAATGACTGAAAGAGAGGCACTTCCCTTCATGGATGAGATCTGTTCAGCATGCTGCAAGAAAATCCATCCCGGCTCCATCCATAGATGCCTGAGCACAGGGTGCCCATTGTTGTAAGGGATTTAAGATTTACATTTTACTCGCTGTGTTCTTATTCTGTCTTATTTAAATGACTGCACCATCTCTCACTCACCTTCCCCCTCACCCCAGTGCAGAATATTATTCTCCATCATCATGCTGATGCTTCATTCAAAATGTTGCTTTTCCCCCAGCTATTATTTTAAATAAGGTGTTTGTTTTTTGTTTGTTTGTTTGTTTTAAAGGACAAGAGTATTAAAGAGAATAAACATATAAAATCTGGGGAGAAAAATACATGCATGCTTCTAGCAGCACGGGCAATCCAGGACAAATGTCAGGCAGATTCAGCTGTGCTTCCTCAATGAGCAGTGGCTATGAGAAAGTCCTTTACAATCCAGGGGAATCTGTCTTCAACGTGCTTGAATGCTTTTAAGGTAACTGTTGTGATGTAGAATTTAAACATGATGACAGACAGCAAGAGAAATCTATCAAGCTCTGATTAACACTGCCATTTCTGAAATATACTGATAACAAGCCCTGGAGCCTTGTGAAGTTAACAGGAGGCAAAGTTAGTATAAGACACATGGCCCCTCACCAGCAAAGGCAATAGTCTTAGTACTGAGCGTGGTGGTTTAACACTGGCAGGCAGCTAAGCTCCACTATGTTGTTTTGTCACTCCCCATCCTCAACAGAACATGGGGAGAAAATCACATGAAAAATAATTGTGGGTTGAGATCACTCACCAACTACCTTCACATGTATAAGAGACTCAGCATAAGGAGATTAATGTAATTTATTGTTTATTGCTATCAGACTAGAGCAGTAAGAACTGAAAGAAAAAAACACACCTTTCCCCCATCCACCCTCTTCCACCTCCTCCCTCTGAGCAGTGCAAGGGAACAGGGAATAGGAGCTGTGGTCAGTCCCTGAGACTTCATCTCCTCTGCTCCTTCACGGTCCCTCTCTGTCCCTGCTCCACGTGGGGTCCCCCCCCCCAGGATGCCGTCCTTCCCAAATTGAGCCTGCAGGGGCTGCCCACAGGCAGCAGCTCTTCAAGCACTGCTCCCACACGGCTCCATACCATGAGATCCATCTCCCAGAAACAAACTGCTCCAGCATGGGTCCCCCATGGGCGGCAGCTCCCCCCAGACTCCCTGCTCCTGCGTGGGCTCTCCATGGGCCGCAGCCTCCTCCAGGCCACATCCACCTGCTCCATGGGGGGGCTGCAGCGTGGAGATCTGCTCCATGTGGGGACCCATGGGCTGCAGGGGGACAGCCTGCTCCACCAGGGGCCTCTCCACAGGCTACAGAGGAACTTCTACACCATGCCTGGAGCACCTCCTGCCCTCCTGCTGCAATGACCTGGGGGTCTGCAGGGCTGATTCACTCCAGCTTTGGCCAGGTTTCATTTGTTACTCCTAAGTCATATTGAGAGCTAGAAAATTCATCTCAGCCTATATGGCTAAAAACCTCGTAAGAAGAGAAAAGAACGCTGTTATCAAGAGCCAGTTGCATCAGAAAACCTCCTGCCCTAGCACCATGAAGGTACCTTGAAGATGGAATTGCTTTTATTGTGCAGACATCAACCAAAGAACATAAGGCAGTTGCTTGGAAAACTTCACCTTATTGCTTTGTTCCTTTATGATCTTTTCCAACATTACAGTATCCAACAACACAGAAAAAAAAAACACAGCTGAAAGACCCCAAATATGGCAAGGTATCACCAGAAATACCCGTTGGTGCATGGAAGCCATAGAGGACAAAGTTTTAATTTCCATGCCTACAATAAAGCAGTTGCTATACAAAATATATATATATCCTGCAAAGGTAGATTGTTCTGGATATCTGTCATGGGGTGAGCAAGAACTCCTTTCCAGGAGTCAGTGCTCCTCACACAGCAACCGCCTCATGAGCAAAAGGAGCAACTCAGTCCAGCTGAGTACATGCGTTCCTCATGTGAAGAGCAGGTCTTCTTCACACTGTTTGTCATTTACCAACAGGAGAAACTTTTTCTTTCCGGTATCAATACACATTCCTTATCAATACACATTTCAATGTATGTTCCAGGTAAGGATGGGTCAATCCTGTTTATTAAAGATCCAGCATCTTTGAATCTTGATAGAGCTAGAAAGTACTGCAGAATAAGGCGTGCATCTTGCCTCCAACTCAGTAAGTAGTAAGTTCATGACATGCAGAACATGTCATGAATCAACTCATTACAGAAATACTATGTTTAAATAATTTGTTTTGACAAACCGAAACAGCCTGCTCTTGCTTTTTTTTTTCCCCCCCTCAAGTCAAGGGCAGAATTAACACTGATGCCTGCTGACAGGTATTCTCTGACTCATCAAGGTTGTATGATGCATCGTTTTACATATAGCAGCACACTAGCCATTACCAACTTGTCTACTGGCTCAAAAAACAGCACAGTCACATGGGCATGCAAGGTTTTTTGGAGAAAAAAAAAAAAAAAAAACACATATGAGAGAAAGTCCAGGCAGGACATTTCCACCACCATCTCAGCATACATCAGTGGCCATTTTTGCTGTGTTCCACATTCAAGGGTAATTAACATTTTCTTGGTTAAAGCTATAAGGGATTCACTCTTAGCCACTCCATTCATTCATTTAAAAGGGTAATTAATTCACAAATGCCACTACTTCTTCCAGGCTACGCTTTAGCATGAAACTACCATTACTGATGCAGTCCAATAAGCAAAAGCATTTCTCTGAACCATTTTACCTTTAAGGTGATGGTGCAGAAACTAATGAAGACCTGGGTCAGCCCCATACATCCCTTCTGGCTGACTGGTCAGCCTCATTTCATTATTTAATGTTTGTGCCTGGTTGCTGCAGGACGTAACACCTTGCTTTGTCTAGCAAGCGAGCAAGCACTCAGAACAAATTACTCAGGCTGCAGCTCCTAGCAAAGTCACCTTCATGCCACATAACTACAGGTAGGGAATGCTGCACAGTGGCTGCAGCTTAAGAGAGAACTTCCTAAAACCTCTTGTCCCAATTCCTGCAGTCTCATGTAGATATGTATAGGGTGAGATCCCAGTGGGGACAAATGCACTACCTGCACAGCTGTGCCCTATTCTGTTTATGGATGGGAAGGACCATTATGGCCTTGTTATTTGATTTTGTAAATACCACTGAAGAGGACAAAAGGCCAGCTTTTCCCTACTGAGGGTAACCTCTCTATGCTCTTTCTAGTCAAGGAAGAGGGAGGCTCCTGTAGATGCTGTAGATGACTACTGAGAAGAATGTCTCAGGCTCCTCTAATCTCCAGCTTAATGTGCAAAAGTAATGAATGCTCATGCCATATCAGCAAAGTGATTTTCCGGTACCTTCTCTAAATCCTTCTCACTCCAGTAATCTGCATTTCTGCTTTAAAAAAAAATAATAATAAAGTGGGTTATTACAGATTGTGCTTGACCAAATGTTTTAAAGAGGAAGCATGCAGTAAAGACTCAGTGCCTAGGATGCATCATTTTCCCTCTCCACTGCCAACTCAGGACCTGTCCTATGAACAACATTACAGAATTTCAGCTACTCATTAAACTAGACTACAAAATTCTCTCCATTTAATATGAAATCTAAAGGAAATAAAAATAAAGTCATTTTTCAAGCCAAATTCCCTAAGGCTCAGACAGATTTTCTCTTGAAACTCAGAAAGATAAACCACAAGGAGACATATTTTAGTCTGTTTATACTACCTCAGTCCACAGGGAATAAAATAGCAGGTAACAGAGCTCAGTAGAGTGATCAGTTTTATTTTGCAGGAATCCAAGTAAAATTTCAGCTTTGCTTTTGTCGGGTACTGTGTTAAACTTGAAGCATAAGCTTTGGGGAGGGGGGAGGAATGACAGCCACCAGCCACACTGCAAATTTATTTCATGGATTATTTATTGTGGAACAGGTTTTGATTTCTTTCTCCCCTATTCAGAGCCAAAGGCAAATCCTACTCAATCGGCCAGACACACAACCCATGCACACTCAAATTGTATCATTACTGATTCTCCTGACAATATATCAGCTTACAAAAAAGTTGAGGGCCTTCAGTAAAAGCTAAGTTGATAACTGCCCTCTAAGAAAAGAATATTAGATTTCTCCACTTCTGTGCTTCACAACATGAAGGTACTTTTATTTCCTTCCTAAAATTGCATCATAAAGTTTTCCAGTTCTCTTCACTTGAACCTCTCTGAAGCCAGCTGCCACAAGGAGCTTGCTGTACTCTGCAGGTGTTCGCTCTTTGCCTTCTGTCTGTACCAACATATTCATTGAATACAGTTGGGTTTCTATGGGTCCACTTCTATCTTCCTTCAGAAGGGACTCAACCAGCAGCACTCCACCACCTGGTTGAATAAAGAAAATTCAGAAAAGACACATGCTGAGCTCTGAGAAGATAGGATATTTTTCAGCGGAGTTGTTAGACCAGATCCCAACGTGCAGTTTCGGGAAGCAGCAGCCTCTCAGGTAGCGAGATCTCAGACCTGACAGGCTCAGTGACTCACCACTGACTCAGGAAAATGAACGCTCAACCAAGAAACCTCTGCACTCAATCCCTGCCACCCAAGTTGCCCACTGAAGCTGGTGTGCTCCATATAATTAACAGGTGGGAATTGCCCTGTTCTTCAGGAGCTCACACCTACCGGGTCTGCAAGCCTGGTGAACTTTTGCCAGTAGCTGCCCACATTTGTCATCATCCCAATCATGCAGTATCTTAGATAAAATATAGAGGTCAGCTTCCGGGATTGAATCTTTAAAGAAGTCTCCTGAAAAGCAAAAATACATCCTTTCACAAACCCCCCAAGACACAGAGGGGGGTTAAGCAACTTGTTTCAGATCTCTTCAGTGATAAAGACTCTTGGCTTGCCAGGGCTGTGACCCACATCAGACAGCAACAAAGCTACCCAGGAAAGATGGAGCTGCAGCATAAATCCATAAGGAAAAAATGCACAATCTCACACCTTCTAGTGATACCTTCTTAGTTATGCCTTTTGTTCAACACCTGGTGTACTGCATTCATATTTTTCTCCCTTCATCTCGCTTTCTCATTGCCACTCCTAATTCTTTGCATCACTGGCACACAGAATGTTTCTTGTGTTTCTCCATCTTTGCTTTTATATTTTCCCTCCCTTCCTTAAAGGCTTCTTTCCTCTCTCAGCTCTTCTAGCAATATTAAGTCCCTCCAATAAATGCTTCTGAAAACATAAAAAAATGAGATCTCTCTACACTCCTTTTCATCAGAGAGAGTACGAAGAGCTCACAAGGTCTGAGGACTAGGCAAGAGCAACCTAGGCTAGCTCACCCACACTCAAAGCCTGAAATATCTCAGGACACGTCTAGCCAGGGAAGGAAAACCCTTTGCTCAGAGCAGGTCTGGTGTCCCACACATCTGCCAGGAGCTCTGCACAGGAGAAAAGGGAACATTAGGAAGCTCTGTAATGTGACATGGCAGTTGTTAACAAGCTGTGGCAGCACAACTCCAACACAACTGCTTCTGGGAGTGCCCAAACATCCTCAAGCTGCTCTGTATGCCCATTCCCGCTGTCAATGCTCCTGCATCGGCAGGACAAGCAAATAACTCTAGATCCAAAGGCTGGGAAAGCTGCTCTCCTGCCTCACTCCTTTCCAAGTGGACGCTTCCCAAGGCAATGCTGTACAAGGGCACTTTTGGTCACTAATCTCCCATGTGAGTAACCAGGTGGAGGAGGCCTCTGTCACCTGCAACCCCGCAGATGAACACTCTGCTGCTGCCCACCAGCACCCGCTCAAGTAATGTCCACACTTACCTTCGTGGAAAGCAATCCGCTGCTCTTCAGGGGGTATGAATCGATCCTTGGCCACTTGCACGACTTTTGGCAGGTCATAAATTGTGACTGTGCAGTTTGGGTACAAAGAAACACACTCCCGGGCCAAAGCTCCTCCACCTCCTTGTGAGGGGGCAAAAGAAGAGCAGTGCTGAAACAAAACCACCCCATTCTTCCATCCCCAACACAAAAGTGATGCCAACAGAAGCGTGTTCAGCCTCATGGCACCTGGCAGGGCACATTTGTTCCCCGTGTGCCACAGGAATGGAAGAGGGACATGAGTGGCCACCCAGGCCCAGCCGAGGGAAGCCCAGGCCTTACTGCCCTTACACAGTGCCTCTGGCAGACCCAGTGGTATGTGCTGAAAGGTGGGAAATGAAAACAGAGCTGCTACACCAGGCACTGGGGAAGCAGGGATGGAGCACCGAGGGAGTCTGACAGGTCCCATGAATCTTGGCAGTGTTCAGCAGCACTGGGGTAGGAGGCTGCAGCACACAGTCTCTCCTCCTTCAGTCAATGAAGGTTGAAATAGTTTGGAAGAACATATCAAACAAGACAAGAAAAAATACCAAACTGACACATAAAGGAGATGAGCCACTATTCACACACATCAAACTCTGTAGGCTAAAGTATTCATCTTCCTAATGCTTGCACCACTTTATTATTTCTCATTTTAACTCAATCCAACTGAGAAAATGTTCCCTTTATTGCTGATGAGATTCTGAGATATGCTCTGCTTTTCATTGCTTTGCCCTTCATATAACATGGGAATTATTTTTCTTTTCAAAGCTTGCAGAACTAACAATGCAGAGGCTTGTTGAAGATCTACTGATGCTCACCTCCTAAGTCATAAATCCGTGTGAAAGAGGAAAGGTCAAATGCAGTAAGAACATCTTTACCACATATACCCCAGATTGAGTTCTGGCCAGCCAAGAATTTCAGCATTTCTTCTTCGGACCTAGTAACGCAAACAGGTACAGCACACAGAAATATAACGTACTTAATGGTGACTCTTACTATAGAAGTCTTATTATGAGTTTCAGCTTAAACATTATCTCATTGCATTTGAAAACAATGCATTCTCTTTGCACACAAATCTGGCTTGAGTCTTCCTGTAGCAAGCTATACATTGCTGCACCTGAGCAGGTAATTAAGACTAGTTAAGTTCAACAGTGTATTACTGCTAGTTCTCAGGCTTCCAAGGGATTTTTTCCTTCAGTTGCCACTGCCCCTGTAACAGAGACCTGTGATATGTTTTTCACAATATAAAATTATACTTGTCTATTCCAACTATCAGAGTTCTCCAGTAATGGATGTTGCTGGAAAGGAAAAATATCTTCATGATGTTTCTAATGAGTGGAATTCTCACATCATTGTATTTAATAATACTCAGCCATGATTAAAATCATAAAGTTTATCCACAATAATAATGGTATTTCTAAAAATATACTAATACCTGTACATTGCTCCAAATGGGTCTTTTGATGAAACACCAAAAGCTCTTTCATATTGGTTCCTTCCTTCTCTAAAATTCAACCGAAAAAGCATATTAGCATGAATTTCTTTTATCATTACTCCAAAAATACATAAGAGCTGAAGTTTCAGCTAGTGTGCATGATGTTCACCTCTAGACAGACTATACACCTGTGTATTTTTCATGGATGTAATGACATCCTCACCTACCAGTCCCAAAAGATGATGAAATATTTTTCAATTTTCAACAAGACTGTCTGGTTCTTTACAGGACTGCATCTGAGATAAAGGTGCAATATGGCTGTGATCATCACCAATCACCACCTTCACGCATAGCAAATCTGCTGCACAGACTGGATAAAGCAACACGTCGGTCCCATACTAATTTACTCTTACAGGCTTTTGCAACAGAAGTACCCTTAGCCATTGTTTCTCATCATTTACTTTGATGCCTCCTAAAATAAGAGTGACTGTAATGAACAAATCTTTTCCTGGAACCAAAAACACACAGAGGTATGATTCCTACATCTACTCTAACATTAGAAGAGAAAAGAAAACAAGAACACACAGACAGTAGTGACAACAGCAGAGACCAGCAGGTTCTTGTTCTTTCCAAGAACCAACCAGTGTTTTCCTTGTGCCCTTCGCCAGAAAGGCACCAAACTGAGAGCAGACATACAGATGCAACAAAGCAGCCTGAAACACATAGCAGATGACACCCGCCTTCTCCTCCTCACCTCACAGCATCGGTCAGGTAGTGCCAGCACAAGTAGACTGTATTGGAGTAGTACATCATAATATGGTACTGAGACTTGGGGCTTGACTTTGTAAGGTAGATGTTGGAAATTTCTGTGTTTCTGTAGAGGGCTAAGGGGTGAAATAAGTGTGTTTACTAACATGTATGATATCATCTTACAAGCCTATTGTATCCATCATCGGCACACATCTAAATAACCCAAAAGAGAGAAACATTTCTTCTACAATCAGTCCCTCCAACTGTAATGTGCAGCACAGTATTCCAACCATGCTGAAATTTTCTGCTTCTCTTTTAGATGAAAAGGGTTTGGTGCTCCCAAGGGATGGTCTTCTCTTCCAGCTATGGTAACTGGCCTAACACTATATATCACCTTTCCCCACAAACCTCATCTCACTTTCAAAACCATCAGATCTTTAAAAGCTTTAGTTTCTTCTTTCCACCCTTTAGATGGTACAAAGAGGATGGAGCCATGCTATTTTCAGTGGTGCTCAGTGCCAGGGTGATAGGCAATGAGCACCAACCGGAGCATAAGAGTTCCCGTCTGAACATCAAGAAGGACTTCTTTACTGTTCAGGTACTGAACACAGGCACAGTCCATCCACAGCGGTTACGGACTCTACTCTACCTTCTTGGAGATTTTCAGAAGCTGTATGGCCATGGTCCCAGACAACCTGCTCTGGATGGCCTTGCTTGAGCAGGGGGTTGGACCAGATGGCTTCCAGAGGTACCCTCCAACCTCAACCACTCTGCAATTCTGTGATTCCTCTTCTTCTGCCTTTATTACCTCCTTTTTGTGTCAGCTCTACTGACAAGAGCTTCAATCCCACGCAGGCATCCAGAAGTCTTTCCATTCCTGTGGTGCTGGTACCCAGGCGTGCAGCAATCACATCTAAAGACAGAGGATCTCCTGACTCCAGCAGAAGATCAAACACTCCCAGCTCACAGGCAGTGAACATAACCTGGGAGTGAGGGGAAGGGGATCAGATGAAAGCACCATAGCTTACCACATTTCTAGAGGTGCTGTGTTGGAGAAAATATGCATATAATAAATCATTAAACATTAAATATATATATATATTATTTCAAATACACAAGTCCAGTAATTAGGCTAAAGTTTCTCTGAGCTCTGAATACACCATAGATTGCTTGTAGTGAACCCTTTTTCATTTCTTTTCCTTTACTGCCCAAGCCATACAGTGGTTTAGTCTAACAAAGTTCATATTTAGAGGCCAGGTTTTAGCTGTGAATATTTCTGCCTGCACCTTAGTTTCAGATCACATTCACAACAGTCTCACTTGCTTTTTGCCCAAAGAGCTCAAAGACAAGACTGAATTAATTGTTGTTGTTATTTAAAAGCTAATTATCTAGCATATGCTGCAGTGACCCTGGAGAATCTCCTGTGGTCTCCAGCAGGAGTGAGTATCCCACTCTGTAGACCCTTTTGGGGGAAATGTCCACACACACACAACTGTTTTATCTTCAGGGACTGATGTCCATGGCTACAGCAGTCTCCCTGATGAAAGGAGGTTTGTCTCAGACAAAAGGGCCAACAGAAACATGCCATATTTTCAAGGAAATGAAGGTGTGTGTACCAACTCCAGGTACAAGCCTGCAACCTTCAGACAGACATACATAACCACACATAACAAGAAAAATATCCTTCTCTAGCTGTACACAGTCAAGTAATGGATAACCTATTTCACTGGCCATGTAAATGCTCCAAAACCACTGAGAAAGTCATCAACTCATTTGACTGCCTGTATGATAAAGTCCTCAACTTGAGTTGATAAAGTCCATGGGAAGCTACTTTTACCTCAGTAAGAGTATATGTTGTGGCTTAACCTCATGGCAGCATGGTTTTAACTGAAATTGAGATCGTTTCTCAGTAACATAACATTGTTGTTAGTTTTGGAACTGTTTATCTGTCATCGATCGTTTGCTCCTCTCTTCACTAAATACTGTGTTTTTCAGGAGCCTTTGGATGCAGCAGCATTTGCAGACCTCTGAAGTGCATTCCTTCCATTACTAGGTTGGTTAGAGATACAGCAGAGGATAGTAAGAAAGAAAAAAAATACCCTACATTGGAACATGGGAATTTTCTGCCTGTGTGCTCACGCACATGTGCAAAGGCAAGCAACATCAATAAACATTAAGGAAATTGGAAAAAAAAAATGTGCTACCCTGTGCCTTAATCAGGTATTGTCTGGAAAAGAACATTTCACTTTTTTTTAAAAAAAAAAAAAAACTCTGAAAAGTCATTATATCAGACTCTTTTGTCCGCCTGAAAAGAAGTAATACACAGAAGTTACCAAGATCTGCCTAGTGCGTAATACACACAGTAAAAGACATGCAAGAAAGAAAGAAACCATCTCAGAACGTATTTGAATAATCTTGCTGTTTGGGTGGTATGAAAAGGAAAAAGAAGGCAATGTCAGTCAGTCCTCTGGTTTCTAAACTTCAAACATGAAAAGTGGGAAGAAATCCCAAGACCTACAGAGCTTTGCATGTTGGAGGCAGTCAAACAACAAACCCTCATCTATAAATCTGTGTGTTTTTAAAGTCTCACACAGAGGCAAGATCTGCTCATCCAAACTCCCGAATGTCAAAGGGATCTCAATAAATGTTAAGTCTAACCTGAGGAGCGGGGACTTCTTTTCAAATTTCCTTCATGGCTAGATGAGTAGATAGTACATTTTCCTAAGAGACTGTTTTATTTCTAAAGATTTACATTAAAGAACTAGGGTGATATCTTTGAATATTTCTGTCAGCATACTTTAAAGAGTTGTATCCAAGACTGATTTATAGTTCTTACCTTTGAGACTAAAAATCCATTGTTGTATTGCAAGATGATTTGAGGATAGTCAAGGTCTTCTGTGGAGCCCATTTTCCTTCTACAGTGAGGCTGAGATCCTCTGCCTGTCTTAATTTAAATAAGCTTCTTTCTACCAGGCACAGAGCACACCAGCTGATCCACTTAATCTTATTGTTTCTGAGAAACACTTTGGTTACAAAACGAATGAGCTAAGTTATTTGGCTTCCACAGGCTTTTCTACTAGCTTCAACTGTTTCTTTGCATCTTCTTCCATCATCAAGCATAAGGCTAAAGAAGCAGCGAAGATTAAAGTGGCACTGTTGGCTCAGTGGTCAATTAGCAGGCTGGTATTTAAAAACAATTGAAAGCTGAAGACATCTGAAGACAGCTGAACTCTGAAGAACTTACTACAGAGTAACACAAAGAACTTGAACTCAATGAGATGCACCAGGAGTTCATAAACCAAAGCAGAGCCGTATTCCAGGCCTGTTCAAAAGGAGCTATTTTCCATCATACTGGCATCTTGATGATGGGACACATCCCCGGAATAGGAAATTCCTGACATACATCTGCTAGCCTAATGAAATGTGACCTGGAGGAAAGAAGACAACTTGGTGAAATTCCTTAAGTGAAAATGGGACATTCTCAGCAGCTCAGAGCAGAGGAATATCCACTTAGAGCTAAGCTGTCAGGGCATACTGCTGGCCAAGCCTGGCATCTCAGACCACCCCAGCTCCACTCACCCCTCGCTAACCACAAACTACAAGCATGTACACAGCACTTATCTTGACTCTACTGACACAGGGACTTGCTCTGATCTGGATTGCATGCCCAGGCCTCAGACCTTACCCATGCACAGAAAAGACTGACACAACTGCTACGGAGGAGGAAAGTGCTGCTGTAGAAGTACTCTGAGGGCAGAGTCCATGCAAGGATCTGAAGGAGAAGAAAACATTCCACCAGAGTCAAGGTCTGGAAGAATTTCCACTGGGGCATGGAAAGCCTGGCTCTGCTCCCTGGCCTGGTTTGCCAGGCATGCCCACAGGAAGGACAAACAGTCCATCTAAATAGCCAGAGGTGACCCAGAATTTGATGTGGTGTGCACAGGTCTACAGGCTGCCACGAGGTACATCTGACCCATAAGTGCAGGAGCAGCTAGTGTGAGGAGAGGCTATGAGAGCCCACCTGCTGTGCTGCTTTGTCACAGTGACTAATTTGCCCTGACAATGATCACTTAGTTGATGTCTACAAGGAATTAAGTCTGCAATTGTTTCTTTTCTGTATTTTGTAGGTGTCTTCCCACATAAAGGCTTAGAAGGCAGGGCCTGTTTGATAATTGCCAGTGATGGTAGCAGGGGGTCCTACCTGTGATTTGCCACATTTTGGCAGAGAAAGGTGCTGAGGAAAGACAAGATATTCTACATCTTCCAACTGGCTGCCATGGTCTTCCTCCGCTTCTTTGTAAAATTAGCCACGGACATCCAGAAAAACCTTAGGAGGAAGGAATGAACTTTATTTCAATGCCAGATATGGGAGGGGTTTTGTCTTCATAAACTGCCCCACTATTCACTGCACCAGCTTGTAAATGCTGGTCATCCTGCCCTCAGCATTTGTGGGCAACCCTCAGGTGAGAACAGGCCCTTTCCATTAAGGAAAGAATTGAAGTTTTACATCACACATTTAATGACCCTTCAGGCAACAACATTAAATGAGAACAGGACTCGGGTGATACAGTAATGGCAATGTGTTATAAAATAGTACTTTTCCAGCTGTAGTTTTCCTTTTTTTTTTTTTTAAACCATGATTCAGCAATAAAGTTACCAGTCAAAATCAGAGCACTACAATGATCCACATGCAGCTCAACATTTTTTGTACTTTAGCTTGGTGCATCTTTAAAGACGTGCACTTTACAGCATTGTTCCCATACAATATTTTGATAGTCTCCTCCTTTCCTAGAAAGTCAAATTGTATTTATCTGCTACTGCAGAAGGTTAGTTCTGTGCTCTTCTTTTGATCCTGCCTCATTTTTTAGAGGAAACAATCCTGATTTTTATGTTCTTTTCACTGCATCCACAAAGTGGTCGAAACATTCTCAACCGAAAGTTTCCACTACATAATCCTTCTGAAAAACCCTATTTTCTATTCTGATCCTTATATTTCAGCCAATAGACGTATTTGTTTTAGCCATTAATGAAAAAAGTGACATCTAATTAGCTAGCTGGAACAACTAACTCTTAAAGTAGGTTATCAGCCTTTTTCCCCCTCTGTATACAACTCAGACTATTTCCTATGTTCTAAGAACACAAGGTGTCCTGCATTACCAAAATATTTAAACTGAACATAAAAAAGCTGAAGCAAACCCCAAACAGTAGAAACATCAGCCTGGACATCATCAGCTCATCAGCCTGGACGGCACAGCCTGTAACTACACTGCCTTGCTAGTGCAACACACTTAACTTTTCTGTACAGGTTAGATTCTGTTTATTTTGTACTGTCAATGCTGGAGATCACAACACACTTTTATGCCAGAGTGATGCTGGCATCTGTGCAGCTTGTACTTAACAAGATGTGGTTCCTTTGAGGGAATAACCAGAAGAACCTGCTGACTTGCATAACCATGTCACCTGCTTTCTCTTGATACCTTTTCCTCTCCTCCTAATAATAATAGAGGAAATAAATTGTACTTAGAGAATATCATTATCCCAAAGCTTGTGAAGGTGTAGGAGAATTTAAAAAATTCTCTACCAAAGGTCAGTTCTTCAACTCTGCCTGTTACTGAGAAACATCACTGCAAATTGGTGCAATTTCGCCCAAGCACAGAAATTTCCCCCTCCCAATACAAATGATTTCATAACAGCTATTTGGGTTCAGGCCATCAGCCACACTGAAAGGAAATACTCCCCATGCTATAGTTTTGTCTTGAGTCCCAGCCTGTTTTCTTCAAATGGTTCAGCCACAGATTGGTTATCAGATATTACCATGACATTTAGTACAGATGCATTAAAGAATCATAAGCATAAAAATGCTCAACCCTTGATTCATGTAGTTTTGACTAAATAACCAGATATTATGTGCACAACCAGTAACTTAGTGTGTTGTAATGGGCCATAAATTCACCGCACTGAGGGCAAAGTTATAGAGTACAAGAAGCTCTGGTAATAAAATGACCACACAGTTGATTAAATCCAATTGAAGTACTTTTTCAATTATGACCATGTCTGTCTGTTGAGGACACCAGATGTAATCATCTAATGGGATTACTACCAGCAGCGAGATGCAGGGGAGGAGTGTTACAGATAACCCACATCAGATTGATGCAAAGCCACACACACTGTGTTGCTGTTTCCAAGTAAATTGTTACTGAGGCTTAAAGCCTAAGCTCCTTTTAAGCTAGAAATGCATTCACGAAGATGAAATTGCAATGGCTTTTTTTCTCTGGAAACCCCATCAAGGTTTTTGTCATAGTGCTTACAGTAACAGCTTTAGCCTGCATGTGATCCATCTCCAAGTTTCTGTCTTGATGATGAATTTATCTTTGCCTCAGTGACTCACTACAAATAAATACTACGCATACACACCAAAAAAAAGTTGTTTTCGTATAATATTTTAAATTGTGAAATGGTTAATGAGCAAATCAGATTTATTTAAGGTGAAATTAATGTCTCTGTAAGAAATGACAGATTACACTATTTGCATAGTGCAACCTTCCTTATAAGCTATAAGGACATGCTCAGGGACATGACTACAATAATGAGCTTCAGTAATGCCAGTATGGAAACAACTGTGCTCACTATCATTAGTGAGCCTCTAAGTATGCCCAGCTTATATCAGATATCAGTTGGCCTGAATATTCATTAATATTGTTTAAACTTTTTTATAAGGATTCCAGCGTTCCAAGACACTCAGTATCATACTTTGAAGCAGAACATACATTTTTCAATTAAACATACATTTTCTTTTTTATAACTTTTAATTCTCGTGTTTTATAGTAGATGCTTTTTCCTAGGAACCTCACTGTTGGTTCTGTCAGTTTTGAGACCAACTCATTTTAGTTTCTCCTGTTTACAACAGATACGTTACTAGCAGACATACAGAGCAGGCAGGAAATCCTGTATACCCAGCTTATTCTCTGAACAAACCCTCCCTCTTCTCAGTTTTTCTGTTTCAAAAAAAAAATTAAAAAAAATCCAAAAACGTCTTCTAAAGACTATTGCAAAAAATCCAGAGTTGGTTTTGGTGTAACTTCCTAGCCTGCAAAGAATCTCTCAACAAGTAATTTACCCAAGTAGATATTGAGATCCCTATCAAAGGAAGGTCCCAGCAGGTAAGAAGCATAGTCTCTGAGGATCAGAGACAGACAGGATCACTAGCTAAAACTGGTAGACTGAAACTTAAAAAGAGACAGGCAGCAGCTGGAAGCAGGAAGGATTTCATGGCAGATATAACTTGTCCTCTGTCAGATATCACAGAGGCAATAGGTGGACGCACAACAATGCTGGCATAGGCCACTTCACACTAATCTGTCATTTTTCTGTCTTCCAAAGTGAGCAGACACAAGACTCCCTGAGTCTTGGCATGAGCAAGCACCCTTGAAGTCCCTTCACATGGTGGTACACCCCAAATGTTTCTTACAGCCTTATGCTGTTGGTGATCAATATCTGGTGCAGAGAGCAGGAGTGTCCAGGACTGTGCACAGAGCTCCAAGGAAGACCTAGTCTGAGGGTGACAAATCCTTGCTCAGACACCTGTTTGGCACACTGCTAGCTGGGACTGACTGCAGTGCCCCCACACAATTAACTCTTCTCATTGACCCACAAATAGCCCAGCTTCAAGGACAGCACTCCCGAGCATCCCATCCAGACCAGGTGGAGCTCATTTCACAGCTGCCACAGTGCACACATGACTGGGTTAGTTATCAATTAAAAAACAGCTCCAAACAGCCTTAGCCCTTCAAAAGTTATATAACCTTCAAAACTTTTAGTGGAGCTAATCCACAAATTTATTGTGAGGCAGCAGGAGACACATTCAGGGAATGCAGCACATGAGAGGGCAACTGGTACAATATATTTTCCGTACAACAGTTAAAAGAAAGGATGGCAGTGCACATAATTTAACACAGGCCTTGAGCCTGGTATCAGATTAAGTACAACAAAAAATATATAGGCACACTACCTTTAGACACCAATGAAATAGTACTTGCACATATAGGAACTTAATACAGCAGTAGGATTCATTCTGCACACCTAGTACTGAAGGATCAGCCACAACTTGATTGCTGCTTTAACAGATGCCGTAGAGGCAGCTCTGCAAATTTCTTGTGAGGTAGCAAGGGAAAGATTCTGCAAGTAAAATATACCTTGGGCTGGAGAAAGGCCAGGCCAACAGAATGCAACTGAATTAAGGCACACACCAGGCTAGTTGGTTTAACTGCTGCCTTACCTGACAGCATCTCTACCTCTGCTATCAAACAGGAGCAGCTGAAAATCTCTTACATGATCATATACATGTTCAAGAACTGCCCTAAAGCTGACACTGATATGATGTCCACACAACATTTGTCAGTGATGGACTGCACAATCCTGTGCTTGCAGTTTTGGAAGCCACACCTGAAAATACCATTTTCTCTAACAGCTTTCAAGCTAACACTTCCAGATAACACATTAAATCCTTTATTAGCACAACCTAATCATGCATATGCCCTTTTTCTAAATCACTGAATAGCTTACAAAGGTAGAGTCAGTTAGAAAAAACATGGATTTGGTCATGGCTTTGGTAGCCACTTCGTATTAGCATCAATTATTCTGGCAACATGACTCATACATTATCAGAATTACTTTACCACAGTAGGCAGATAAAAAGCACTACAACAATGATATGAAGGGCTTGGACTTGCCCTTGTGGAGAAGCCATAGTTCTGTTGAATAAGTTCCTCTTCCACTCACCTAGTATGGGTTGAGGCTTAAGATAAAAGGAATGAGGGGCTGGCAAGTGCAGAGACTCATCGAGACTGAAAATTCTTTCAAAAAAAAAAAAAAAAAATCTTTGTTTCTTCTCCATCTTGCTCACCCAGTCCCTTGACATTCTGATAAAACGGTGCATAAATCTGTATTTCTAGTTACTCCCCCAGGGATATAAATAGCATAAATAATTGACAGGAACACTGACAGACAAATGGAATAAGATATCTAACTGATGCGATGGGACAGAAGTAACACGCAACTCATGGCAAGTCTAGGCAAAGAGTGAGAGTCAGGTTAGTACTGGTACATAATCCTCATGGACCACTTTTAGAGATTAAATATGCAGGCATTATCACAGTTGTATTTCTAGCAGCACTAGAAATATAATTAAAAAATAAAAAGCAACTGTAACCAAAACCAGTAGTATAGATTATTGGAACTCCGTTAATTAAGACCAAAAGTCTGCTGATCAAAGTTTGAAGTCCGTTTCAAAAGGACACTGACTTAAAGCAACTAAAATGACAAAGGGTAGACATTAAATACTTATTTTTCAATATAAACTCAAGGACAATCACAATACATACACTGAAGAAAAAAAAAAAAAACAAACTAATTTTATCAGCTATTAGTCAGCTCCTGAAAGTCAGTCTTGCAAATACAAGCAATCAGGCAAGCTTTAAGTAGTCAGCATCACAATACTCCCCTAGAAGAGGGGAAAAAATAACAGTGACTGCAGTATTTGGGTTCTAGAAGCCACTATAGAGCCTGCTGTGTCCTAGATTGACTCATTTAAAACACAAAGACCCCTAGAATATAATGGGTAGAGATATATTGATGTAGTCAATACAGATCAGTTGATTTCGGTTGGAAATGAGGAGACATTTTTTCTTAGGAAGAGCAGTCAGGCATTGGAATGGGTTGCCCAGGGAGGTGGTAGTGTCACCGTCCCTGGGGGTGTTCAAGGGAAGGTTGGACGTGGTGCTTGGGGACATGGTTTAGTGGGTGACACTGGTGGTAGGGGGATGGTTGGACCAGGTGATCTTGGAGAGCTTTTCCAACCTTAATGATTCTGTGATTCTATGATTACTGTAAAAATTATATTCTTTAGGTTATTGCATCAGCAAGGTTTTTGTAGTATTACCTCAGCCGTAATAAACACTTCAATAATAGCATTGGGCAGGACATAATTTATATTTGTGACAATATTAAAATTGTATTTTCAACTCTTTTCAGGTTTCCTTGCAGTCCAAAGGCCATCATCAATAAAGACTTTGAAAAGCGACAACGGAAGGCATGGTGACACCCACTACAGTCCCCAAGTACATCCACACTCCCATCATCAAATTGACTTGAGCTACAGAAAAAAATCTGAATGGGTTTTAAACTCGGGTGTGCTGTAGCAGGCCACTTGCAGCAGGACAGCATTCAGCTGAAGGCATCACTATCGAGCCCACAGATGGTCAAATGGACTGGAACATGCCCAGCCGTGAGTTACTAATGGAAAGAAAAGATCAAGAATAGCTACTGACTAGGCAAAGGACTTTTTTTTTTTTACTGGAGTCCATGTCACAGTGCATCTCACTGTAACTGAGCAACAGCAACCAGCCCCACACAACTGCTCGCTCACTCACACTCCAGGAAAGAATCAGACAAGCAAAAGTGAAAAGAGTTGTGGGTTGAGGTAGATAGTTAACTAAGTGAAGGGTGTGGGGTGTGTTGAAGACAGTCACACACCACTTCCCACAAGCAGACCAATGCCCCAACAGTCTCAGAGCAGCAGCCACCTCAGAAAGTCCCATGATTTACTGTTAAGCATGATGTTACATGACATGGAGCAACTAAAGTTTTTGTCAGCTGGGGCAGCAGCGCTCCCTCCCAGCCTCTTGCTTACTCCCGGCTTATTCCTGGAGCAGGTCAGTGTGAGAAACAGAGAAGGCTTTCAGACTGTGCAGGCACTCACCAGCAAAACATGAGTGTGTTATCATTACTGCTTTAGTCACAAACCCAAAACATAGCGCTCCATGGGCTGCTACAAAGCAGGTTAACTCCATCCCAGCCAGACAACAAGGACAAGGACACATGGATACAGTATCTGTTTCAGGGATTTCAGCACTGTAAAGATTTGAGAGTTTTCACGCAAAACATAAATCTGAAATAATACTGTGAAGTGTTAAGGCTAGATAAAATTGCAATGAGCATTTATTTACTGTGCAACTGTTAAGTACTAGCAGTTTTTAGGAAATTGTGATTGGTTCAGATGGCTGGCTCAAACTTCTTTCACATTCCCTCCCCACACTGTGGAAATTAAGCATTTGCAAGCTTCAATGAAATTTTAGGCTTTGAATCGACTGAGTTACTTTACATTACTGCACTTTTACATTGTACGAAGACAGTGCTGGATACGGTGTGTTAGGCTAAATGATCAAAGCCTGACAGACAAGCATCCTTCCCGCAACCCCTGCTCATCTCCTCTGACCTCAAAAATTGCCCTAGACATCAAGGGAGCTTATAGAATTTAATCGTCTCAGGCTGGGATATCAAACCTGGTCTTGGTGCCTTCTTTGTAGTGAAGAAAAAAATATCCAACCCTTCTTTTTTTCATCCCTATCAACTAACAATAGCTATTGGATTTCTCTAGTAGGAACACTTCGATGACCACCCACTGCCTTACCTGCTCCCACAAGTGGCAAATGACACATTGCATTCACAGCATGATGACTTCCTCAAAGTAGCACTACAAACTGGCATTTCCCCAGTTACACATATTAATCATCAAGACCTCCACATCAAGCCCAGCGGAAATCCACAGGATATGTTGTAGAAATACCATATGAGTAAGAACCCTCATCCTGAGCTCAAAGACATTGGTATTGACAGCCATCAGTTCAACTCCTTGCAGGACTGAAGACGGAATCACATACTTTTTCTTCCTTCCTTAAACATGGTGTTATGGACAATGCATCAGTATTTGATAGCAGGCTAAAAAAACACGCGTGCATTTATGAACAGGTATTCCACCAGACTTATCAAATACTTGCCATCAACGTTATACCGGATTTTAGTCAAATCATTACTAAAGGTAAGTTTATCTTCAACAGATTGTTTCTACCTCTCCAGCAAAGATCGTAGAAAAAGTAACTCGCCAACAAAAGCAACTAACTGCTCAGAATTCAAGAGACTGGTGGTGTTGAGATGATTAGATAAATCAGTTGAGGTCTCAGCCTCAAAAACAGTGGTGAAATTCACAAGATCACAAACTTGAAAAGTAATACAGATCTTTAAAAACATGATTCGCCAGGAAGAATCTCTCTTTTCCTTCCACATCTAGAAACAACTACGATATCAGCAGTGTGGTCTAGCAAAAAACACATCTTCCATGGAAACATGGATGCTCTCAGTCAGCTGGGGATCCAGCTGAGCTGCAGCACCAATATTCTTCTGAAGCACTCCAGGAAAGGGATGCACTTTGATTCGAGGCATCAGTGTGGGGAAAACTGCATCCAAAGGGTGTAGATAAAGAGCACATACCCTGCCAAATTAACAGTGGACATCGCCGTACAAAGACTGCCACGATGAGTGGCTGAGCCTCATTATTCAAATGTATTTTTCAACAAACAGATTCTCATAGAACACGTCCATAGATTTTAATATACTGACATATAAAAACAGTAACTTCAGTTCACTGGAAACATTTTTTTTTAATTTTACCATAAAAAGGCAAAATAAACTCTTTCACTGTAATGTTATAGCTTTTAATATTCCTGAGCTGCATTTTAGAAGCAAAAGTATTCTTAAATGGATTTAACAAGAGACACTGCAGCCTTACTTTTCAACACCGCAAGTAAAAATAATTTAGCAAGAAGGCCCCTATTCCAAAAGACAATGGCTAGCTCTGCACGTACCTGAAAAAATGTGTCCAGTGGCTCTTCGCCACCTGGAGTAATTACAAAGCCAAGTATGTTGACAAAACAACAGAACAACTTTTCAACCTTTTTACCACTGCTTCTTGCCTCCTTCATCAGTGTGCCTTTCTTACACGGAAATTACTATACAAATGGCAGTACATGCCAGAATAATTTGGGCCACACAGCTTGGCACTATACAGACATATGAAGGAATCATAGCAGTTAAAAAGATATCCTGTGTATCTTTATAGTCGGCTTTAAGAACCATACGAAAGTCTTGCTATCTGGTTCAATCAGCAAAAAACTCTTTGTTAAATACAATTTCATTAAGTGCACCAGAAAGCGTTTTAAATCAAATCTGTATGTGATAGCTTGTAACATCTGGAGTTCCTACAACTGGCACCCATACACTTCTCAAACCAAATTAAGTGATGAAGAGATGAAAAACTAAATTGGCTAAAATTAAGATTTAGGAAACTGAAAATTGTGGAAACGGGTCGGCTTTTAGCACTGTAGGAACTCAAGCACATGCACAGGTGATTACAGCTACATTGTGGTAGAAACCTAGAAAGAGACAACAGAGCCCAAAAGAACTTAAAAAAAATCAGGTATCTATTTTCTTGATTTCAGGGACTATATGCAAATCAGGCATTGGTTGAAACAGAAGCACTTTCTTACAGCAGTCACACCAATGAGATCTCATTTACAACTTTCTGGCCCTTGTGTCCAACCACAGCCTTTCCAAACAGTCCAGGCCTCCACTACCCACTCCAAGTACTCCGTTGCTTACTCAGTGATCTCCTCCTGTATCTTCGCTTCCTGCTCAAGCTTCTGCGACTACGACTCCTCTCTCTCCTGTCTCGTTTACGTTCGCTACTGCGAATTCTTCTGTAACGTGAACGTCTGGGGCTTACGCTTCTTCGACGAGGACTGTAACTTCGTCGAGGACTGTAACTTCTGCTAGAGCGTCTGTAATACCTCCTCTCCTTCCTGCGCTTTTCATCCTGGTAACTGCTCCCATCTCTCCTGTGCCTGCTTCTCTCTCGTCTACCCTTACTGTCGTCACTGTTTACGCTGCTACACGAACGGCTCTTCCTTCTCCTTGCCTCCGTGCTACGTTTGCCCTGCTCACCATGTGAGTCTTTCCTGCAGCTACTCTGGTCGTAGCTAGAGAGGCTCTTCTGCTGCTGGTTACTGGCAGGAACACACGAGAGTACTCCTGAACTTCTTTTCTCAGAACACCTCTCTGAGTTTGTGGTATGAAGTTTCTGACTTTCTTTGACGTGAGCTCTGTCATGAATATTGCCATTCAAATACTTGCACTGACTCTCCGGGGATGCTACTTCTCTTTGAGAGCCTGATGCCAGTTTGCCTGTAGCAGCCTGTCCTGAGGTAGAAGTGATGCAGCTGGATGACACAGTGTGGGGAACACCACTAGCAGTTTTCAGCAAGTCAGACTGAGAGGGCTCTGTTTCTTCTTTGCTTTGGTGGACTGCATCCATTTTCTTGCTCAGAAGATTGTTCAGTAGTTTCTCCCTCAGTTCCTTTTCTTTTCTCTGCAGACCCAGTGCTCTCTCTTTTTCTTCTTCCACTCGTTTGAGCTCAGCCTCCTGAAGCTTTCTTCTTTCCTCTAGTTGCTGAAGACGGATCTTTTCTTCATTTTGTTCTTGCTCCAAAAGTTTTACAGTCTGAAAGACAGTCACAAGGCAAGCAAGAGTAAAGAAAACATTTAGACTTGCTCATGCTTCTAAGTTGTACCATAACACAAAAGCAGCAATCTGGCACAAAAATAAGGTGTCTTACAAATAGAATATAACCCTCCCATTTTTCTCTCTTAGATAAAGCTCAGTCATTGAGGATCCTTACTACAACAAGAGTAACACACAAGCCATCAAAACATGCAATTTGTAATATTAAATTTCTCAGGGTTGATACTTGAAGGTTTCAGTCAAACCAAAAACATTGATTTCCATAAGAGGTTTACAACCTGCAACTCATAGATACTTTACAATGGGTCCTTAAAAAAAACAACCACTCATTATGTAGAAACTAATACGCTGTCAACCGCTTTAGAAACTCGTGATACTAAGAAGGTTCAAACTTACTATTTTTAAGTTCTGTTCAGCTTAGTGCAGTCCTCAAAATTACTGACTGAAATAAGAACTATTTTATCTATTTCAGAGCTACAAAGCTACAAACTCTGCAAGAAGTATTTCTCCTTTCTCCTAGCATATGGCTGACCACTTAGCACTGCATGAGCTCTAATTCAAAAACAATCCTGAGGTACACCGGCACCAAAGAATAAGAGTGCGCTTTGCCACAAACAGTTTTTCACTGCTGCAGAAAATACTTAACGAGCATTCCATTACACCCTAGCACAACTTTATCCATATCTTCAGCTAACGCTGTCCTGTTTTAGTGAAAAAAAAATAGTTGCTTTAGAGAGACGGGATCTAACACTGAACTTCAACTCAGTATTTTCCTGTAGAGAAGCCTTTCTGCACGTTTTCAAACATCAAATAATGAGACATCTTTTTAAAGCTGCTGAAGGCCAGAAGGGAAAGAGTACCAAAATTCATATTAGAAATAAGGAGTCTTGCATCTTACCTTCTGTGTTTTGTTCACTTTATCATGCTTACACATTCTTTTCCTTGACTTGAGAGCAAGGCTGCCAATTAGTTTACTTGCTAAAAAAGAAATGCTATTTGGGACTTAAGGTTCAAATTCACTTTTCCATTTACCTATACGTACATATTTTACCAAGGGAGAAATACTGTTTCATTAGGCTTTTTTTAATTTTTGAAATAAGGAATAGCAACTAGAGAGATACGAAATCTGTTGTTTAATGAACAGCAATCCCCACCCCCCCCAAGTCGGTAAAAGGCTTTGTTCTGTTGGGTTCTTCATTAGCTGCTGAAATAAATATTGAAGTTACCTTTGCCCTGCTTAGCAGTTCGGCAATTAGTCTAATGGACTGAAGATTCCTCTGAGCTAGTAGGAGCTTCCTTTCTTCTAATTTTATCTTCTCTTGCAGTTTTTTCTGCTCTTCAGCTTGAAGTTTTTCAAGTTGTTTTTTGTTTCGTCGAAGTTCACGATCCTTCTGTTTCTGTTCTCTTCTGCGCAACTTTTCTTCTCTTTTTCTTTCTCTCTCATATTCTTCAAGCTCTCTCTGCTTCCTGAAAATAGATTAGTATTTTTACCTTGTCTAGAGCATGTACAATTTTAGACTCCTGACAATATTACAAAATATATTTTGTACTTTAAGTTCATTTGGGTCTTAATAACTCTTGGTGGTTACTGAAAAAGTAAAAAACAAAGTGAACTTTTTAGCCCTTACTTGTGATAGGAAAGTAAAAGCAATCCTTAGCCTGTCAATATCTAAAAACAATTAGGTATCCAAACATAAAATACGGCAACAGATTTTTTTTTTTTAATCACAATGAGAAGAAAATTACCAATTCAATTGACATGTGCATGGTTGATGGATCTTATGTCAGTCATTAAGAAAAAATGGCAGCTTATGCAAAAGAATGTGGGCTTCTGAGATCACATACCTGATGTCATGACTATTAAGAAATTGAGTAATTTGCAGTTTTAGTATTTTGAACTGAATGTAAGTATTAGTGATAATCTAAATAACCTTCCTGAGTATATATAAACAGTATTGCTTCAGTAAGATGTTTCACCTCACACTTAAAAACCTAAAAATTAAGCAGTAACAAGTTATGCCCGACAAGGCAAATGTATACCATACAACCTGGAAAAAAAAAACACTGCTGCATTAACATATATAACATTCTGAATAGCTGTTGTATGATACTTGCACCTACATTTTCTTAAAATAACACTAAAACGTGCTTGTATCCCATTCCTTTACTGCGAAAACACCTTGTTAAAAGCAAGTGATCTCTGTTCTATCAGTTACTTGCTACTAGAACAAGTGCATGTATTTCAAGACATATTTACCGAAAAAAAATTAAACTACTCTTCTTCACATCCAGATCTCAATCCCTGAACCCTACTTCAATAAAAGGGCTGCAATATTCTCACTCAGTTTTAAGTGCTTCACTTCAACTACACGATCAGAACTTTGAAAGCAAAGCTTTTTGTTTGTTTGTTTTGTTTTTTAATCTGCTGATGCAAATAGGAAGGAGTTTTTGCATGCTGTACTGGTAAAAACATAAAGCAGCGCCATAAACAGGAAGTACCTTTCTTCCTCTTTTTGTTTTTCTTCAGCTTCTTTCTCTTTGCGTTTTTGTTCTTCTCTCTGCTTTTCAAGCTCTTGAAGTTTTTGCCTTTCAAGCTGACGCTTCTTAATTGATGCATCACTGAGGTGTTTTGTTGAGTCAAAAGAAACCTTTACAGAACACAATTGAAAACAGTTTTAAGTAAACAAAGAAAAATCCCCAGCAACCAAGTTCTGACCTAGCACAAAGGTATTCAAAACGTAAGTACAAGCATAAACATAAAACCTTTTTCAAAACAAAGGGACCTTCTCTTCTACATGTTTCCAGAGCAAGCACCAGAGTACTATAAACATATTACTAGGAATTGTCCCTTAACTTCACTGCCTACCTGTTAGCACAACTGCGCACCAGTTTACACTTCTGTATGTTTCTGGCATCCAAATGTAAACCCAATGTGATTTAGGCCCTGGCTGTCCAATGTTTTACACCAGTACCAGAATAGGAAAGTGAAGAACTCTTTCATCATCTTTCATGGATACCTCTGGGGAAGGTAGAAGTAAGCCTTTATCAGGTCTTCCTTTCTGTGCAAGGCTATGATCTGTAAATTCACTAGGAGAAAAGCACCAATTCAGAAACATTTAGCACCTGGCTTAAACTAATGCCTCCTCACCAATTCCAACACAAAGATTCCCAAATTCAATTATGTACACCTTGGTTTGTTCCACTAGCAGGCTAAAAGGCCTAGAGAAGCAGAGCTGGACAGTGCCGTGACCTCCTGTGAAAGAGATCCGTTTTGACAGCACAGTTGTGAGCACAGCCCTCCCTCTTTCCTATCAGCCCCCGGGCAGCTGCCAGGAAGGAATGCACAGGGGACCTAAATTTGGGAGCCCTGATCTAGAGCATGTAAGTGACAGTTTGAACTTCATATCCCCTTGAAAACAGAAGGGTTGAGGTACAACTATTTCTGTGCTTCTGCTGACCTTCTTTGAAGAGATTACAGTATTTTACAAGACTAAACCAAAATTAATTTAATCTTTGCATGCTCCCAAACTACCTGAGTACTTAAGCTTTTTCCTGAAATACACTTTCTGATTTGAAAAATGGAAATCAGACATACTGAAATAAACAAGCAAATATATCACTCAATCGTTATGTAAATACATGGACAGTCCCCAAAGTTATCACAACACTTTTTCTTCAGGCTGTACTTTCACAGATAAAACATCTGAAGAGACTGCCTGGGCCACGATCATCTCCTGTCAATAGTTTCAACTTCCTAGGACAAAAGGGTTATGGAGAAAAAGATTTGGAAAACTCTGTGAATTAAACACACTGGATTCACAGGGAACTAGAACACAGGTTAGTATGTTGTTTCAATTTTTGGGTGGCCTTTCTGTACATGTAGTATGCTGAGCACGATGACCTCTGTATTCCACAGGCCACACAGACCACATGGTATTTACTTCACAGTCCTGACACCCAATGGGTAAACCTCATTATCAACGTGGGGATCAAAAATGAAGGCTGTCCCTCTGCCCCAAATTTCTGTCAGCTTGTACAAAAGAGAACATTGCACTGTAAAGGTAGCCCTCCCGTGACAGTGACGTATGTCTGAACTTACTAAGAATTAGATATTTTATGTGAAATGACAAGATTTGCACATACATGTTCCTTTATAAAAAAACACTTAACAGGTAATGTTCATATACTTGGCCATTCTTTAACTGTTCTCATTTCAAGAGCTGTCTTATTAAAAAAAAAAAAGAGCAAAACCTCACATTCAGAGTCCAACAGGACATGTTTACTCTTTCCATCACTCTCCTTTTAAAGTTGTAATTGCTGGTCCCCAGAAACACATCAACATCAGCTGCTGCCACCACTACAACCACCTGAAGGTTTTAAGTGCTTCAGAACTAACATTTATCTGTTTGCATTTTCACAAGGCTTCCAATGAAAAAATTCCCCCGCTTCTCACCTTTATATTGCAAGCCACAGCTTTGCCATCGTCGCCTTTGAACATCAGCTTCATCCCTCGCAGAGCGTTCATGGCCATAATGAAACCCGCATACTCCTGATATTGCACGTAGGCTTCAAAATTTAAATGGCCTCCAAAACTGAAGGTGTGGAAGTTTCTGCCCGTCATTTCTTCTCTGTAAGGGTCCAGCATGGGTATGTCCACGTTACGTATTTCTCCGAATTTCCTGAAAACCTTTATAAGGACTTCTTCGCTTGGTTTTTCTGAGCCCGAGTCCTTTGCTGCAAACCACTTACAGGGCAAGCCTTCCAGATGGATGGTATCTGGCCTTTCGCCTGGCAGAGTTTCATTCATATCTTTTGCATCACGGAAAAACGAATCCCAGTCATGCCTGGTGGGAAAGTCTATCTTGTATTCTGCAGCGCGGACTTTCAGGATGTCCGAGAAGCCACTCAGCTTTATTGTTTTGCCATCGAGGCACGCCAGAAAAGACTTGACTAAACTTTTGTTTTCGACCTCTCCTTCAAACCGGATGAAATCCATCGTGCTTTTAGATATCCGCAGAGTGGAAAACTGATGGGTTTGCACCATGCCTTTCAGTCTTTCCATCACTTCCCAGTTCGAAATAGATTTTCCCGGTTGTTTCAGCTGAGGAAGTGCCACGCTGATGGTCATTTTTGTAATGGGCTTAAGGTACAACCCACAGGGAGCACAGAGCTCTACAGCTTCTGATGTATCATGAACTATTGTTGCAGCAGCCATAACACAGAAAAAGCATAAAGGATAAAAAAAAAAAATAAAGATGCAAGTTTAAGTTGTAGGCCAACAGTAGTCAAACAAAACAGCCCTTATCCGTAAACAATCGAACTCTTTGCACATTTAACCAATCCCACGTAAAACCATGGTCTCTTTACACAGCAGCCAACTAGAAAGTTAAAACCGAGCGGCACAAACATCTTAAACTACTTTATAACCACCAGAACCTACAGATAATCACACCTCGGTAAGGCCTCAGAGGTAAAAAAAAAAAAAAAAAATAAAATACGAGAGGAGCTGATGGCAATCTGAGGGGTAAATGAGGTTGGCAGTGATGGCTCACAGAGCAGCTACCCTTGTGTCTCGGCAGGGAGGGGAGGCAGAGGCTGACGCCACACGGCTCCGAGGACCACTTAGCAACAAGCAGAGCCCAGCGGGGCCGCAGAGAGGCCGCGGCTCTCCACCAGCAGCGCTCGGGTGCCGGACACCTGCAACGACACAAGCGCGGGGCCTTCAGGCAGGGCCCGGGGCCCGCAGGGGGACCCCTCCGGCTCCGCCGCCGCCGCCGTGCCCGGGGCCCGCCCGCCCGGCCGCGACCCACCGCAAACGGCCGCCGGCCCCGCGCGCAGCCGCCACCGCTTCCGCTTCCGGCCCGGCCGCTCCGGCCGCCTCCCGGAGCTGCCTCCCGAGGGCTTCTCTAGCTGCCGGCGGACTTGCGTCTCTATGGCACCGACGGGAAGGGGCGGCGGGGAGGGGGAGGCGGAGGGCTGGAGGCGGGGGGGGGGGGGGCGGCGCATGCGCAGTTGCCCGCGGCCGGTGGCTGTTGGGCTGAGGGCTGAGGCTCCGAAGTTTTATTTTTTATTTATTTATTTATTTTTTTAATTTGTTGTTGTTGTTAAAAAGTAGTCAGCATCACAGAATCATCACAGAATTTCTAGGTTGGAAGAGACCTCAAGATCATCGAGTCCAACCTCTGACCTAACACTAACAGTCCCCACTAAACCATATCCCTAAGCTCTACATCTAAACGTCTTTTAAAGACCTCCAGGGATGGTGACTCCACCACTTCCCTGGGCAGCCCGTTCCAGTGTCTAACAACCCTTTCAGTAAAGAAGTTCTTCCTAACATCTAACCTAAAACTCCCCTGGCGCAACTTAAGCCCATTCCCCCTCGTCCTGTCACCTTCTTGCACCCGCTCCAGTATTTCAAAATACCGGATCCCACCTCAGCTAAACTCCCACCTGCTGAGAAACCGAGAGTGCAGTCACCTTCAGCATCAGACTGGTGTTAACCACTGTGTGGAAATAATGACTTCTAAGCATAGGTGAAAACACTCAACACAGGAGGTTGCTGTCAGTCCAGCGGTCACAGCAAGACTGCAGCTGTTTTGCAGATGTGCTGTTTCATGTCAACTTCTGGTCCTGTTCTGTATCTTGCATGGAGGTGTTCAATCCATGTTTCAGTAAGGTACCAGTGCAAAGGCAGAATCAGGAACTGCTGCTACTATCCAGTGCTTTGAAATAGTTCATGTATTATAGCTTGAGATCGCTGGCATGGGCCATCACATCTTCTCCCACAGACTTTGACGTGGGCACGCACAAAGCAGATCCAGTTACACTCCAGGGAGTTTCAATAGCAGCACAGTCAGACACTGAACATGGCAAAGGTTTTTAATCCTGTGCATAACCACAGCCCTACCTCCTGTGACTATGCCAGAAATAAATATTGTGTGTTTTTAAAGTGAGAGAGTAAATCAATACCAGAACTGAGGTTACCCATGCTGTGACATCAACTATAACTATAACAGCTCAAAGCTGAAAGAGATGATACAAACATCATGTTTAAAGATACTAAAAAACATGAGCAAGAAGTAGCCATAATGCAGGTGACTTTCAAAAGCTGTAATCCACGCACCAATACCGTAGCCCAGGGAGGGTGAACAGTGTGTCTGCTAAACTGCAGTTGCCCATGTTGCGCAGGGCAGATGGGTAATTTCTATTTTTATTGTTCATTCCATTAAGATGCCTAAATGAGTAAATGAAATGACTCCCTTTGGGTTTCAGAGTCTGAAGTGAAGGTCAGGAAAAGAAGTTGTGACACATGCCAGGAAGAGGAAGGATGACAGGCAAAGTAAACATCAGTAAGGGACAATATCCAAGTGCCACAGTGTCTGCAGATCTGTTTGTTGCTGTAACCCATTGCCTCTCCCCAGCTCTGACATTGCTTTTGGTTCACCTGGCAAGGCTTTGGTAGTGGAAGGGTGTGAGGGTGGCAGAGGGTGGATGGGGGGAAGGTGTTTTCAGTCTGCTTTAGATCTCACTGCTCTCGTCTGTTAGCAGTAGGCAATAAATTACATTACTCTCCCTGTGTAGTCTGTTCTACCCATGATGGTAATTGTTGAGTGATCTCCCTGTCCTTATCTCAACCCAAGTTTTTTTCATCATATTTTCTCCCCCTCTTCTCTTGAGGAGAGTTGAGAGAGTGGCGTTTTGGAGATGAGCTCCTACTGGTGTAACACTGCCACAGACAGACATCATGACACAGATGTTAAAAAATATCTAGTGTGCCTAAAAGCTTTTTTTTTTTTTGTTTTGTTTTTCCTTTGTTTGTTTGTTTTTATGACTTGAAGGTATGGTCTCACAGAATATATCCCTTCTGCCTATAAACTTTTTCTCATTTGCATCTTTAGTAGTTACACTTTGAATTCCACAAAAGTTCACCAGAGGGAGCCCTTGTTATTTACATACCTGTAATAGATCTATATACTCATAAACACAATTAAAATAGGTTATAAACAGCAGATACTAGGTTTTGTATTCTATGCATGCCTTAATATAGACCATTCTTCCTTTCTTGAAAGAGGGTATAATTCTCCTAGATATACATGGTCTTATCTGTGTGCTTCTGCGCTTCCTGAAATGCACCATTTTCTTGACCTTAATGGTCACCTATGGTAATGCATGCAATATGTTATATGGATGTTTATATAAAAGAAACATCAACAAAGTATAATTCCATTTCCTTTCCATCTTCCTTCCTCTCAAAAAAACAAAACAAAACAACAACAACAACAACAAAAAAAAAACACTCTTTTTAGTTCAAAATTTAGCAGTATCTGTTGGGGAATGATTTATCTCCTATGCTCATATATTCCTATTTTTAAGTGTCCAGAAATATTCCTAGCATGTATCTTTTTAAAATCAGAGAGAACACATTGCACCCCTTGATTGTTTTCAATGTGATTTCTGATTTCTGTTGTCACTGAACAGACAACATCTTTCTGCTCTCTCTCACACTGAAGGGAAAGCAGAAGGATTCACGGTACAATAAAGCAGTTTATGAGTGCATTTGAAGATAAAGGCAGCAGCACAGAAGACTTGGATTAAGAGATCAGATAACTGCTGAAGAGCCATTGCAATGTTTTCAGGCTCTAAATAGCCTCTACCCACAAAGCAAAACTAAGCCCTGAAGTGGGTGGGAACAGAGGAAAGCACATATAATATATTGTTTTATTTCCTACAATGAGAAAGTGTTCCAGAAATAGTTTCATCTCCTTTAATTAACTCTTCCCTTCCCTTCCCTTCCCTTCCCTTCCCTTCCCTTCCCTTCCCTTCCCTTCCCTTCCCTTCCCTTCCCTTCCCTTCCCTTCCCTTCCCTTCCCTTCCCTTCCCTTCCCTTCCCTTCCCTTCCCTTCCCTTCCCTTCCCTTCCCTTCCCTTCCCTTCCCTTCCCTTCCCTTCCCTTCCCTTCTATTTGATTGCTTTGTGTCAGTGCAAGGTGTGAGTATGATGGATTATCTGCTTTGGAAAGAACATGTATCATTAGAAGTAATACATGTGCTGATGCAGGGCAATTTCAGTTAAGTGGAATTGATCATTACTTCCTGTGGCTGTTTCCCCACAGGCCTAATTGGTTTATTTTGTTTATATCAGTAGAATACAACAATAGGCAGAGACAGTTTTAGTGTCTCTAACTCATCTTTACAGCAGAGGATTGCCCTTGTTAGCACAGATTAGGAGTTTGTGATACAGAGCAGGCCAGTTCTACTAATGTATCTCAGTGCACTGTGTCTACTGCCATCTATGTTACACTAAATATCAGTGACAAAAATATCTGCTTTTTGCTTTTGCTGATGAGGAATTTACATCTGTAGTGGTAGTGATTCATGGTCTGGTTGAGCCAGTAGTGCACTGTAGCCTAATCAGCTACTTAAAAAACAGATTCAAGGCACAAAGATATTCTTTTACACTCATTAGCAGATCTCTGTGTTAAATAGTTGTGGCACTATGATGTCAGATGCATTACTGATTATTTCAGTTTTTATGAAGTTGCTCATGCGATATAGTTTCGAATGATCTCATTCTTCAATAGCTATCACCTAAAACAAGTCTAAAAGATCAGGAGTTTTTTCTATGTTTTTCCATTCCCTGTTTAAGGGAAAATACGTGAATGTGATTCAAATTAACATTTGCAAATTAGGTATTTCCTCTGCAGTAATGTTACATATTGATGTCACTAAGAAAATAATCTGATCCTTTACGCACCCTTTTAAATACAAAATATTTCTTAGTAATTTATGAAGTAAAATGCGTGAGCTGTTGGCCTATCTCTCCATCTATTTCTGAAGCAGAGAATGGCAATGAGTTAATACTGGTAGTCTTCCTTAGCAGTACATTTGCATTTGACAAAGGGAAGAATGCCATAGGATTCGGTACCAATGCATCACAGAATTTATTTATTTATTTATTTAGATGAAACTAAGTTAGCACAACTGTAGAACTGTGAATTTCTGAAGAGTTTTTAAGCAGACTAGATTCCCTCTGTATGTTCGGCCTGCCCTCCACCGCTGTGTTTCACCTAGTCCAGACAGGCCAGAGTCATTTGGATTGCTCTGGCATAAGTCTGTCTTACCTATCTGGAGACTATCACTTTTGTGTTTCAGCAGCAATGCCCATATGCCAGCCTTGCTTCCCAACACACACATCGAGGGAAGTCAGATGAATAGCTGGCAGAAGGCTGGGCTGAGTTTTTGTCATCATTGCTTTTTGCTCCTGGCAATCCTTCTTCCTCATTTTCCAGGGACTGTGAAATCTGAAAAGATAAACAAAGGGAGGATGACTGAGCCATATCACATTTGATTTGCTCATTACACTACTCTTTCCTTACTGCCAGATACTTTCAGTATATCTCAGAATGAGCTTCCAGGGCTTGATACCTCTTTAAAAGTACCTTATAGTCATTTCTGTTGACCACATACCCGGTTTATATGAAGATCCACTTTAAGACAGCTTCATAAAATGAGTAATCATCAGGCAGCCCAGACCACTGACCAAGTCTTATCAGAGGCTGTTTCTGGCCCATAATATGTGTAAACTTTATCTATGTATATCTGTCCATATATATATCTATCTACAGGTATATATATATATATACACACAATATATATATAATAATATATATATATGCTTGTATAGAAACAAGCATACATGTTGACACTATACATACCAGTTGCCCTAAGTTCCATCCACAGCCAGCAGAGACACACAGATTTATGTAGGAAAAGTCCACAGTGGCTAGATCACCCTCAGGTCTTCTCGTGATTCTGTGCTAGGGTATGGTGAGCCACCCTAGGATGAATTGGTACATACTCCCTTCCCTTCTCTCCCCTGATGTATCTGTAGATAGACAATTCTGAAGTGTTAATATATGAAAAAAGCCCTGCTAGTCAGAAACAAACTATGAGGTTATGTAGGCTGATATTGACCGCAGCCAACTGAAGTTTCAAGGCTGAAAGCTCCCCAAAAGATTAGATTGTTGAACTTAGTGCAGATTATCAGATATTCAGAATTCAGACGTTCTAACACATTGCAGTGGATGTCAGGCAGCCTAAATCACCTACACCTGGACTGCTTCCATCAGACTCCTGGATCCTGACCATGCGGTTAAGCAGCACTGTTCTAACTGTGGGTTAATTGGTTAATTTGGGAAAATCATTCCATGATAACTATTTGCTACAATTTCCTTTCTCAAGCTCTTTTGAATTTAGCTACCACCAGGTCAGGCTCGTAAATGTAACGCTAGAAGTGGGGAGGTACACTGGACAATGGTCAAAATAGCACAACAGTTCAATTTGATACCAGAATATGAAAAACTGGTATCTAACATTAAAAAAAATAATAATACCCTGAGGCAAGTAAATGAAACCATTTTTGCAAGGTTCATATGATAGAGCAAAAGAAACCAGCTGTTATATGTCCAATCAACAATTCCTGCAGCAGTCAGTAATATATCGAAGCTTACCAGTCATTAATTGTGAACTGCCTTTACCATAACTGACAGAACTATTAAGAATGATGAGTGCTATAAAAAATAAATTGTCTTTAAAAAATTATGTTATATGAAAGTGGCAAAAATCTAAAAGTGATAGGAAATAGGGCTTTGTTCTATTGATTTCAGCTTCTTCAGATTAAGTGTAGCTTTTCTTTACCTTTACCATAGGAAAATCTGACACATCATCTCCATGTGGGATTTACATATCCTGTTAGTCCCTAAATACTTACCTAAATCTCAGGAGCATAAAGTATTCTGTCTGCAAGACTCACGATATCACTGTAGGTGAGCTGGTTTTCTTGGCTGGTGTTTCTGCAGCAACTGAGTGAATTAAAACTTCTTTTTTTTCATTAGTTTTCTATTTAACCTGTACCTTCTTATTCTGTTTGCAGTAATATTATAGGTATGATGGGAAGAGAGGACAAAAGGAGAAGGAATTTATTATAGCTTGCCTTATATTTCATACCTTTGGGCAGTAGTAACCTCTGGTATAATGACAGCCCCATTAGAAGGAAAAAGAAACAGTTTTCTGGAAGGGTTTAGAGAATTAAATAATTCTTATCAAGTAATCTTAATTGTAAAGGAAGTAATGAAATCTAACTTAACAGTGTATTTTCATCTACATATGCTACAGTCTGATTACTGTCTCTTTCCTAATTTGCTATGAAATAACCCCTGAAGCACCCTTTGAACCAAATGAAGCAAAAAATATATTTAGGTTAGTGCAAGGAGACATAGTTATGAGTTATAGGACACTGTGTAGAAAATGAAAATGTCACTATGATGAGATCCTTTGACGTATAAAAAGGGGAAGTCACAATGGCAGCCAGATTGTTTTGTTCAAAAGACTGTATAGAAAAAAAAAATGTTGTCTGGGCAAAGCTGCAAAACCTAAGAAATTTTTGTCTGTAGCTTCAATTGCCTATTTTAGCCTGTGTTGCTAAATTTACAGGTGGTAAAATAAATAAGTATCTCTGCTATATTTCAGTGAAATGTCCCTGGCTTCACAAGCTTGTAGTACTGTAGAATAAAACAGCATCCATGTAAGAATAAGCACTTGAGGCCTGCTATATCCAAGAGTGTGACAGCTGATAGTAACTCTCCATAGTACAAAAAGGAAAACAATTTAATAGTTGAAAAGCCTGTCAAAAAGACTAAAATTGAATTTGCTTTCCTGACAAAACTTCTGCATAAACCATCCTGGCTAAAGGAATTAAGCACACTTTTACTTAAATTTGAAGTGTGAAGCCATTGCTTTATATGGGCACACTTACATGCAGTATGTGGTGGGATCAAAACAAATAGGTGAGGTTCAAAAAATCCACCTTGAAGGAGTCTAAACTAGTCAAAATAGAATTCAGATGTAGGTTCTGGGTCTTCATGTCAGCTCTCTGCAGGAGACAAGCACCGAAGCTTCTTCCCCCAAGGATCAAACAGTTGCTGATTTCCTTTGAGCATTAGCATCCAGCAGGAGGATCACAGGACCTTCAGGATTCACAGGTTCCCTTGGCGGAAGTGGAAAACTTGAGCTCATTTCCCATCTCAGCCTGAAGGGAATCAAACCCACAACCAAAATTATCAGGGTACATTTTTACAACACAGTTAATACAAAATATTCTTAACATAGGAACAATTCTTCACTGGTTATCAACCTGAGGTCTTTGGTGACAGCACATTCAGCCTTTCAGTCCAGGCTCTGTGCACCTGAAATGTGGTAGTGTTTACTGCTGTTCAAAGTGATGTGCTTGAAAATCAAAGGAAATTGGTTTTAACACCTAAATTGCCCACTATGCAAAACGTGTTCTGAAGTAAGATACCATCTTACTGGGTATTTTTAGATAACCAGGTATCTAAAAGCTGAAACATATTCATCAACTCTAGTTGAATATGTAGCTAAGAACATCAGATTTCTTACAAATGCCTTGTTTTATATTATTTTTATCTCACCTTTTTTCATTAGTAAGAGTTCAGCCTTTATTATTTGTGTGACTTTGGCAGAATGTGCAGTCCGAGGTCTCTGTCCCAGAAACCCTGAATTACTCAGCTTTGTGCTGTAAGGTTACTGGACTCTAGAAGGGCTATCTAGTAGACCTAGAAGGCTGTGGTGTTGAATCCAGCAAGGAAAAAATTAATTGTGAAGGTATTTCTCAAAGGTCTGACCTCCAGGCATGAGACAGTAGGTGGCATTCTACAGCCTGAATGATGCTGAGGTCGAAGTCCTTGTGACACTACCTGTAAGAAGTACTTAGGGAAATTTGCAGCCAAGCAAATGGTGTTTTTCAACTATTTCCACTTCAGCTTCATCTTTTATTCAGGTACTTTATTTTAGACCAAGAACAGGGATCCTCTGCTGAATTCAGTGGTGATGATCAAATGCCCATGTTTGCAGATCTGTCACTGAAGCAGTTCCTATGAATGCTCCCCCTGGCAGAAGGAAAAAACTGACCTGTTTGATTTTATTTGTGGTAGATGGGGATTACAACACCAAGCTGGGGGGAAGTGTCAGTCTGACAGAGGGTAGAAAGGCCCTTCAGAGGGATCTGGACAGGATGGATCAATGGGCACAGGTCAATGGGATGAGGTTTAACATGGCTAAGTGCTGAGTCCTGCACTTTGGTCACAACAACCCCATGCAGTGCTACAGGACTGGGGCAGAGTGGCTGGAAAGCTGTGCAGAGGAAAATGATCTGGAGGTGTTGGTTGATGCTCGTCTGAGCCAGCAGTGTGCACAGGTGGCCAAGAAGGCCAACAGCATCCTGGCTTGTATGAGGAGTAGTGTAGCCAGCAGAACCAAGGAGGTGATCGTCCCCCTGTACTCAGCTCTGATGAGGCTGCACCTCAAGTACTGTGTTCAGCTTTGGGCCCCTCAGGACAAGCAAGACATCAAGGCCCTGAAGCATGTCCAGAGAAGGGTAGTAAAGCTGGTGAAGGGCCTGGAACACAAGTCCTGTGAGGAGCAGCTGAGGGAGCTGGGGTTGTTTAGTCTGGAGAAGAGGAGGCTCAGCTCAGGGGAGACCTCATTGCTCTCTACAACTACCTGAAATGAAGGTGTGGAGAGCTGGGGGTCAGCCTCTTCTCACAGGTAGCTAGTGATAGGACTAGATGGAATGGCCTCAAGTTGCGCCAGGGGAGGTTTAGGTTGGAAATGAGGAGACATTTCTTCTCAGAAAGAGTGGTCAGGCACTGGAATGGGTTGCCCAGGGAAATGGAGGAGTCACTGTCCCTGGGGGTGTTCAAGGCAAGGTTGGATGTGGTGGTTAGGGACATGGTTTAGTGCATGACATTGGTGGTAGGGTGATGGCTGGACCAGATGATCTTGGAGGTCTTTTCCAACCTTAATAATTCTATGATTCTCCTCCCATGCCCTCTCCTTCCCACAGCTGCTGGCTGACCATGGGCAGGTGGTAACTAATTCTCCAGCCAGAGTTAGAAGATTAATTTCAGACAGTGAAGTTTTTCAGAAGATGTGAAAGAAGTTGTGACCTCAGTTGAAGACATTATCAGCTGCACTTATCTGTTTTGCTCCTCTCCTAGAGACTAAATAGCACACAGCAGAGACAGAAAAATTTGTTCACACCTCTGCTGCGCCTTTTCACAGCCCAGCTTATTTAACTAGGGAAGAGCTGGTTCTTTCTTCACCTCCTTTTAAGCACTTATGTGTGCAGGAAACTGGCTGTGATTTTTAATTTTGCACTAAAGCAAAGAAATTTGCTTGTGTAGATGTGTCTTTTAGGAAAGTATCTGTACATAGGATGTGTTGCTCTCTGCTTACCTCCATTTGTAACCCAAAGGCACAAGAGTTCAAGCAGTGTGCCCCAGAGTAACTAGGCTCTAACAGCAACAGATGAAAAGAATTTAGTCTGACTTATGATACAATAAGAAATTGAAGACCAATCAAATACCAACAATGCACAAAGAATTCATGGATGTCAATATTATGATATTTAGCATATATGAATAATGACTGAGAAAGAAAATGGATATTAGGAAAAAGTTCTTCAATGAGAGGATGGCTGAGCATGGGAAAAGCCTCCCCAGAGAAGTAGTCACAGCACCGAGCCTGACAGAGTTCAAGAAGTGTTTGGACAGCACTCTCAGACATAGGGTTTAATTTCTAGGTGGTCCTGAGTGGAGCCAGGAGTTGGACTAGATGATCCTTGTGGGTCCATTCCAAATCAGGATATTCTGTGATTCCAATATTCAAAATCCAAGTTTCACCTTCAAGATCCCTATGAGGAGAGCAGACTAATAGAGAAAAAGACAAAAATCCAATATAACTTAAACTAATTTCAAGGGGGTTCTTGAGGAGTGCTATGCATGAGCACTGTAACATAAACAGTGGCCCAATGAAAGTCAGAGAGGGGAGTATCTCCAAGTAAGACACCTATTTTATATTTTTAATTGGTTGCATATTTTATGCTTTTAAGTAAATCAAGTTTGTATCAATTACAGAAAATTATTACTATTACTATCTTCATCAGTATTTTTGCCAAATATTTCTAATTGTTATCAGGAGCAATACACCTAAAACTAATACAGAGTTATTCTCTATGAAGAACTCTGAATATGGACTGTTTTCAATCTACACACTTTCTTACTCCTACTTCTCGGAAAGCCCCAGCATACTTCTCAGTTCTGAATCTTCTCAACTCTGACACTTTCAGGTTGTTGTGTTTCCTATTAACATGACCAAAACCAAGCTGGATGTATATGTTTTTTCATTTTTACTAATGTGGTAAGTTGCTGTGTATCTTATTATCTCAATCTATTTTGCTGCTATGTTCTATAGCTTAATATATGAAGCCCTCTTAGAAGAGTTCATGTTAAACTATAGTTCTTCTAAAGAGTGAATGAGTAGCTGAAGTAATAATTTCTTTCAATATCCCACATAGACCTTGAAGCAGTCATTCTGTTCCCAGTATCAGAAGTTTGCACCAGCCCAGAGAAATTCTTATTTGATGTGGTTAGCATGGGACACCATAGCTAATGCAGACAATTTATCTGGTTTAACAGAAAACAAATGCAAAATCTATCTCTCAGGAATAAACCCTAACATAGGCATTTTGACAGATGGACCACTCAGGTAAAGACTTGGCTGGATGGTTGCACTCAGAGAGTTGCAGTCAATGGATCAATGTCCAAGTGGAGATCAGTAAACAAGTGGTGTTCTTCAGGGGTCGCTACTGGGACTGGTGCCACTTAACATCTTTTTCAGTGACATGGACAGTGAGTTGAGTGCACCATCAGCAAGTTTGCCAATGACACAAACATTTGTGGTGCGCTCAACATGCTGGAGGGAAGGGATACCATCCAGAGGGATCTGGACTAGTTTGAGAGGTGGGCCTGTGTGAAACTTATGAAGTTCAGCAAGGCCAAGTACACAGTCCTGCATTTGGGCCAGGGCAATGCCAAGCACAAATACAGTCTGGGTAGAGGATGGATTGAGAGCAGCTTTGGGAAGGAGGACTTGGGGGTGTTTGTTGATGAGAAGCTTGGCATGAACAAGCAATATGTGCTTGCAGCCCAGAAAGCCAACCATGCCCTAGTCTGCATCAAAAGAAGCGTGGACAGCAGGGCAAGGGAGGTGATTCTCCCCCTCTGCTCTGCTCTCATGAGACCCCACCTGGAGCACTGCTTTCAGGTCTGGGGCCCCCAGCACAAGACAGACACGGAAGTATTAGAACGAGTCCAGAGGAACACTGCAAAGATGATTGGAGGGCTGGAGTACCTCTCCTAGGAAGACAGGCAGAGAAAGTTGGGGTTGTTCATCCTGGAGAAGAGAAGGCTCCAGGGAGACATTATAGCGGCCTTCCAGTACGTGGAGGTAGCCTACAGGAAACCTGGGGAAGCACTCTGTCAGGGAGTGTAGTGCTAGGACAAGGGGTAATGGCATTAAACTAAAAGAGGGTAGGTTTGGATTAGATATAAGGGGGAATTTCTCTACAGTGAGGGTGGTGAGGCCCTGAAACAGGTTGCCAGAGAAGCTGTGGATGCTCCATCCCTGGAGGTGTTTAAGGCCATGTTGGATGTGGCTTTGGGCAACCTGATCTGGTGGGAGGTGTCCCTGCCCATGGCAGGTGGTTGGAGATGGTGATATTTAAGGTCTTTTCCAAACCAAACCATTCTATGATTCTATGACTATGATTCTATAATTTTATGAAGTGATTTCTTTCATCTGTCCCGCTCTACTCTGCGCTGGTGAGGCCTCACCTCGAGTACTGTGTGCAGTTCTGGGCACCACAGTATAAAAAGGACATGAAACTGTTGGAGAGTGTCCAGAGGAGGGCTACGAAGATGGTGAAAGGCCTGGAGGGGAAGACGTACGAGGAACGGCTGAGGGCACTGGGCCTGTTCAGCCTGGAGAAGAGGAGGCTGAGGGGAGACCTCATCGCAGTCTACAACTTCCTCGTAAGGGGGTGTCGAGAGGCAGGAGACCTTTTCTCCATTAACACCAGCGACAGGACCCGCGGGAACGGGGTTAAGCTGAGGCAGGGGAAATTTAGGCTTGACATCAGGAGGGGGTTCTTCACAGAGAGGGTGGTTACACACTGGAATAGGCTCCCCAGGGAAGTGGTCACTGCACCGAGCTTGTCTGAATTTAAGAAGAGATTGGACTGTGCACTTAGTCACATGGTCTGAACTTTTGGGTAGACCTGTGCGGTGTCAAGAGTTGGACTTGATGATCCTTAAGGGTCCCTTACAACTCAGGATATTCTATGATTCTATGATTCTATGATCATATATTCTCCCCCTGTTTTTTGGAAGAGGGGGAGTGAGAGAGCAGCATGGCGGAGCTTAGATGTCTGTCAGTGTGAAATCACCACACAGGGACAATAAGAGTCAGTTAAAGGATCTTTTAGCCACCATTGACATTACCCAATCATAGACTAGTAGGTTGGAAAAGGCCTTCAAGATTATCAAGTCCAACCATCCACCTGACATACCGAGTCCCATCCTTAAACTGTGTCCCTAGTGCCATGTCCACGCATCTCTTAAATACCTCTAGAGATTGGGACTCTACCACTTCCCTGTGTAGCCCATTCCAATGCTTGACCATGTTCTCCATAAAGAAATTCTTCCTAATCACCAATCTAAACCTCCTCTGCTGCAACTTGACACCCTTTCCTTGCATCCTAGCACTTGTCACTGGAGAAAAGAGACCAACACCCTCCTCACTGCAGCCTCCTAATGTGATGTCTGCATCAGTTGTCTCCAAAACAAGATGCAAGACAATCCACTAGGGTACAGGAAGAAAATATTTTTGTACTATTAATAAAACAAAAATATATACTTTTAAATGCTGTTTATTTAATATTTTTTTTCTCATCCTTTTCATTTTCTATTTTTGTGAATGTTTTATAATGTACAGAACATTAATACATTAGTACATGTACACAATTTATTATACATATATGGGGATGGGGTCTGTTTTTTTTGTTTTTTTTACTGATAAGTGTACACAATCAAAAAAGTTTGCAGACTGCTGCTCTACGTCATATCAGAGCCTTCTTGTACCAGATATCCATCTGACCAGCTGCAGAGTATAAGTCCCAGTACAACTATTAGGTTCATTTCATTAATCTCAAATAAGTAGCACTATTGAAACAGGTTACTTATATTTTCCACTAAGGAGAATGAATCTTTTGGGGGAATGACAGAGGTATGCCAGGCTGATAACTTGGAGACAAGCATATTGCTTCCCTCATGTTTGTGTTTCTCTTCTACTTGTATTGCACTTAATATTTTAAGAAATTCTTTGTAGCTTTCCATGTTTTCAACAGAAGGTGAATATATGTTAGAATGTCAGCATTGCAAAACCATGTGTCTGTTCTGGAAAAATTTCTCTTATGACTGCAGTATTCGTGATGAAAGGTGAGTGAAACAGCCATACAGTGCTCCATGAGTAATGGAGCATTTTCCAAAAATGGAATTTTAAAGTGGGAAAAAAGTATGTATCCTTTTAGTGATTATACTAAAGAACTTTTGTCAGATATTAAAAGATATGAAAAAGGGAAGTAGGTGTTATAGTAAAACACTGGTTTTTATTCTCATCCTCCAGCAGAAATGGATTCAGTTTGAAGAGACCGAAGAAATTCAATGTATGTTAAAAAGTCAGGTAAGAAAATAATTTATTTGTTAAGAATTTATAAAGTAATTGGGAGAAGAAGCAATTCTCTTCAGAGCTTGTTTGAGTGACAGGAGTATATGACGTATGGTAGAGTTTGTTCAGTCTTCATAGCTTGAAGAGATTGAATTTGCCTAGCCTGAAGAAGAAAAGTTAGAGGAGGGCTTATTAAATAATGACAAGGAAGGGAGTTGTTTTCTGTGTCCAGTATGGGTAAGACAAGGAGTCCTAGGCTCCAGACTGAATAAAGAAGGTTCACGTCAGGATTTTTTTTCCTTTTTTTTTCTAATTATAAGGTGGCACTTGAACAAATTGCCTGAGGAAATTATGCTCCCAATCATTCTTTCTAAGCATATATTAGATAAACATTTTATGTCAGAAATTCAACTGATCCTTCCAATGGGAAAGAATGTGAACAAATGAGACCCATCTAACACTATTTGTTCTGTGAAGCTGTGATTGCTATTCCTTATATTACATTTTGAGTTATGCAAACCTAAATCCAGTTTTTGGTTTACTTTTCTTTGTCAGTCAGTGAGTCAAATTCTTCTCAAAATCCAGAATAGTAAAACCCCTCTGAAGAATATTTGATTTATGGATTCTCCAAAGTCCTGTGGATTGGAAGTGACATGCATCTATTTTTGTTTCTGTATTGTATAATTAGTTAAAACTATATTGAACTGAGTACAGCATCAAGACACAATTTTTTGAAAGTGGAATTCTCATCTGACCATGTTTAAATAAAGGTGTGAAGAACTTCACTGATTAAGGAAATTACACTGCTTTGAAAACAAGCTTTCAGTGTTTTTATTATTTAGTCAACTATATGTTTAGCTCTTGCTCAGTTACACATTTATACTCCTTCTATTTTATAATGCCAAGTACTTTACGTACACGTATCCATACCAGGGAGAGGGTAACATTTTCAGAACTGTGTAACTAATTTATGAACCCAAATCAGATTTTACATTCTGAAATCACGTAGGCATAAAGAAACATTTTACTCAGCACCCCTTTCCAATGATGTAGTAGTGTGTAATTCGGATAAGGTACCCACAACATCAGAAACGAGAAACAGAATGAGAAATGGTTAACAACTAAAACCAAAAAGGTAGATAGTTGCTTAGTTAATTTTACTTGTGTTTTATGGGTTTGCTACTGGAGAGGGGGTATTGCTGTTCATCTGCATGCACATGTGTTCAACGAGCTGCTGAGAGGGGAAGTGAAACCAGAGTGGTGAGAGTTGAGGGAAGGTGGGTGAGCAGTGGGACAGTGGAGCAGAGGAAGGTGACCAGTGCTGGTACCAATGCACCAGGGCCAGCTGGTAGGCATGGGGAGAAAATGGACACCTCTGCAGAAGGCTTTCACTGTCCTGAACAGGTATCTGTGACCTTAGACATTGTGAAGTGTTTCCTGTGCATTTGTGCAAAGCTGGTCAAAATGTTACTGGATTAATACTTTGTCTTTTAGGGTTTGCTGCATTCAGAGCTTATGAGCACTCAGGTTGGCAATATAGAGAGCTTTTCAAATAGTTCAGGTAAAGCCAAGCCATTATAGTCAACCAAAGGATTCTTTCTCTCTCTCCAGAGAGAAAGGATACTACAGAAATGTTTGGGTGTTTTTTGTTTTTGTTTTTGTTTGTTTGGTTGTTTTTTTGTTCGTGTGTGTGTGTTTGTTTGTTTGTTTTGTATTGTTGACAGTGTGGGATTTTTTGTTTTGTTTTGTTTCATTTTCTGTGGAAGAGTTACTGTGAAAAAATCTGATCTCTGTCTTCCCTCCACTGTTTTCCTTACAGGACAATTACTTGACAGCTTAGAATAAACCCTAGCAAACTACTAGAAAAGCACAGTGTTTTCCACCAGTTTCTGTATTACTGTTTTAAGAAGGATGACGTGTTATATAGCAGAATTCATATCTTCTGTAGAAAGTCCCATTAGAGGATTAAAGCAGAGCCTGAAGTCTTACAGCTTTTCCTCTCCACTGGTTTGATGTGATGCCATAGCCATGAAGTTCAGCATCAGTCTGATATCTGTATCTCTGTACTGAAAGGAAAACTCCTAATGGAAAATGTTCAAAATACTGCCTTTTCAGTCAGTTGTGCTCTTTTGTTTAAGTGCTTGCACCTTCACACATGCATACACAGTGGCTGTAATCTTTTTTTGTTTGTTTTGTTTTGGTTTTCTGTTTTGTACCTCAATTTCCCAAGAAAATGGAAGACATAGAGCTGTTCCAGTGAATGTCCCAGCTCTTTCAACACCTGCTCTGTCCCAATGGTGTGTTCCCACGTCACCCAGCTGGATGCAGCAGAGCTGGTCTGAGCATGGGCACCAGAGGGTGGCAGGGCTGATCTGATTTTTTTCTGTGACTCTCACAAAGAAAAACTCTTGTTTTACCTAGATGGTTTTCTTGGAAATATACTGCATTATAAACAATGTTGCTGGGATCCATTCATGGCTCTCAGGGTCCTTGAGCACAGTGCCAGCAATATGAAAAAGCTTTGGAGTTTGACAGGGACCATTGTGGCCATGGCCTGCGGAGCCCATGCTGGGGAGTGGAGGCTTTGAGGTACCTGGCACGATGGGTCTGTGCAGCAGGCAACAGGCACACTCGGTTGATACAGTCCTCGAGGGTTTGCTGCACCAGATAAGCACTTAACTATCAAGAACACCAACCTCCTGGAGCAGGGGCAACGTGCAAGGCCTGCTTCATCTGAAGAAACATCATAGTTTCTTGGAAAAACCTTTGGTTTGTGTAAAATTAAAAAAAAAAAAAAAAAAAGTTTGCCTTTGTGCCTGTGTGTGTAGGTTTGTTCTGACCCACCAAAACCAAAACTCAGCAGTGCCTGAACTTCCCAGAAATCTCAGAATTCTTTCTAATTTGCTGTGGAAGGAGACTCTGCCACTTGCTGTTTTGTTTCTCATAACAACAACAACAAAAAATGACTTCTGTAAAACTGTTTAGGAAGACCATTATTTTCTTGTGGCTGAAATGCTTGAAATGATGTAAAATAGGTTAAAACAATGAGCATTGAGAACTTCATATTTGCATTTACTTCATACACCTGTGAAGTTAATTAATTTTCATAGTAGGATGTGGACATACTGCTCCCAGAAGGGAACATAGGCAACCAAATTTTAAGTATGTTTCTTTAAGAGCAGAGGCTACACCCTAACCAAAATGTTAGTTGGTAATACTTGGGGTGTTTGTATTTCAGTACAAAGTTTCAGTGAGCTACTTGGTAATTTAGTACACTAAAAATACTGATAAAGATATTACTGACACAAATATGTAAATAAACTTCATGTCATTTGTTTTAGATACTGAAATGCCTTTCCAGGCAATGATATGTCTGATGTTAAATATAGGTAAAAGGTATAATTTGAACAATGTAGAGCTTTTCCAGTTTCTATGTGCATCAGAGGAACTGTTTTGTTTGTTTGTTTTTGATATCTATTTTTTGATTTATCACTACCTCACCATTCACAGGCAAGTGTAGGGACGTGATTAGGATTAAATCTTCTGTGCAATAACAACTGCCTTTCCAAAACCATCCTAATACAAAAGTCTTAGTTGTGTTGAGGAACCTGTCTGTTTACCCTGTCTGATTCCATTTAAATGGCTCTTAGGTTTGTCTGTTCCACACAGGGAGATGAGTGTGGTTTCAGCTTCACAAAACGAACTAAAAGTTAAGAGTGTCTTGTTTCTAGTAAAATCCTGTGAGAAGAAAACGTAACTTTGCTGGCAGCGTAGGTGCAGTCTCATTTATGGATAGAGAATGTGACCAAGCCATGGCGTAAAATGAAAGCCAGTAGGCTTGGTTCTGTTCTCCTTTATATACATGCAGTGGAAATTGCCTTTTCTGTCTGCACAGCTCACTTATGGTAGGAAGTAAGAAGTCCTGCCTTAAATAATTTGCTTGAACACCGAGCTTGTCAAATTTCAATCTTAAACAGGCTGAAATGGGTTCAGTGCCAGTGAAGCTCTTTAGGGATATGGATGCTTGCCATTTTTAACTGATGGATGTTAAACTGACTTGGTAGAAAATCAAAGACCTGGCTGTAATTTATAGACAAGTCATATGAGCTAGCTGCAGAAGTTGATGACCCCATTGCTGAAGCACAAGGAAGAAAAGAGCAAAGTGTATTCCTGCAATGAATAATTTGCAGTTCAGTGTTTCCTTTTTTCTACCTTCTTGTGCAGGTGATGCAAAGTCCATTTTTCAAAATCTTTAAAACAGCTGAAAAAACATTCATGGTCCTCACTAGTGAGGAACACCAAGCAAAAAGAAATACAAACCCTACTTCTTGTCTTGCATCGTATTTATAAGGTTAAAATTCAACATAAAAACGGCATGAAGCCATGTCATTAAGATGAGAGGACTTATGGCACCTAGTGTGAATCAGAAAAAAAAAGTTTATTTCTTCAGAGGTGTTTCAGGTGCTTTGTTACTGACACAGGAACAGTAGCATGGGAATGTGCTTCCAGTTCCCTGGAAATGAACAACTGGGGTTTTCAGCAGGTGCCACTTCTTCAGCATCAGGAATCCAAAAATGACTCAGCATTGTTTCTCTTGCTATGACCCCAGTCAACCCAAAACAGCTCTCCTTTTGTCCTCAAGCATCTCTGTCAAAGGATCTTCTCTCACACAAAGCCAAGAGCACTGAGCTCCAGGCCTGGAGATTACCCCAGGAGATTTGAGGGAGGTTCGGGCATTTTGCTTCCAACACTGGGAGACTGCCACCCTTTATCCTTCAGAAACTGGATCCTTTCATCTCTCTCGGGTTCCCCTTAACAGAGGACATTCAGTGGTAGTTCCTTGGAAATTTCTTTCAAGGCTTTCAAGCTTTGGTTCTTTAATAACTGGGTATTTTAGGATCCTACTTTGTGATGGCTATAGTCATATTATCCCATTGGCTTGCATAAGGACTGATTTCTTGTAGTGTTTGTAAACAGGGCTAGCTCACTTTTCATTAGGCAGTAATGAACTTTGATATTTACATTGTGGATCTTTGATTGGTTGGGCTTTAATATTTTTCATTTAATTTTTGAAAGCCTTTTGAACTGTACTGCAAGGCTACCTGGGCAAGGCTATCAAGACTCAATAATTATTTCCCAACCCTCTTCCTCTCACATACATCAAGAGAAAACACCAAACAGCCCCAAAACTCCCAAAAGTGGGATACACAGAGAATCCTTTCTTACTTTCTCCCTGTGCTGTGCTATATATCTCCTGTTTCCTCAGGTGCCGGATTTTCTGTCTGCTCATGGCTCCTCAGCTCTGTGGATGATCTCTGTCCAGAAGGTCATTAGACGTCTTGGCAGGAATGACTCGAATGGAAAAGGAAAAAAAGGAAGTCAAATGCTTGGTATACATGAGTAAACTGACGTTAGGGAGTACAGGATAGAGATGGAAGGCTGAGAAATGATGATAACCTTCTTTTCAGTTTCTGGTAAACTAAAAAGACAGTTAAGATATGGGGGCAAGGGGATGGGGGGAAGTCATGTTAGTAAAAGTAAATTCACGGTCAACTGGAAGAAAGAGAGAATATTACTAGGTTTTAGAGCTCACTTCCCTCTCTAGGAAAGCAGATATATGCATTTCTGGCAGTGTGCTGTCAGTCTTGGTAAGGTCACTCTGGCCAAAACCTGAAACCTGTTTCATTATTATAATACCATTCTTCCAGCTCATTGCCAATAAATACAATCCTCTCAACAGTGAAACATCAACTGAAACTTTTACCTCAGGACTCAATACATGCTCTCTGGCACTGAGGGAAAGAAAAGTCAGTGGAGAGAGACAATGTCAGAAATGTATGAAACATATTAATATTACATTAATATTTTCCTTCATGTTATTTCCTTGATCTTACATTATTTCTTGAGTATCAAAATACTGCTCCAAAGAGTACGGTAGCAAAAGAGTTGCAAGAATTACCTCCCAGTGTTGATTTCTATTTCTACACAGTAAATAAATAAAAAATATATAAATAAAATGAAGGGGGTTATATCTAGAGTAACTCAGATTTCTACGGAGCTAGGAGGAGCACGAGGTACTTGTGGAAGGTATCACTACCACCGTAAACCACTCACAGTAATAAGATGTGCTTGCATGGCTCCACCTGGTGGGTAGCTACTCATCACTCAAACTTCCAAATCCTATACACGATGGCAACTCCTGGAAAAGATTTTTGTATTTTGTCTACGCTGGGGCTTGCTGTTCATCTCAGGCATACCTACACGATAGTTCCATGGTCTGGCACAAGCAGAGCTGACTCCCCAAGCTGTGGATGCCCCATCCCTGCAAGTGTCCAAGGCCAGGCTGGATGTGGCTTTGAGCAACCTAGTCTGGTGGGAGGTGTCCCTGCCCATGGCAGGAGACTGGAATTAGATGACATTTAAGGCCTGTTCCAACCCAAACCATCCTGTGATTCTATGAATAAAGATAATGATTCTACAAAGTTCTTTGATTCTTAGAAGATAAAAAAGGAATGGGTTTGTGGGGCTCAGAGAGCATAAACCCAACTAGTGCTCCAATGAGCAATATAAACAAAATGTTTTTTTTGTTTGTTTGTCTGTTTGTTTGTTTGTTTTTTGTATGGATGGTTCATATTAGTAGTCTTTTACATCCATACAGTCAAGTACAGCCAAGCTAGTGTAGCAACAGCCTTTCTCTGAGTGAGAGGGATGCACAAAGGAAAGGGAAGATATGGTTAGGTAGTTGAACAGACTTTCTCACAGGGCTTGTGCAGAGGGACAGTGATTTCAGTGGTATTATCTCCCAGCTTCCACAAATTTGATAGTCCAAACTACTTCTTAAAATGGGATTTTATGTTTGATAAATGTTGATCTTCTATTTGTCTTTTCCTGTTGATCTGGAAACATTCAGCTAGTGACTTACATCTCCATGTTGCAGATACAACATCCTTCAGAAAACGATTCACCTACATCTTGCATCAGCAGCACGGCTCCTCCCATATTCATGCACCTGTCTGGGGTTCCTGCACTTCATCAAATGTTAGATAGCTGACAATGCTGGATGAGTCTTTTCCCTAAGTATTTTTTTTGGATAAACAGAACTGGTTTAGGTTCAACTCCAGGTCACCTAGGATCCTTTTTTTAAATTGGAATAATTAGTTCCTTTTAATTACAATTTCAACATTCTACTTCCTTTTTTTTTTTATTTTTTCCTCTTAAGAAAAAGTTTCTCATCCTCACAGTTGCAGAAAAAAGTTAAGTCCTAGTGAATGACAAAGTACAGAAAGTACTTAAGAAATAAACTTATTTTTGAAACAATCTCTTAGTGTTTGTCCCATTTAGGATTTCTAGATGCTTGGGACTAACAGTAGTAAATTCAACTAATTAAGGGATAAAAATAAAATGTTTCTTTTTGGCTCTGTGTTACTCTATTGATGCTGTATTTCTGCCACATTTAATTTGAAAGATTCACATGTATAGCTAAGAATATCCCACACTTATCTGCTAGAGAATCAGCTGCTGCAATTACCACTAACTTGTGCTCGTGTTTTCAGCCGTTCTAACCTGTACACCCACAGAAATGAAATAGTTATCTCTCTTTAGGAGAAATGAAAAAAAAAGGAGGGGGGGGAGGGAAGGCACATCTTTTTACTCTTCTGTTATCAGGTTTCATCTCAGCTTTGTTCTGAAATAATTTAGTTTCATATCACAAGTACACTAAGGACAGTTTTGGGAAGTTGCATGCAGAATATTAAACTTTACTGCTTAAGAAAGGCAGTAATGAGTTTTACCAATTAAAATACCAGTAAGTTAAACACATCTTTCTACAGTAACTCACAGAAGGTAGGATTCAGCTCACGTAAACTGAACCGTCTAAAATGTAGATGTCCAGACTAATCTTCTTAACTGGGTACTTATAGAAAAAGATTCCATTTTATTCCAGTACAGCTATATAAGAGATGGGATGAGCTGTGTTCCTGGCCATGCTTTGTAACACATTGCTTCAGTAACACAATTCTAGCCTACAATGTTGGGCAACTATTACAAAGCTAATGTGATTCATATCCACAAAGCTGTTGTAGCAGCAGTTGATTATCACTTGAGCTTTAAACTCAGACTTTTCTGGCCAAACAGGGTAGCTGAAGATGAAAAGGAAATTCTATTTTAGCTAAAAATACAAGGGTGAAGGTAGCTGTGAGCCATAGATGTGACTAAGAGAAATTGTTCATTGCTGATCTAACTGCTTTGTAGAACTAGCCAAGCCTCAGTCAAGCCAAGTCACTGCTGCAGGGAGGAGGAGGCTGAGGGAAGAGCTTTGGGTGGCAATGCTCCCGTGCAGCTGTAGCTCAGTGCTGGCCTCTGTTCAGGATTTGGTCAAGATGTGCCCAGGTCCCTATACGCGGTAAAAGCTCCTTCCTTTCTGTTGTCTCTGGCAGTCAAAGTGAAGGCCAGACAGGTCCTTAAGGATCACAGAATCACAGAACTTCTAGGTTGGAAGAGACCTCAAGATCATCGAGTCCAACCTCTGACCTAACGCTAACAGTCCCCACTAAACCATATCCCTAAGCTAAAGGATCTCTTGTGCTTCCCGAGTCACAGCCTCAGCTAACCCTAACAGCATGCTTCCGTTCTGCATCGGTTCCACAGGGAGGTGCACACACTGCAGCCTTTAGAAAAGACATTTCACAGGAAAGAATTCTCCACTGCACCTAGCCAGAGCCTGGGAAAGGGGAAGAACCTGGGCAGATGGGGGTTAAGGAGAAAGGCTTTGAAATCAGCAAATTTGATTTTCCTGAAGCTGACCTGGCACAAGTTACAACAACAGAGAAGCTCTCATAGCTCTTGGAATAGAGGCTGGGTCGGCAATCCCTCCCGCTGCTTCCCTTCCCTTCTCTGGGATAGCAATTGTCTTGTTTTGGCAGGCGCAGAAGGATGTTTTTGATGCCAGCTGTAGCTGTTGGGAAAAGACAGCACAGCTGATCTTGAAAGTGGGGTAGCCAGGGGCGTTTGCAGATAAGGAGAATCCTGCTCCATGTGGAAGTAAGGTTTTGGGGTTTCAGGCTCACAAAAGTTCATGCCTGCATGCGTGGGAGGAAGGTGCTGTAAATCAAGGCTTCTATGTGTGTGATGAAGAAAATCAGCCTTCAATAGAATTAAATATAAATGCATTCAGTGTAGCCCAAAGAGATGAAATTACTGATGCACTAGTGGTAATTTTTGTCCTGTTTTCTCAAATTCTTTCTAAGTTTTGGTATTCCGTAATGGTTCCTTGCTAGGGAACGCAAACTAACTGTGTCATAAAATTGCTGATTTAGAAAACACATTTCATTTTTTCCAATTGTTACAAAAAACAATACGTGAGGCTGAAACCTACAGGAAGCATCTCTTATCATTTCCAGCCACAGACTCATTAAATACTCAGTGTCTCTCATTTGCGGCTATGTTTCTCGAACCAGAAATTACAAACAAGTCATTGCACTTTAATAAACAGTGAGGTTGCCCCTTATCTATCTATGTGGGAGTCAATATGGAAGGCGAATAATAACCCCTATATCTGAGATGGACCAGGGTAGGAAGACTGGTAGAAATCAGTTCATGCTGTGGGAGCTGGGCAAGTACAAAACATTTTGATATTTTGATATTGTGGAGGCTTACAGGTGCTCAGACACTTGGAAATACACCTACAACCCAGTTGCCACTGGAGTTCAAAGTCCTTAAATTTCCCACCAAGGCCTTAAGATTAAAGATACTTCAACATCAGCCAGGGGAAAAGAAATCAAGCACAGAGAAAAGTTTCCTTCAAGTTCTAGCAGGGGTATTTTATTTTCACAAAACTATACAGTTGGACTAAATAGGAAACAACTCTCAAAAATGAATGTGTGTTTTGTTTTGGTTTAATCTGCTCTTTTTTCATTTGCCTGCTAGATGATTCTTAGGCATTTCTTCAGTGCTTAATGATTCAGTAAAGACCATGAAAAATGCTGCTGCAGATGCTTTTGGACTGAATTTTTACTGACCGCCAGCCAGATAGGCTTGTTGTTTCTCTGCCACTGGTTTCGGTTTCTTTAAAGGAATCTAAGTCATGTAGGTGAAGTAGCAGCTCAGAGAGGTCCAGCAGTGTGGCCATCTCAACTGAAATAGTTATTTGTATTCTCAGCATCTTCATCAGTGCCACACAAATATACTGGGGCATCCCCCCAAAGGTCTTCAGATTCATATTCACACACCTGGGTGTATTTTACTGCAGTGATTGCTCCCACACTTGCTGCCAGTGAAAGAGCTGGGAGCCTGCTCAGTGACCTGCTCCATTGACCTCAGCGTAGGGCGAATAGGTTCAAGCTGGCATTTGGCTGCTGTTCTCAGGCCTGTAATATTTGTGGGTAACAGCACGCAGCCTGTGGGAGAGTTGCAGTGGCCCTCAAGTGCTTGAGAACATCTTAATTTTTCATTTCAGGAACATCATGTTATTGTAGAAGTCACCAGGAGGCACTGTTACCTCTGCCCTCACAAGGCCGCTCCTCTGGCTGGAGGTGCACTTCACACCTCGCTAACTTTGCAATCGCAGAGAAGGTGTGGTAGGTGTAAAAACAGATCTCCTGGGGTGTGGGGTGGGTCCTTTTGGGGGACAGGAGAAAAAAGGGAAATTCCACATTACTCATGGGGAGGAAGGGAAGGACATTCATCACTTTTGCTCAAGGAAGGTGTGCTTCTGCCCCTCAGTTCTTCCCACCCTTCCCCTCCTCTTGCTGCAGTGGGGTGGTGAGCAGCAGGCAAGTCACCCCCACCTTCGGGCTGGCAACAGGAGGCAGCAGGGCAGAGCCATCCTGAAAACAGCAGCTGAATGTTAGCCTGGGTGGTCTAAAGAGCAGAGATGATCATTAGCTGGTTGTCCACCTTTGGTCTTGAGAATGACAGCTCCAGCACAAAGCAAGAGAGGCACTGCAAAAATATTCTAGTAGCGACCAAGTGCTTCCCCAGCAGGACCTCAGAGCTAGCTGGTGCTGCCCTCTTCCCCCTCCACCACTTTTGCAGGTTGCAAAGCCACGTGCTCTTTGGTTGCATGTGTGACAGAGAGGAGAAAGGCACGCTGCAGTGCTGGCCAGAGGTGCTCTGATAAAGAGTACTGAGACCTCCTTCCTGCATAAGTAAGCAGGTTTTTACCCCCTTTTAGGAAAACATGCCTTACCCAAAAAAACATAATTTTAAATCCCACTAAATTTGAGCAATTTAAACTTTGTGACCAGAATCCTGCCGGCAAGAACCTGACTGAGAAGATGGAATTGGGAGAAGAGAGAGGAATAATTGAGTGGGGATAAAAACATATGTTAATGTAAAATTTTATTTAATGGAGCAGGTATTCCAAGTATCTAAGAGAGCACCTTATGTACCTTATGCATTATGTACATATTGGTATTACAACTGGGAACACTGCAGAAAATAACAAAAAGAAATGAACAAACAAAAAGATTTATGTATGAAATGAAAAGGTTTCAGGTAACATGCTTCTTAAAATTATATAATTAAGCTTAAAATTATTCAGGTAAAGTTATGATTCATGTTATCTGTTAATGTTATAAATATTAATTATGGTAAAATTAAGCTTAAAATTATTCAGGTAGTATGTCAGACAACTTGCTGCTTAAAAGCATACATTTTATTATTATTAATTAATTAATTTGTTTGTTTAATAAAACAGGTTTATTCTTTACCCATTCAGCCTTCTTTCTTAAAAAAGACCTTATTACCTAAAGGAGCAATTTCAGGAGAGGTCACCAACCCCATCCATGGCAGCAGCATTACCTTGCAGGCCAGGGAGCACATGCTGGGCACTGCACCTTCCCACCAGCCCCATCTACCAGTGGGCCTTCATAGCAGCCCCCTGTCTTGGACTGCCCTGTGAAACTCTCCCTTCACCTGAACAACACGACCCTACCTTTTTGTCTTGTCTGCTGCCTCCACAACATAAGCACCTCATTCTTAAGCACCTCTCTCTGTCACCCTGTGGCTGCTGTCTTCTGCGGAAACCAGCCGTGCTCCATTTTAGGCCGCAAGCAGCAGCCTCCAGCACTGTTGACAGCTGGGGCTTGTCACCAAATGCTGCAAGCCTGTGAGATGTTTAGCACAGCTCTGCTGAGATACATCTTCAAATTTTGGCTTCCACTAATGGAAATGTACCTCACTTTTCAGTGCACAAATGGCAAGCAGTAACTGGCTTAGAGGTGTTACCCCAAACTGTGTCTTCCTCAAGAAACGCTTCTTGCCCTAAAGACACTACAGTGACTCACGGGTCTTTTTGTGCTTTCTCCCCCCAACTATCAGTGGCATCACAACTATTCAAAAACTTCTGACTGAAAACTTCTTACTTCCCCCCTCATTTGGCGAAACCAAGCAGAGCTCTCGTGCTTTCAAACTGGGTTTCTGTAAGATTTTTATGGTGTGCTATATTCATGATATAGTGATAACAGTAATCCAGTTAGCCTATAGGGCCAAACTGAAGAGTTTGTTTGGGGTTATCTAGGCTTTCGCTGGCATCAAACAGTCTCCGCTGTGGCTTTGATCCCATTTTTATTATTGTGTTGCAAAGAGTTTCAACAAAAGGCACAAATGAAGATCTGCAGATGCATTCCTGAGACATGCAATGGAAATGAAGATATGCCAGGAACTTCCTGAGAGAATTGCAGAACTGAAAATACACTTAATCCGGAATAGATACACATTGCAGTTTTATTTGGGACCTGAAAAGACTGCTATTTTAGAGCTCAGATTGCACAAACCACAGAAAAGTGTATGCCGCGCTTTGCCAGAACATGATTGTAACTTCTTCAGGAGACAATTTTTGCCACTAAAAACAGCTCAGTGTGGACAGCAAAAAAAAAAAAAAAAAGCTGACCTGATGGGGAATCAGAACGTTATATCATAGGAATGGCTCTGCCTTAGAAAAGCAAGATGTACTTCAGTGCAGGAGCCCTGCACCCTGCTCTTTACCACACTACTTGGGCTTAAATAAATTCTTCAGAAGCTTCTTTCCTGTTTGCACCATTAAAGGAAATGACAGAAGACAATACAATAAGCATTCGGTCATGCAGCAAAGGAATATCTGGACTAAGATCAATGTGCATTGTTGCCTGGGTCAAGGATAAGTACAGATGAGTCGACAGAGTCCGCAGTTAAAAAAACTGAATGGCAAGAAGGCCCACAGATTAGCTTTAAACTGTCTACGTATGTTCGGTTTCCTCTTTGCAATTAGTATTTGCATTGTTGGTACATTTGGCGTTAGCACGTTATGTGTACATTGTCTAATAGTGTTGTGGCTTTTGTCAGCTGTTTATGGGCACGGCCCATCACGTATTGTGGCTCCTATGTCTGAAAAACATGGTAAACCTTGGCACAGCCGAAAAGTAGCCTGGTGCTCTGGACCTCCAGGCGCTGGCATGGCTACTCACAGCTCAGCCTCGCTCTATCCCCACTGATGAGGCAAGCTGGCTGTGAAAGCAGCCCTGCAGGCTGTGGCAGCACCCATGGGAGCCCAAGACTGCTCCCATGGGAGCCCAAGGCTTGCCATGGCTGGAGCACCTGATCCAGCCGGCTTTCATGTGGGGCCGCTGCTCCTCTGGAAACACACAGCTGAGAGGACACCTGGCCCAGTGAGAACCCGCTGCGGCTCTCCTCCCCCAGCTGCCTGGCACTCGTATAAAGGCCTCCCGAGCTGTCCTGCTTCCTTCCTTGCCTCTTTCCCCTCCCCAAGGTGCTCGCTGCAAGACCGGACGTGCTGCACGGGTGTCCAACAGCAGCTCCGGCCTCAGGGAGAGCCCATGCGTGAGCGGGACTGTTCCTCAAGTCCCCCAAAAGAACCATCGCTGCTCTGCACAGGAGGGTTTTGCAAGCTCATCTCTGCAAGCAAAAACAACGTGGACTTAAGGAATAAAATCATGGCCATGTGTAAGGGAAATTAATTATTGAGTACCCCCCGGAGCTGCAACAAAATGATCCCAGCCTTCACAGAACCGGGAACAGCATTTCACCCTCACTTTTTTCATTCGGTGGTCTTGCAGGAATAATCACAAGACTAGGAGTGCTGACTGACGCTTGTGTTTTAGAACTAGGATCCAGATTTCTGATTTGGGCTGCGATACCGAGACCTTTGGAAATGCACAGCACCAAACCTCATTTGATCTCTCACTCAACTTCCTTTCTGTGAGAAAGAATGCCAAATCTTTCTGTATCTTGGTGAAAGGATTTTTTAGCAAATGTGCGGCTGGAAATATCAAAAGCTTTTCTGTCTGTAACTGCCATACAATTAATAATTAACAAGCAGCAAAATCATCTGCTATATTTACCCCCTTTTATTTTTCTTAAAAAGAAAGAAAACAACAGTTTTCTGTTGAGGCGGTGGTGACACCTTTAAGCAACGGTGCATGATAAATTAAGAAACTGGGTGGAGAGCTTCCTTCCTGGTATCCGTTTGTAATCAGTGAGAAATAAGAGACAAGCAGGGTATCTTACATAACATCTGAATTACAGACTTTTTACACTGAAGGAAGCAGGTCTCTCACCTCCAAAGCTTAGCTCTGGGCCTAATCCTGAATCTTCTTAAATGCTTGTGTGACTCCCCCCCGCCTCGGTATGTGGGATCACTGGCTGTGGACAGCTGATAACTCAGGTTTTGATTTCTCTTCTTACTCAGTAGGCAGGCTTCCTTCTTGCACACCAATCACACATAGTGGTGAGGACTGAAATAAACACATCTTTGGGTGTGTTTTGGAAGCAGCCAAGATTTGAAAGCATGTGCTCACCCAGACACAGGAGAATGTATTTTCCTGGCAACCATGTGATACAAAATGTAGTTAGAATGAAGCAGAAAACTAAAGGAGTCCTACCTCTCTGTAAAAGCCAGCTACAACCTCATGTTTCAGCAAACGGTGATCTGGAGATGGTGGATACTCCAAAACATCTACTTGACAGATTCCAATTTGTCACATCCTACACCACAAGGACAAAAACAAAAACCAACCAACCAAAAAACAAACAAACAAACAACCAAAAAAAAAAAAAAAAAAAAAAACAAAACAAACAAACAAACAAACAAAAACTTCCCAAACAGGACACAACTGAAACGTGTCATTGTTAAAAAAAAAAAAAAGCATTAAAACCCTATTAGTTTTAACTACAGTCATAGAGTCATAGAATCATAGCATCATTAGGGTTGGAAAAGACCTCCAAGATCATCTGGTCCAACCATCCCCAACCACCATTGTCACCCACTAAACCATGTCCCTAACCACTACGTCCAACCTTGCCTTAAACACCCCCAGAAACAGTGACACCACCACCTCCCTGGGCAACCCATACCAGTGCCTGACCACTCTTTCTGAGAAGTGTCACCTAATTTCCAACCTAAACCTCCTCTGGTGCAACTTGAAGCCATTCTCTCTAGTCCTATCACTAATTATCTGCAAGAAGAGGGTGACCCCCAGTTCACCACAACTTCCTTTCAGGTAGTAGTAGAGAGCAATAAGTCAAATATGTTGGTTCCAGAAGACATGTGTATGAACATTTTCAGGAGCTGGCCATTTTCTTGCCTGTTTTGTTCAAGAGGTAGAGTTTGAGGCCACAAGGAATTGAGAAGATGGGCAGCTTGAGAAAAGACTTTCCCATTTGCTCTTCCTTCATATATCCAGCAGCTTGGTTAACTGGGAAGCAAGCAGGCAGGAAGCATTGGTTTCCTGCCAGCCTGCCCACCAGTCAGTCAACTGTCTGGGTTGGTTGAGGTGTGGCAGGAAACAAGCATTGCTTGCGGCTAGGGAAACCAAACTCCCTTAATGACCACCACAGATTTTCTGGAAATTTTATGTGTCTAGTAACACAGATTTTGACTAAAGCTTTTCTACTATTGACCTCAGTTGATCAGTCCCCGTGTGTCTCCCCAAAACTGAGTCCCAGTACCATACCCATCTGGGAAAACTTTGGCTGAAGTGGCCCTATTGGCAGCTCCTGGGAACTGTGGGGCAAAGGACCAAGACAAAGTCCAGTTCTAGGGCACCACTCAATTGCCTCAACTGCAAGAGTGTCGAGGGACCACCAGACCACTTTCTGCAGAACCATAGATATTTGTGTCTTGATCTGACTCATTCTTTGAGAGGGCTTCAGAGAAATGAGTAAGTGGTTGTGTAATCAGAGAGCATCCCATCCACCTAATCTAGGGGGCCCAGCTCAAACTGATGCATGGAGAATGGCAACCAGTGAGTACATTTTCCTCCAACCCAAATCAGCTGAGCTCCTGATGACTCCACTTGCCTCTGCCTGGGAGAGAGCTGCCCTTGCAAAATAGCGGACTGAGGTTTGGATCTTGCCACCTCCCAGCCCTCCTTCCCCAGAAATAACACTTGAGGTGTTCAGTCCTGAGTCCAGTCCTTAAGCTGCAATTCAAATATGTCTTTAACAAAGAAAAATGACAAACAGAACTGGATTTTATATGACTGGTGGGAAAACACATCCAATCATTAAATACAAAGGAAGAAATTCTGATTCCTTTTCTTTTTTTCTGTCTTTTTGTTGTTGTTGCTGTTCCTGTTTAGTGTGTTCCGCGGCTGCTTTACACTGCTAGGAAAAAGTAAGAGAGACACATATGGGGATGATACCCTGAAATAGCAATAATAGCAAGAGGAAGTCACTTTTAAAGTTTTACTGAGTGTCAAGTTTATCAAACTGAAATCTGCCTAGTAGTGGTTAGTCAGGCCAGCAATTAGTCAGCAACATATAATTTTCTAAATGATTCCAAATGCAGTTATTAGTTTTCTTGAAGCTGAGTCAACTCAGGCTAAGGCTGTAGCCAGTTTGTGCTGTGCAGGTGGTTTTATTCACAGCCAGCTTATGTACTGATACACTTCTCTGCAGTCTGCAACAGAGGCAACTGTGCTGGTCATGCTGGAGCAAGAAAAACCTTTCACAAGGATAAATTTCTCCCAGAGTTCATGTTACATTCTTACAGCAGAGACTCTGGTGTTTCCAGCTCTGCACTGTGATTTGGTTTTACCAGATGCTCTTCTAAACAAGTCAGAGCGTTTTCCATGGCAAGGGGAGGGGAACAAGGGGCAGAAAACATGGGCCAAAAACGTAGTCTCCAAGATGTCAGAGGAAACCTTATCCAAGATTTCGTGTGCTGTCTCTGTTGTAGGTGGCTGTGACATTGTGAGGTTTCTGCATATCAGGGCCATGGATTCAGCATGCATCAGATGCATCAGATGCATGCTGTGAGGTCATTAGCAGAGCAGGGAGACGCTTAAATCTTAAGACTGCAAAAAACACTGGTTTGTTGAAAAGGTAGTCAAAACTTTAAAATCCTCATTATACTGGGGTCAGGGATAAACATTTAAAGATTTTTCAATAAATAAAGAGGTGCACATTTTATTTTGAGGCGATGACAACTTTATCTTCAGTCCAAACACATCTTTATGTTTAAGAATTGTTTTTTCTAAGTAGTCAGTGGTACAGGGATCCTGTAAGATGGCAGCCACAGGACTGGAAGCAGAGGTCTGGTGCTTCACAAGAGGAGCTTCAAGAAACTGAAGCACCTTGTGCTACTCAGTCCAGACATTGCTTCCCTCCCAGGAACAGTTACCAGTCACCAGGCTGCAGATTCATTTTGCACAGATGATAGTTTAATATATTGTACAACACAGAGCAGGAAAGATGACTTCTGCATCTGAACTTGTGCTTTGATGCATGCCACAGTACTTCTGATGAGACTGGGTCCTTAGCCTTGTTTTTCTGTCGTTCCTGATTTGCAAGCTATGGCCCATGCGTGTTCCTGCCAAAGAGATCTTTCTCCTTTCCCCTACTCTCCTTCCCCTACCCTCCTCGTTGCACACCACAGACTGTTCACTCCCCTCTGCCATCTATCATCACTCTCCCTCTCTCTCCTCCAGCCCTTCTCACATTTCTTCCTGCAATAATGTCTCACTCACCTCTTCCCACTCTCCTTCCACACAGCACAAGAAAACCTAAAAGAAAAATACAAGCAGGAGAATTTCATTTGGAGAATGCCTCCAGTTTTGCATAGAAACCAAGGGACAAGTGTGAGTGTGCTTGGAGGAGAAGACGTTGAGTGCCTCAAAGTCTTGAGACAGTTCAGTTCTGGGATGTAGCCAGGACATTCACCTCAATGTAAAAAGCAAGATATATTTCTGGATGAGATGAAGGAGGTGTAGTTGGAGAGATCATGGCTTCAAACTACATTGCGGTCCAGTAGCTGAAAACCTCCCCTAAGAAATGCAACACCATTTTCAAGCAAAGCAAAGACCATACACTGCTACTATTGTTACTGAATTAGGCAGTACTCATTTTCTATGACAAACATTTCCTATGCTGAAACAAAAATGTCAGATTGAAAGCACTGAAATGAATCACTTTGGGTTTGAGTTTTTTTCCCTTCATTTTCTATTGGGCAGAATTGCATGAACGTGCAGTTTGGAGAATGAATAACCAACAGCTGAAACAGTTTGATGCTATGAAAGCCTTGCAGTTGGACAAGGAAACAGGTCATATCTCCTTGTGCAAGGCAAAAGTGTTAGGCGGGTTTTATCTCCTGTCACACACCTGATCACATACATAGCACATTGGGATGCTGAATCTAGGTTTAGACGAAATGGGCCAAGATTGTTTGCTTATTTCCTGGAGAGTTAGGATAATTGTCTTCTATCTGGAGAGCTCCATAGATTGTGGCGTGATAGCACTGAAATGGATAGCTGAGGTCTGGAGTCTCACTGGATGTGTAAGGGCATCATAGCACAGTCAGCTCAATGGCATGGGCAAAAAAGAGATTTTCCACCTGGAAGATGAGAGCTGGAATAATGTATTCTGTTCTTGTCACTGCTGGCATTACAGCCTGGTTCCAAGCTCTGGTGGGTGGGCATTAGGGTGTGTGGAGATACCAGGATGGCTGTGGGGAGGGCCTCTCCTCCTTCTCTTGACTGGTCACCCACCTTCCCTCCATCCTTGTGAAGAGATTACCTTGCTATGGGACATTTTGTGGTCTGTCAGTCTTGCCTGCCTAGAATGCAAAAAAGTATTTAAGTCTTGGAGACTTGCCCAGACCTCCTAGTGCTGGACGACAAAGCAGAAGTCTCACAGAATAATCTTCTGCTTTCTTTCCCTTCTGCTATGATACAGAAAAGGCATCAGCAGTCTCTCTTTCCTCCCCTCTGTTCTGCTTGTCCCCTTCCCACGGTTCTGGGGCTTGTTCTGTCAACTTCCCTTGCTCCTGCCACCTCCCCTCACTTCCCTTCCCTCTCTGCTCCTCCTTTCTGTACAGATTCACCTTCCCATCTCCTCACTCGCAGCACACAGACTTCTTCCTGATGGTTGCCCATCTTCCAGCACTCTGTTCACAGCCCCACATTGCGCAGACCTCCACGCACACGTACCACCTGCACAACCTCTCTCTGCCTCCTAACTCACCTACAGCCAAGATGAGGAACCCTTTAGGAAGAGTGCAATGATAGCTTGCCTCTCCTACTTTTATTGTATCACAGCTAGCATCATGCCGCATGCTCCAATGGCCAGACCTTCCTCTGTTCATGCTGACTGCCAGGCCGGGTCTGTCAGCACGTTGGCATGTCCCAAAGCAGGTACAGAATTAGCCTGTAACTGCACATTTGCTCCTCTGGGAATAAATAACCACATTCAGCCTTAGTGCAGCTCCCCAAGACCATTTATTTTTTCTCTGCTTTTGTGCAAGTTGTCAGTATGTCTTGAGGCCAGAGAGTCCTCAGTGCCTTGTGTAACTCCTCACTCCACTTCATATAGGCACCAGGAGCCAGGGGCACATTCAGGTCACCCTCAAGGCTGGCACAGATTCACGCTAGAGGAAGATCTTTGCAGTGGCTCTATAATTAGGAGCTTTCTAACATCACTTAAGAAAAAAAAAAAAAATCTTTAATTACCAGAGTACTCCTAAATGACTTGCAGTAGCAAAATCACAACCCATTCTCCCAGGAGAACGTAGTTAAAGTGCAGATTCATACCAACAGAGGAAGGAACACAAATATTCATAAACTGCTTGAGATGGCTCCAGGGAAGACTCAGAAGATGAACTCTTGACCCTACTGAGCTCAGTAAGAAACTGACTATGGGTTTGCAAAGGGCCATAACTTCACCCAGAGGAAACCAACCAACCTATAAAAATCCACAGCATCACTCATAATCATTCTGAAAGACGTGATCAGTTTTCAGGGTAATGCTTTCTTAGCACTTAATTGCTTTCTCAGGAAATCTGAAAGTGGACAAATGGATCCCATCATATGGATTATCCTGAAACAACAATTATAAGAATAATACCTATTATATCATATAATACTACAGTACCACCAAATTTTGTATTTTTTATCAAAAGTAAATGCTGATTTATTATTTTTTTTTCAGAAAGTTCATTTAGGGGATGAAGCTTCTTTAACACAGGTAGTGAATTAAAGTTATAAAATCTGAAATATTTGTAGATTTAGGGATCAAAAAGTGGCAATGGAGATCTATTTCTAAACTGCCATGTTTGAGCTGAAAGAAGACATTAAAAAATAGCAGCCTATGAAACAAACCAAATTTAATTAGCTTTTAGGATGTCTGATTCAATATTTTTGCATGCTTTGAAGTTATGAGACTGAAACTCCTTCCTGTTTACCTGTAGGCCCATGGTGAGAAGCGAGTCTGGCAGCTGACACAGACTGACAGTTGATTCAGTTTTTGTATGTGAAAGTGAGAAGAGTCAAGGCAAGAAGAACTTGAGTCTCTGTCCTGTAACTGTGTTTTATGTAAAACTCATGGATGCTTCTGCATGTCAAGCAATATAATAACTAGCCCTAGCTTGAGGAATCACCTGAATGTTTTGTCCTTTTTAATTACTTTTTTTTTTTTTTTTTTTTTTTTTTTCCAAAAAGGAAACCAAACACTCATTTACAATGAAAATCATGAGTAACCCTGTTAGTTCTGAGTGTGAAAGGATTAACATCTAGGGCAGATCACAGTCCTTGGTGCCTTGCCAGAGCATTCACCGTGAGTCATTGTTACTGGACATAATGTCTCTGAAGGATTTTATTTGTTTAGTTTTATAAAATGTTGAATTCATTAATATATATACAAATGTATACATATTGCAAAAGGAATTCTTGCTGGCTGTTAAAACTCTCAGAGAATGAACCTTATAAATGTCTGTTTCTCTCCATTGCCTATATTCAAGGTGCCTTGAACGACTAGCTCTAGTGCAGACATCCGGAGTGCAAGCGTCCAGGGCCAGGTGAGACAATCCTAGCCCTGCCTCAGATAACCCAAACACAGGTCTCTCCACAAGCTCAGAGGCTTTTCAGGCTGCAGGCTGAAGTACCAACCTCTGCTGCTTTCTGTGGGAGGGAGGAAGCGCCCACGGTGGTTGCCTGCTTGGAGGAACCTAAACCCTGTCCAACGTGAATGCAGCACTGCTCTCAGCACCAGACACAGGAGCTGTGAGCAATGCTGGGGAAAGTGTTCTCAGCCACAGTCACCCACAGTACTGGTGGGGAGAGTGGAAGATACTGAAGTCTGAACATTTTCTGGATCGCTGCTCCCACATTTGGGGATAATTCCCTAAGCACACAGCTGGGATGTATACCTTTTCCAGCGTTTTTGCTGAAGCCCAACTACTCTGCAAAGAGGAATCCAAGATCCGAGTGACAGTATCTTGCAAGTATTAATAATCTAAGTAGAAACACATTTAATGAAAACCACCATCCACCAAGAGCTGGACAATGCTGAGTGCTGATCCTTGTTACTGAAGTCATTGATAGATGTAGTTCATACAGTGCATCTCGCATGGAAAATTCCCAAAGCAGCACAGTCTCACTGACACTTCAAATCTTGTTTTGTGTGTTCAGCCTTGCTGAGAAGCTCGGACTAGACCCACTTCTGTAGATTTTGTGAACTTTTGACACGTTTTAGGAAGGGAACTCTTTGTCCTTGGAGCAGCACCCAAACCTGAGCCTCATCCTCAGCAACCTGTCTTCCCTCCTTGTTTCCCCTCCCTTTCTAGTGTCCCAAAGGAGTTGTGAGCATCCCATTCAGGAGGGGGAAAGAGACTTGTCCCTCCCCTACACCTCCTACTCCATGAAAAGATGCAGTTTGCAGGTTCAGGCATTGTTTTGTGGGCTGCACAAAACACAGATTTAGTTTGTGTCAAAGACAAGCCAAAACCCAAACCAACCTAGCTGGGCTCTGTAGCTATGAAAACATCATACAAAAGGGCATGCTGGGGACATTTCTATTCTCTCTTCCTCTACCAACATCCCAAGTGCAGGAGTGACGTTTCCCTCCCCCCATAAGGTTTTTAAAATAAAACACACACGTGCCTAGGCGAGAAGACTTCAGAGCTGTGTAAGTCACATACACGTGTGCATGTCCAGGACTTGTTTTCGAAATTATAAGAAAAGGAGAAGGGTACAAAACCCAGGTCTGTGTTCAGCGTTGCCATCCAGACTTTGAAACGTTTTCTTTCTCAGACTGCTGCTTTTGGATGGGAGGAATTCATTCTGGGGTGCTGATCACCCCTGTGCCTGCATGCAGAGAGCCCCAATGCCACCATGGGTTCAGCATGGAAGTGCCAGTTCCCCAAAGGCAGCTGTGCACCTGGTGGGACTGACCTTCACAACTTCCAGGCCAATGGTTTCGTGGGATGGTCAGGCTCACAAATGCCTCAGTTGAATGAGTACATCCAGCAAAGGAACAGTCTTTTAGGGGCAGAAGGTTTTTACGTGCATGGGACCTAACTCCTGATGTTCCAGCATTCCCAGTTTTCACCTAAAGACTCTATGTGCAAAGAAGTATTTCAGACCACACACACACCAAATGCCTGTCCAGACTATAATGGATGCTGCTTTCTAAATAACTTTTTTTTTTCTTGCTCTGCTGGGAGACACATCCCAAGTCATGTTGAGAATACTGCTCTAAGCATCTTCTAAAACTGAGAATTAGCTGTTCAAGCCATTACTTAGTCATTTCTATGTTTCGTCACATAAGCTTCACACAACAGTAAAATGTACTTTGTCACAGTTATGCAGAAGATGCTGCAAATTCTCTCTTCCATGGAGGAGATCAGAGTCATCTTCTCTGGCCACCTGCATGTTCTCAGTGTGAAACAGAAATTGTGTGTAAAGTATGGCATTAGTTACCAAACTGCAGTGGAAGGATAAGATGACTTTTTTTTCTATTGTACTTGAAAAAGTGAAGACATTAGTGAGGAAGGAGTTAATCGTTGCAAAATACACGGTCATTTCCTGAGCCCTGTGGTTGGATGAATGCAAACTTTCAACTATTTCTAATTCTTCTCTGTCATTTAAGAGGCTTTCAAGGTGCACTGTACATCCCAGATCAGGTAAGGACTGCAGCTTTTCACTTCTTGATTGTTGTTTTTTTTCTTCAAAACTGCTTTTTAGTGGAGTCAGTCTCAGCTAGGACTGATTTGTTCACCCTCCTATTATTTACATCTGAAGGGAGAACAAAGTTCATTGAATCCAAGAACTGCATGTGCGTCTTTGTCCCAGATGACTGTGGGCATTAGAAATAAAGTAAGAAACGTATGGGATAGTAACAGAGCAGAAATAACAAAGAAGGTATGTTACTACTAGTCAGAGGTCAGAATAATCACAGCAAATACTGCAGTAGAAGAGAAAGAAGACTCTTACCGCCAGTTTAAGGAGTTCACTTTGCAAACCATGATCAAAATAAGGATTCTCAGGTGTACAGTTTGCTTTAGTACAGAGGGCAGTGATAATCGTAGCGTGTCTTCAAAGGTCTTTTTAAAAGGAGGAAGAGAGAGCTGCTACATGCTGTAAGAAAAACAAAACCAGATAATTTTGGACCAGTTTTATTCATAAAACTGGACCTGATACTTATCTTCAGCTACTGCAGAGTCATGTACTATAGTCATCCTGAGACTGTTCCTGAGGTTTGCAGCAACTGAACGTATGCACAGAAGTGAGGGTGGAAGCGTATCATAAAAAGATATAATTTCATCAGGGTCTTTTGATGCATAAAAACTGAGCTCAGACAGAGCGGCACCAGAAGGAAGTCTCACAGCAGAGTGCACTCTTGCATACTGCATTTGTTGTCTCTTAATAGACAGGGAGAGAGAATATTTGTGTGAACGTTTTTTTTTTTTTATTTTTTTTTTATTTTTAATAGTTCAGACACAAACATAAAATAGCCTTCCACATGGCAGTTATTGTAATAACGGGCTGTCACCAGGTCACCCTGCAGAAAGTGAGCTTGTACATGCTATGAGGATCCCTGGGTGAAGTCATATACTGGAGATTCATTTTTTTAGCTTTTTTTTTTTTTTTTTTTAATTCTTTTTGCTTGTAATCAGTTTTAATGTTTGGAGATTAGCTCTGCAATTGTGCCTTGTGTTTGGTATAAATGGTTTCTGGATTTTATGCATAGTAGTAGGGAGAATCCAGTTAAAGTTTTCAAGGCATTTGTTTTATTCGGAAATATAAGTCCCATTAATTTTTGGACTTCATTCCTAAATCACTGGCACCCTGCTTGTGAGATGGTAGTGCTTGGACTTCTGTAATGAAATTCACCCTTCAAATACCCTATGAAGCAGAGATTTGTCACTGAACCCAGATGAACCCAAATCCAGCTGACACCAGACTTGTGCCCAGGGTTTCTCAGCTCCCTAGTGCAGGTGATCCAATCAAGAGCCCCAGCTCTTCCATTATGGACACAGCCAGGGAGCATGTCAGCATGCTGCTGGGGAAGAGGCTACAGCATGGGGAAAAACATTTGCATCAACCTTAGTCTGATCAGTTTGAGTATTGATGCTAAGCATTTTACTGTTCCTTAGAGTTGTGTTTGACCTTAGCTGGTAAATACTTGTCATCTATGCTGAAGGGTATTGCTATTAATGTTGCGGCTTGCTAGATGAAAGCTGGCTGAGGTATGGCAACCCATCCTGCAGTTGCATTTCCCACTTATTGCCCAGGCATAGCTCAAGTGAAAGTACACATCAGCTTTGTGGGGGGAGAACAAACTGAACCCAGGACTTCCCTATCACCAGCAGCAGTTTACCCACTGCTTCTGCCTGCAGTTTTCAGCATCCCTTCAGGAGTGTTTATTGAAAATGTTTTTTTCACCTTCTGTCTTTCAGGGTGAATTTGGTTTCATCCCTGATGCATCTGCCCGGGCAGACAAATTGGCTCTCTCTGATGACTGTAAGTGTAGAAAATAGGGTGTTGGCTTAGGTGGTTTAAAATCTTTGTTCTCAGCATTCTCTCCAGCTTCAGCATCTTTGTTTGGTGTGGAAAAAGGCTGTACTCCTCTGCTCTCTGTCAGAAGGAGGCATACCTTGTATGTAGCAGCATATCAGGATGGAAAAGAAACAAAACCTAGAAAACCCATTCATTGTATGGTAAGTGTGGTCTCTCCCGGCTGCCTTCTAGCTGAGTGGCTAGAGGGGAGAAACCAGCATCCCACAACCCAGCCTTAAGAAGTTACTGTGTGGTGGGCTCCCTCTGTCCTGCTTGAAAGCACAGAGACACCAGGACTGTTTCTCAGTGCGTTTAAGTGATGTAGTGGTGATTTGCATGCCTACTGCAGCCTAATAATTCCACTACATATTTGCATAGTTTCCACCTTGAAAGCTGTTTTAAAGCAGAAGTCCAGAATGCCTCACCATTGACAACAACTGTTTGCAAAGACTCCAAATGGGCAGAAAGACCTTTTTGACACCTGACATATTTTTCTGATGCCATTCTTATGTTTTTCATAGTGTACATGATGAGATTTAAAACTGAGTTCTCTGAAAAACGATTTTATAGAAATAAGAGGGCCTTGATTTGTGCCTCAAAAATGTATGGAAAAAATGAGCTCATGTTATAAGTAAATGTTATTGGGACTGTGCTTTGGCCTTTTTTTTTTCTCTTACTGCCAGCATCTCGCATTCTGATTGGAACTAGAAAGTCAAGTTGGTGTTCCTCTTGGGTTTACTATCTATACACAGGAGACCTGAGAGGAACTTCTGACCCGACCATTAGGGTTGTTGTTTTTTTTTTAAATAGGTTTAAAATGGGTACTATTTTTTTTTCTTGTCTACATTATGTTGTTAATCAAAGAGAAATATCCCACAGGGTTAATTTTCTTCATCCTTGGAATCTGGTGTTGTCAATTTGATCTGGTCTCTTCTCACACAATTTTCATAAGAAACCTTCAACCCTTACTGAAAGTTTCCGTTGGCAGTTTTATTTTTCAGTGATGCAGAATATTTAACTAAAAAGAAAGTGAGAGAGATATCCTGTGCACTCTTCATGTAACAATATATATATGTGTATATATATTTAATGAATATTAACCATTATTGATATCCTAAAAGAGAGATTCTGCATTTTTGCTCACGGACTGGGGAAAACCCAAGCCTTCTCCAAGCTGGTGCAATGCATCTATGAGCTTGTTCATCAAAAGCAGTATGTTTTTGTCATGTTTTTACACTACTGCATGAGGAATTTCTATTCAACAGCTAGTAAATTGAAAAAAATTTTATGCTCAGGCCCTTGGTCTCCCAATTCCTCATTAGGTCTTGAAATAATAAGAGATACTGTACACTGATATTGTCATGATGAAGCAGCTAGGGTTACTTACTACCTGCACCTTATTCATGCTGCTCCTGATTCAATAAGAAAAGAAAATATAAAGTCATCAAAAATATGTGCTCTTTTATCTTCTTTTCTTCTTCAGATGTGGATATTGTACATCTTTACCAATCTAGCACAGGTATGTTTCGCAGCTAGCGAACTGCATTTTAAAACTAAGAAAGGCAGCATTATCAGTACTTGTCACTGTTCAGCATCTTTAGATGTGCTCTTTGTAAATATATATATATATATATATATATATATATATATATATTTAGAAGCATCTGACTCTTAAAAGATTTTTCTTTGGTCCTTTCTGCAGCTTTTACGCCAAGAGGAAATCTGATCTGCTACAGCACGGAAACTTCAGCGGTGACCATGGCTAGACAAATTCCTTAGGGAGCTGCCTGTAAGTCTGATCAACATTTGAGATGAAGCGTGTTGCATTTTCTTTGGCAGGATGTTACATGCTGAGTTTAGATATGTGAGGCAATTTCTGAGGCAATAAGGGAATATTCAGGAACACAAGTCTCTGCTGTTAGGTTAATAAGCATGAAGAAAGGAATCCTCTTGTAAAGACTGTTGTTGTTTTTTTGTCGTGTTTTTTTTTTTTGCTTGTTTGTTTGTTTGGTTGGTTTTGGTGGTGGTGCTGGTAGGTTTATTTGTTTGTTTGTTTAACCACAAGTTTGAAAAGATATAGTTGTTGAGATTGTCTAAATTGTGCTCAGCTGAAGTTCTGTTATACCAGGATTGAAGGCACACTGAGTAGACTCCATTTCTGTGCTACAGTGGTTCAGCAGCTGAAGGCCTGGAGAAGCCTTTCGTGCTTTTATTATTTCTCCTTGTGACAGTCAGTCAGTGTGGAAGCAACGGGAAATCCTCCTGGAGTGAGGGGGGAGGGCGAGATAGGAAACTGCGGACAAGCAAGAACAGAAGTGCTGGTGGGTGGGGGAGGGGGGGGGGCGAATAGTAATAAAAAAAAATAAAAATAGGAGGAGAACTGGCAGTCCAGTCCATGTAGAGGAGAACAGAGAGACATTTCTGGATGGCAGCTAATGGGTGGAAAGATGGACTTTGGGTTGCATGTTACAGATTATGTAAGTGGGTTGTAGAGGACAGCAAAACCTGATCCTGCCAGCTTGTTTCCTCAAAGACGCTAGAGAAAAACCTGGAATATCCATGCCTCTGTAACCTAAAAATAAAACCTTAAGGCAAAGCATGTTTGCGCACACCCTCTAGTGGTCTAGCCAGAAAAGGCGTTTTCACCTGGTACAGTTATTAATTCTGCCATGCATCCATGTGCTGAGACCAGTCCTACTCTGGTCCTCAGCTGATCTGACACATCTGTAACAACAACTGTTCCCTGAAACAGGATGGCTACATCCAAACTCATTTTCAGGAATGGTCTTTGTTCTGTGATAACTTCTAAGTTGCACAAGTTGCTTGAGAGAGCATTACCTGGTGTGAATCAAAGCTGTGCCAGCATTGTAACCACAGAAGGAAGTGAATTTCATGGCCTGAACCCAGGCTCTGACAGTGTTTAATTTACTAATATTGACTTAGCCTTAGTGCTGTAACAGCTCCGTTATGCATGTGGAAGATGGTACAGACTTCAATCATCTAAGTGTAGATACTACAGAAGAATTTTTTGACAAAAAAAAAATCAACCATCTGCTCATTCAGAGGGATAATATTGCCTGAAAAAGTCCTGATATGCTCTGGAGGGTACATGCTGACTGAGAGAGTGAACTACAGGAGAAGATGGAGTAATCTTGTGATTTTGGTGCTTGAATTATGTCTTGGAAGATCAGATTCTGCCTGAGAGTCTTTTGTGGTGCTGAGAAATGAGCATCTCCATAAGAAATAGGTGCAGAAAAATGTCTGAAATGTATCTGAGGTGGAACTTCAGAGCTTCAGCCCCAGCTGGGGACAATTCTCAGACAGCCACTGACTATAATCCCCTAAGAGCTGCTTCTCCTAACATAAAGTAGCAGTACTTAAGGTACTTAAAGACAAGTATAAAGCAGATATCTATTTGCAATTATGGAGCAATTGGGTTTTGACAGGACTGAGAGAGTTGGCCTCATGCCAGTAAAGAGCATGCTTAAGGTACATCAGTAAGATTGGATTTCCTTAAAAATACAAGTGTTTTCTTTTCAAGCACGTGTAACTCCTCTTCTAGAGCACTCCCCTAGGAGAAAGATCACGCACATTTGGTGCTCTCTTTGGAAAGTATTCAAAGTCTTAACCACTTCCTTCCTTGAAAGTATGCTAACTACCACACTCAGGTCTGATTTGCACCCAACTTGTTGAAGCTGCAACTTTGATGGAAGATGAAGCAATGGTCATTGGACAAAAGAGGAGCAGATATCTGAAATACAGATCATCTAGAAGGCAAAATATTTGTTCTCTAGTCTTGTCTTCAGAGACACTATTTCACTTTCAGTAGTCATTGGATAACCCCAAAGGCCAATCCAAAGTGTAAAGATCAGGCTATGTCTGCTCCCTTACGGATGACTGCCCCTGTGTTTAGGCTAGGCTAGGCTAGGGAATCTTTTGCTGTTGTGCATGTTGTGCATTTTTTCCTAAGCTACCATGTCAATAATTTCTTTATTGCATATCTTTGATATGAAATACGGGTAGTACCCAGCCATTTCGTGGTTAAAAAAATCTCTTGATCAGATAATAATTTCCATGGTCAGACTTGGGAGGCTCTATTTCCTGACTATAACCACTAGTCTGTCATTTAGAAAGGGAAGGGATGTGTTTTTCTTCTATCGATCATCTTAAAAGACTATAGCAAATCATATTTAGTCCTCAGAAAGAAAAGGAAACAGGGAACATTTATAAAAGAAGACTTCACAAGCCAACCAAAGGCTTTAGGTGTCCCGGTAGTCGTCCTGAAGAAGAGAGAGAGCATTCTGGGAAACTCACTAAGATTTTTTTTCCAAGTTGTCACATTTCCTCACATTTGGAGGACTACAGAGTCCTCCATAGTCTACCCTAGATGAGTGCTAATTTCATGTTGTTCCTCATTGTTTTGCTGACTATTTCAGATCTCATTTTGAGACACCTAACTCTTCATTGGTGCCTTAATCTTTGCGATTCTCATCTCAAAGATCATGATTTTTTTTTTTCAAATCTGGTTTCAAAGGGTTAAACTTTCAGAAAGGGCCACCAGTTCCAAGTTCCTCATTTTTAAACATGCATTCATAGACACCTGGGTCTTTCTTGCAGAAGTATTGAGCACTTATAGATCTAGATGTAGTCAACAGAAACATGGCTTTGAAACAATACAATTTTATGTAACATCAGGCGCTCTGAGAACACAGGTAGTCAGATCTTAGGCAACCTAGGTTGCCTCATGTTCTCCATTGCCTACTTTCCTGTTTGCAAAACGGTTAAATAATTTTCCAATTAGAGAAAGGCTTCAAAGAAGAAATTTGCAGGTCTTCTTGGAGCACTTTGCTTCAACATTGCATGGCACAGAAATGCTGACAAATAAATTATTTGCTTGCCATTCAACAAGGGGTTGAACAGTGCACTGTCCATAGGATATAGTGTCATTCTTCAAACAATGAGGAGAACAAAGTCAAAGGCAGAATACCCCAGCTTTCTGGTGGGGTATTCTGCCTTTGGAGAATTGCTGGGAGGGCACTGGTTCCAACACAAATCTGTTGTAAATGGGCAGGCTTAAACTTGCCTGTTTTCCATCCACCTGACTTGTAAAGTTTCTTGGCAGCTGGGCTGATTGGTTCTCTTCAGTTTATCAACTTCCAGCTTTTCACTAACAGGATCACTAAGCTACAAAGCAACCAGGGGAATCTGCCAATGAAATTCTGACTCCCAGGTTCTTCAGCAGTTTATTTGCTGTTAGAGCAATAACCTGCCTAAGCTATATGATCATTATGAGTATTTTGACAAGGAAGGGAAAGAAAAGACATTTTCATAAGGGACAACGTCCCATGTCCTCAATCTTAGGTCACTGCAAAGATGACATCCTCGATTATTCAGTACTTAAATAATCAGTGTGATGATCAGTGCTGTTATGGTCATTAGAAATACATTGTTAGTCAAAAAATTTGAAACTTTTTCATGAGTGCAGCTAGCACAAGTTGGTTGCTATGTATGAGATAGCATTAAATAGGAGCAAGATCAAGCCCTTCAGTTGAACTAAACTCTGCTTTACACACTGCATACAATGTCTCTTTATGAACCTAAATCATGACCTAAATCTTTACATACTTATCAAACAACATTTATGGAACCTTCTCTTTCATAAGATCTGCCTTTTCAGTCATAAGTTTCTCCTGCAGGTTATAAAGATATTGTTAACGCCTTTAAGAGGAAGAAGAATGAAGTTTCCTGTTAAGTGTCTGTTCTCAGCAACTCTCTGCTGTATCGATACATTACCTTAAAATATGGTCTCGGTGGATAAAATAGCCTCACAAACTCATCACTGAGACATTTCAGGTTCAGTCTATGTTAAAAGTTTGAGATTTTAAATAGTTTTAATGTCTGAAAGGTTTTTTTCAGCTTTTTTAATCATTTTTTTTTCCATCAACAGTATGTCTTAGATAAGCCAACAGGACAATATGCAGTTTTACATGTTATAGAAGCACAGAATCATAGACTAGCTTGGGTTGGAAGGGACCTCAAACACCATATAGTTCCAACTCCCCTGCCATGGGCAGGGATGTCACTCACTAGATCAGGTGGCCCAGGGCCTCATCTAACCTGGTCTTGAACACCTCCAGGGATGGGGCATCCACAGCTTCTCTGGGCAACCTGTTCCAGTGCCTCACCACCCTCTGACTGAGGAATTTCCTTCTAACCTCTAATATAAATCTCCCTTCTTTTAGTTAAAAGTTTAGTTAAAAGTCCTCCTTATCCTGTCATTATCTGATTGAGCAAAGAGTTGCTCTCCTTTTTTTTTTTATAATTCCCCTTTAAGTACTGAAAGGTTGCCATGAGGTCACCCCAGAGCCTTCCCTTCTGTAGGCTGAACAGCCCCAGCTCTCTCAGCCTTTCTTCATAGCAGAGGTGCTCCAACCCCTCTGATCATCTTTGTGGTCCCCTTCTGGATCTGTTCTAACAGCCCCACATCCGTTTTGTGCTGGGGGCCCCAGATCTGGATGCAGAATTCCAAGTGGGGCCTCAGAAGGTGAGAGCAGAGGGGCACAATCACCTCCCTCGCTCTGCTGGCCGTTCCTTTTAGTGCAGCCCAGGATGCGGTTGGCCTTCTGAGCTGCAAGTGTGCACTGGCAGATCCTGTCAAGCTTTTCATCCACCAGAACCCCCAAGTCCTTCTCTGCAGGGCTGCTCTCAATGTGTTCTTCTCCCAGTCTGTGCTCATGTCCGATGTCCGGAATTGCCCTGACGCAGGTGCAGCACCTTGCACTTTGACTTGTTGAACCTCATGAGGTTCACATAGGCCCAAATCTTAAGCTTGTCCATGTCCCTTTGGATGGCATCACTTCCTTCTGTTGTATCAACTGTACCCCTCAGCTTGGTATCTGCAAACTTGCTGAGGGTGCACTTGATCCTACTGTCTATATAATTGGTAAAGATATTAAACTGTACTTGTCCCAGGACAGACTGCTGAGGAACACCACTTGTCAGCAGCCTCCACTTGGACACAGGGCCATTGACCACCACTCTCTGGGTGTGCTCTGGGTGCGACCTTCAAGCCAATTCCTTATCCATTGAATGGTCCACCCATCAAATCCATCTCTCTCCAATTTGGAGAAAAGGATGTCATGTGGGACTGTATCAAAGGCCTTGCAGAAGTCCAGGTAGATGACATTGGTCAGTCTTCCGATGTCAAGTGTTGCAGTCACTCCATCACAGAAGGCCACCAGATTGGTTGGGCACAATTTGCCCTTGGTGAAGCCACTCTGGCTGTCTCAGATCATCTCTTTGTCTTGCATGTGCATTGACATTGCTTCCAGGAGGATCTTCTCCATGATCTTCCCAAGCACAGAAGTGAGACTAACCAGTCTGTTGTTCCCCAGGTCCTCCTTTCTACCCTTTTTAAAAATGGGAATGATGTTTCCCTTTTTCCAGTCACCAGGGACTTTGTCTGACTGCCAGGACTTTTCAAATATGATGGAGAGAGGCTTGGCAACTTCATCAGAAAATTCCTTCAGGACATTGGGCCCCATAGACTTGTACTTGTTTAGTTTCATCAGCTGGTCTTGAACCTTCTCTTTGCTTACAGTGAGTGGGGCATATAGCAGGCTGATATGTTTGTTTGACTCACTTATCTGTTCCCACCAATGTCTGTGGGCTCTCTTGCATGACTACATGTACCCCTGCATGAGAAAAGGAAGAGATCAGAGAGTCGTAGATCATAACTGATCTGGATATCAATAGTGTAGATGGTTGATTTACCCAGACAATGAGAATGTATACGCTGAGTACTGAGTGGGGTGGATCCTCTGCACATCTAATTTTTTTTCTGCTGCAGTACTGCAAAAAAAAAAAAAAAAAAACACTTTGCAGTGTCTCACAGCAGCGCTCAGGTATCCCTTTGTTGTAGGTGAAATGTCATGAGGTGGAAAGAGTATTTCTGTGTTAGAAAGCTGGAGGAGAGCAGAGAAAAAACTGGACTACATAAATATTGGCTCCTTCGGTTGTGCCTGTGCTTCTGGTTGCTCTAACTTGGCTCTGGGACTAATAAAATCACAAGTATAGGAGGAAAAATAGCTGGTAGAAACATTTTTACTGTGTTCTAAAGAACACTGGAACACCTGGGGATTTGACTTCCTTGTGTTTGAAGTCAAAAAGGTAGTGTTGCAGCTTCTTTCCATTGCCACCAATTTCACAGTTCAGATTAACCTGCTAGTCTGCAGGAACTGCAAACACTCCTCTGCCTTCCCCTGCCTCAGCAAAGTGAAAAGGGCTTACCTTCTGTCTATCATCAGTTTATACATTTGCAGTGTACCTAAAAAAAAAAAAAAAAAAAAAAAAAACAGCTATAATTAAGGGGTTTGTTCATAAAGAACTGGACAGAAATTCAAAGGGTCTTGGCCCATTCATACTTCATACTTCATACATTGGGTCTGTCATGTGTTGAGTCAAGTGGGATCTAGCAAAGGATTTCCAGGACGTTTTTTGTAATCATATGAAATGCTCTGCCATTTATTCCAAACTATGCTTCTATTTCTTAATCCCAGGCCGCAAAAGGGATGTTGAGAAGATTTTTGAGCAGTTAGCATTTGAGTCCCAGTGACAAATGCCCCAAAGGGGCAAGTCCTGTGTCCAACAAGTGCTGTGGTGGTTCTGTGAGCTGAAGAAAATGGTAGTCTATTTTCTTCATACAATTCTGTGATTTATGGTGGATTACTACATAGCTAAGATGTCTACAACCTTCTCCACCTGAGCTATTACAGCCATGACATGCAGGAAGCCTATACAATTGCAGAAACCAGTCAAAAGAGCCACTTTTTGTGGAAATGTAAATGTCTGAATCACAGACTTTCATCCAATCGGCAAGATATTTTAATGCAATGCACAGAAACTTAGTTAATCTTGAGACCTATACACTTCATCAACTTTGCCTGGAATTAACCAACATGCTCACATTTACTAAAGGTGAGATAGAAAATAGACTTGTGAACATAGCTCAAAGCCTCTTTTCAAACACAAGTGAACAGCAGCTGGCCCGAGTAGCTGTTTGCTTGCCATTTATTTTCTTGCTTCTAAGTTATTGATAATGTGAACAAGTAAAATTGTTTGATGCCTGGGCTGGCAGACAGTCACCCAGGACCCACACCTAACACACTGAAGAAGGGAATCTACCCTTCTGGATTCTCCCACATCACATCCTTCCCCTAAAAATGAGGCCACATGCCTATCCACAAACCTCATTCAACCGGTTAAGAAGGTGTACTGAAAACAGCAGAGTCTTTCGCTTTCAGGCATGAGCAGCCTACACTGTTCCTCTGAACTACGTTTATTCATCGGCTCATATGAGGTATTGCATGGCCCAGTGTCTTGATGTGCCTGCTCCGTTTTGGTCCATGATGGTCCACAAAGCCCTGGACCTCACCTCCCGTATCGGCAGCCCGGTGCTGTTGTGACCTTTTTCTTTCTTCTGGGAAGAACATGAGCATCAGAGCCTCCCCTGAAATACTTTCTGTCTATGCTCTTGGTGTCAACATTAGGATCTAAATGTTCTCCTTCTCCTCAAGAGAAATGTGCTGTAGAGATTATCTTGTGGGTGCTTATTTCCTTTTTTTGAGATCTGAGCTGAATTTTCTTGATTTGTCGCTATCAAAGGCGGTGAAGATAGACAACTATCAGTGATGCTGTTAAATAAAAATCACTTCTGATTGCTTACAAACTGTTAGGCACTGGCTTATTGTTTCATGCACAAGTGTTAAGTGGGATTGTGTAGAAGCAGAAAGTTAAGTTTGCGGCAGTTAAACTATTAAATATCTTTGAAGATTGAGATTAAATATTTTCAAAGCTTTAATTTTATTCCCATTTATTTTGCTTCTGAAATAAATTAGGTCTAAACTGTCCCTAATCTCAGTCCTCTTCTACAACCCCTCACACAGAGGCAACACATTGCTGTAGATTTTGGCAATGCCATATATACAGACAATGACACTTTTCTGAATGCTCATCTTATTGACACAGTGACTTTGGTATCAGAAAAAGTTTTTTCTAGCTCAGTACTACAAAAACTACACCGCTGCTGAATCCCTGCTGACAATGATGAGAAATTACAAGAGTATTTCCCCAGTGGAGAGAAAGCCAAATATAGCATAATTTTAAAGAAATCAGCATAGCATTGTTAGATCAAAATATTATATTATGAAAATGTTCTTTGAAAGAAGTTTGCATTTCCCTCTTCCATGTTGATAGTTCAGCTGCCTTTTGTAGTAAGTTTCAAGGTGAAATACTTCACTATATTTGTTTTCTTCCATATACCTTTCATCTAACCCATCTCAAATTAAATATCTGAGTACAAAAAAGTGGTGCTACCCTACAATGGAAGGCTTTGGAAACCAGCCTCTTCTCACAATTACAAATGGTGCCTTTAGTTTTCAAGCTGGCTGGGTGAGAAACTTGTGCTTGTTCTTTGGCTAACTGCAGAGTTTCCATTCCCAAGGTTGCCATTAGACTTTCCACTCCTTCTTAATGCCCCCACTCCTAGAAAAATAAATAAATAAATAAATAAAAGAAGACCTACTTTGATGCTCTTCTGTGTTGTTTATATACTGTTTAAAATGTTATCAAGTTCTTTCACAGTTTTTGTATGCTTAAGAGCAGATTGTTTCAACCACTACTTCCTTATTTCTCCTCCCTTCCTCTTAACTCTTAATATACAAGCTGCTAGATACTCTTGCCTTTTTTTTTTTTTCCTATGAGTAAGTTGATCTATACATCTTCCCAGCCATCCAGGAGTATGAAAATCATGCAATTTTTCATCTAGCTTCTCATCAGAAAAGCATGAAGGAGTTGAAAAGATGACAACAGTTTGGAAGGAGTGGAATTTTGGCAGGCTTTTACCTACCAAGAGCCTTATGTTCTTCTCATTCATCCTTCTAATAGTGTTTTATTTTGTCAAGCCTACCTTGCTTATTGCACCAAAATTATCAAGATTTCTTGCTACCTACCATCACACAACACTAAAAATTACCTGATCATCTGTGACCCTGCCACTACTGTGGTGCATCTGTATACCCACTGATATGAATTAGTCATACCAGGCGTGACAGGATGTCACGAGAAATAGTTGAGAAGGAGGTGTTTGTAAACTACTCCATTTATATCCTGTGAGTCTCGTTCTGTAAAAAAAAAAAAAAAAAAACCTTTAGGTTGGCCTCAAAAATGAGGCCTCACATTGTACCTCCATGAGCACAGCTTTCATTTTTATGGCATAGTGTTAGGGGAACAGCTTTCTAGGTACCTCCCCTGAGTAAGTGCCACTCTTATCCATGGCAAGCTTAGTTGTTGCAGTAGGCAAATGTTGTAAAGTGTAAATATAGGATCTTTATACTGTCCTCCTCCCATATTGGCTTGCAGGGAAAGATACAAAAAGTATCCCAACAAGAGAAGTAGAGCAAGCAGATCTATAAACCTGCAGCCCTGTGAGCGAAGTCTCATCAGCCTGCTCTAAACCACTGAATAAATCAGGCATGCTTGTGCAACAAGCAACAGCCTTACTTCAATCTTGCCTGTCAGAAGGGAACGAAACACAAATGCTCAGCATGGTGATTGGGAGTAAAGGCATCATACCTAACTTCCAGGCTTACTTCTAGGGTTGAATTTGTACCAGATTGCATGCTTCAACTGGGGTATAACTTGAATGGGTGAGAAAGAAAAATGATAGTATTTTGTTCGGTACCTAAAGGGAGAAGGTGTCCTAAGCATCATTCCTATTTCAATCCAATTTTTATGTTTTATATGAAGTGACTAATAGAAGATCTTACTGTCTTGTGGGAGGTGTAGATTCAAACTTCATTTATCTGAAGAGAGAAATAAATTCATATCTCCCACATACCTATTGAGTGATATTTGAGGATTAAGGGCAGTACCGTTGTTTCTGTTTTCCATCCTTCAAGGTTTTTGTTGTTGTTGTTTTTCCAATAAAACCAATGCAAACATCTCACTCCAGGGGAAATTTCAGTTGCAATACATGGCTGTAGCTGGAGGTCTTCTTGAAACCCTCAGCAGAGGGTTGAAAGCTGCAGCTTTCTCAGGGACCAAGATGTTTCCTGTTGTCTAGCTTGCTTACAGCGCGGTGTCCTGGTTTTCTGGATCTTATTCTAAAATGCCTGATTGTGAATCAACTAGGTATGGGACATTTCAACTGGGGACTTGGAGACTCCTGGGCAGGCAGGTGCCTCTGTCTACTCGTGCTTCTACAACCTTGGGTATAGGAGGTGCAGATGGTGGGTGTGCTAGGCTCTCTCTGTGGATTTGCATTCTGTATTAGTGCCTCTTGATACTTGGTGCTTTCCTGTGTCTGTCTTTCTTTATGATCGAGCAAAACTAACCACAATCTCTTTTTACACCCAGTTTCTAAAGAAAGTCTTTTAACTGGTTTTCAGCTGAAATTTGGGGTACTGCAGCTTTCTTGAGCTTGTCTTGTACCAAAAAAAAAAAAAAAAAAAAAAAAAAGAAAGAAAAAAAAGGCATTAGAAATCCTTTGTACAAAGTCAGACCCTAGCTTTTGTTATAGTAGGTACTAATTACTACAAGAACCAGACAACCGAGTTGCACCTTGCACCTTGCAAATATTTTTCCCTTTAGAATATTCTAGTATTATTATAATTTGGGTGAAATAAAATCACTACTCATACAGCAAGAATTTTCTATTTTGATAATTGATTTGGGGTGTCTCCTTATTTGTGTATCACAATTTAAGGTACAAGCAAATGATTATTTTGAAAAAATAAATAAATCTGAACACAGTTTTGACAAATGCAGTCCCTTGAATATTTTTTGAGCTGGGCATTCAAAAAATGTCTCAAAAACTCACTATGATTCAAGACATTTCTGTCATAAGTTTTGATTAATCAAGCTCACAGCTTTGTTTTAAGAAGTCACTGAAAGGTTTTCAAACATTACAGTGTAAGAGAGCTTGATGCCTTGTTTGAAGAAAAGGCATCTAGCAAGTGAAAGAGGTAACAGTGGAATTCAAAACAGTTTGGTTAGCATTCTCAAGGAGCTATTTACAGTCCATCTATCAAATCTCAGAAGAGTTCCAGTTCTTAATTCTCTATCTCTTGCTATTCCAAAGAGACATTTTCCCAAAATGAAGATGTCTACAGCATTTGCATCTCCTTCTTGACGTGGCTTTCTGCATGAGTGATAATGAGGAAGCTCAGCGTGGGTGTCGGCCTCAGCCCATTGCATCCCAGCACTTAAGCTTGGAAGTGATCTTAGGCCAACTTTCGCATCTTTTACAACTACTGTTTGAATGAATAAAATTGCTGCAGGTTCTTAAAGAAAGAAAAAAAAAAGTCTATAAGTACAAGACAAAGAAAAGCTTCACCTTTAATTAAATCAAAAATAGCTATTTTGAGTCTGTGTCTGCTAGATTATGAATTTGAGCATAGCAAGCAAGAACAAGACAAGAATGAAGTATGATCCTATTATTCTTGAGGACTGCAGAAATTGTTATTTCATTTACAATTAAAATACAAAGAGATGGCATGGAGTTGGCATGTGACATGACCTAAAAATAGGGCACTAGTATAAACACATGTTCAGCCTAAAAAGTTGTCTGTCTTGTGATTACTGTGACCATTTCAAAATATTTCCTGTTGTGATTGTATAACCTTTAAAAAGAAAGGGTAGGTTTTAACTGATGAATTGCTAGATGTCTCCTCTTTCTACTAGTACTAAAAAAAAAAAAAAAAAAAAAAGTTTTCTTCTATGTTAAAAAGACAGGCAAACAAAACTAAATAGCAAACCATGTTTTTGCATAGGGTACTCTATAATGGAATGTAACAGAATGCTCTAAAAGCTATCAGTCTGTAAGCAAATAACTTTCATGTGCACCGCACCTTAAAGTATGTCTCAGAGGTAACGTCTACAGAGATGGTGTGGGAGTGCTGGGAGGTTTTGAACTGAGGAAGCTGCTTTTGAATTATTATTATTTTTTGTAATTTTTTAAAATGAGTTTCAGAGAACTGAAAGAGGAACCTGCACTGAGCAGCATGTCCCAGATTGTACAAAACTTTCCCCACAACATGTGATGAAAAATACTTTATCACTGTACTCTTATCTTTGCTGTCTGAGATGTTTGAGCACTGTCTTTGCTCACCTGAATGGCCGGATGGAGTGCTAGAAGGGGCCATAAGAATTCATTTTCCCTTTGTAGGTTCTTTTATGAATATCTAATTCACAACCTTTACTTAACAAGAATATTTTAAAGCTTAAAACTCTGTTTTTTGTTTCTTCTTCTCTGTGCACATGTATTTACAACAGTGAGGCAGAGCAAGAGACAAAAATGCACACAAGAAAAAAAAGCTGCTTTCCTGAAATTTATGTTGCCTTTATACTTTTATAAAAGACTCTTGCTGAGATATTTAAAATAAAAGGGACCTGGAGCCATTTGCTTCAGCTCCCTGAATGACTTTCAGAGCGCTGGCTTTTTCCACCACTTGCCTGCCAAACCACAGTGAAAGTCCCATGCACGGCGATGCTGGGTGACTATCACAGGCACAGATGACTCCATCTTGCATGCCCTGCCAGGCCTGTTGCATGCCTGCTGCGACACGGAGACTTGTGCAGAAACTCTGCCACAGACCTCAGTAATTTCAGCAGGGCTGGGCAGCTCGTTGGGAAAACCCTGGGACAGTCCCATGTCCCATGAGCTTCCCATGAGCCATGGTCCTGAAACAGAGCTGGGAACGAAGCCATAGAAAAAATTAAATGACTTCCAATTCTCTCAGAAAGACAAGTGAGGAAGTTGGTGGTGCTGGTGTTCCTGAATGCATTTGCGGCAGAAGGAGGGTGGGCTGGGTTTTGAGAGCATGGTCCTGTCTCTGCTCCCATGATGTAGAGGACATTCTTGGGGTTTCAGAAAAGAAGGAACTGCTGAGAAGAGGGCTGTGAACAGGGTGCAGCCACTGCCAAAGCACCAGGGACCAAGCAGTGAAGGAGCTCCCAGTGGAAATTCTCTTTCGAGCCCCATGCCTCTACAACAAAGTGAAAAAGGGAACGAAAACCTTTCGATAGGGAAGCCCTCACGAGAGTCCAGGTTTCAAGCTTGCAGTTTTATTCTACCAAGTCTCATTTATTGTCAGATATTTCCATGCATTCTGCATTTCTCTGGGGACAGCAAGCTGTATTTTTATATTAAATCAAATGGAAAAAATTTTGGTCACTGGAACGTGGCTCTGCACTGCTAATGCATGACAGCTCCAGCTGGTGCAGGTTTCGGTTGTGCTAGATAACTTCTCCCCAGGGATTCCCAAGCACAGAGCAACAGCAGCTGGCTCGGGCCCTGGGCTGTTGTGATCAGGCAGGTTGTGTGCCATTTCCCTGAGGAGAAGGCCTGGTAGTGTGGCACAGGCCAGTCCTGGACAGGTGACCTCCATGCCAGGGGTGGCCCCAGGCACACAGGAGCATCTTGATGAGGATGCAGGAGACCCCAGGTCAGGGCTCCTGATGCTAAGGAGGCTCAGGAGGACAGAGAGAAGCCTTAATCACTAGCTGCTGACCTCCTCTGGGGAGGAGCTCCCCACTGCTGGTGCCTGCACATGGGGATCACGCCTCTGTGCACTTGCCCAGTCCATTCAGGGGCAACTGAAGGGTTTTGCTATTTCCATGTTTTTTGAGCTCACAGTCTTCTTTCTCTCCTAAGCACATTGCTGCCACATTTACCATCCTCGTTATGTGATTGATGGTGTAGTCCTGAAGCTATAGCCTTCCTATTTAGCTATTTCACTCCGTTAAACTCCATATCATTTGTTGATGCAGCTGAATTGTTTGTTGGATGTGACACACAGCTTCCTGTAATACAATTGCACCAATCCGTCAAAGGCATGACCTACTCTGGCAGTGCTGTCAGTGTGTGTCCTGGCCACACAATTTCCAGCGGCTACCTTCATTCATCAGACTTCTCAGATGGCTGAATGAGGTCAGATTCCCAGCTGTAAGATGGAGCAATCACCCTCAGTATTTTCACACTTGTTGCATACCTGTAAAGGCACAAGTATTTTGGGTTTGTTCTGGCTGTTTTACGTGATCTGCTTCAAACGTTGTAGAAGTTGTTTGTCTGGTTCCTTCCTGGGTTTTATTAATATCTTTTCCTGTCTTTTCTTCACCATATGCTTCTCTGTGCCAGTTGGCTTTCTTTAGTCTTCAGTTTAAAAACTGTAACCTTAACTTTTAGCCTTGCCTGTTTTGGTTTATGTTGAACAATGTTTTCCTGTGTAGGACCCATCTGTGTCAAAGTTTTCCTTTATTCTTAGTACATTCATATCAGTTTCCTATGCATCAGTTTCCAGTCATACATTGTCACTTCTGGAATGCGATGATATTTCAAAGCATGTCACTTAGAGGTCTCTAGGGGTCCTAACAACCCATATTTTGCCTCCAAAGCACTATCTCCTACTGCTCTACTCTTATTAGTGTCTAAGCAGATTGCAATTGTACTAGTCTTCAAAACTACCTTGGAGTTTTATTGTTAGATATCCTATGAGTTTGTGTGTCTTCATCTCCAGCACAGTTTTCACTGTATGATTGCTTTCATTTCATTTAAAGATTTATCATTTCAGAGCTTAGTATCCAAATAGCTGAAATTTCAACTGTAGTTCTGAAAATAATACTAAAAACAAAAGACTGTTATCAATTGTAGATGTACAATGAAATGAGAACATAATAGCATACATTATTACCTATTACTGTACAATATATCATGTATGATATATAATAGTGTGTATCTATGTATATGATGTATCAGTAACGCAAGCTAAAATTCTTGCACTTGGGGTGTTGATTATGGGATTAATAGATATTTCAGTTTGTGGTACCTGTAGAAATAGATATTTATCTCCTATCTCATATAAATGATATCTAATATATAATATTACATATATTACCATATGTTATCATAATAATATTACGTGCATAATATATATTTTATAATATGGACAAATAAGAATACTAGTCCTCATAACAGCTTCCCACCTCTCCTTTACTTTGCTGGTGTACCCTGTTCTGAGGCCCTTCCTTTATCAGAATCACACCAAGGCTGGTCTCACCCCACACTGACATGCGATACTTGCTTGTGGTCAGCATATAAAAGATCTCTGCTGGGTTTATTTACCTTAAGTGTGTGGGCAAGCAGACAAGTCATGGCAGAGACAAAGCAGGGCAAAAATAGGGCATACTACCAAGTACATTGGCTGTGATATAGTATGGACTATGGTATCATACAGAATATGTCTTCTCACATGGTAAGCTGGAGCTGTTCCACAATGCTTCACTGCAGAAGGGTAGGCAAGCTCCTGTGCCTCTATGACTACGGTCAAATACATTGAGTAGCTGCTGTGATAAGGATTCACACCTTCACTTACACTGCAAGAATGTGTGTTCTTGACCATGGCCTTAAGGAGCAGATTACAGTTGAATAGCAGAAGAGATTTTGAGATACGGACTGCCTGTTTACAAATTGAGTACCCAGAATTAACTCTATCAAGTCAGAGCTAAATGCCAGGGTCATAAAAACTACTGTTAAGACAACAGTTTTTAATACACTGGTCTATAAATAACAACCTTCAAAGCAGAATATCTTCATCCTCATTATTTTCTCTCAACATTGCAAAATTTGGGCAATGATTCATATGACAACTATGGTCCAGATATCTCAGGGCATATTGCTAGTGGTAAAAGGGAACTCAAGTAAAGCCAATAACAAGCTCTTTCAATGTAGTCTGCTAATAAGAGCACAGACTAGTCACACTCACACTCCCCCCCAAATTATCTACAGAGCATAATGTTTGACTCTGACTCCTGCGTGTGATTATTTCATGTAAAACTTATGTATAATTACATGCTGGCATATATCTTGATTAAAACTTATATACTAGTATACAAGTATAAGTATACTACTTAAACTACTTATATACTTCTCAGTGCAGGAAGGCTATGTTAGACAAGGGCAGAATCCAATTTTTTCTTTATTTATGCATTTAAGTTACCTAAATGCAGTGGCATTCTGAGGAGAACAAAGACTGAACAGAAGGACACTTGCATCTGAAAAGACCTGAACCTACGGTCTCACCTGCATTCGAGGACTTTCAGAAGAATGAAACAATAGCAGATGTGGTTTCAGGGTGCTATTCCTGTCATGCCTCTGTGTGTTAGTGTGATAGCATAAGTAGTTACAAAGAAAATGAGCAAGAAGAGGAGCTTTTGTTAGAAATCTTTCTATTTTTTCCCCTCATTTTATGATCTTCAATTCTTGTACATTACCAGTCTTACCTCTAACTGGTATCAAATTAAGAAGTCAGAAAAAAAAGTGTGAAGTCAGGAAAAAAAAAAAAACCAACAAACAACAAACGAGCAAAAAAAAAAACCCACCTGCTGTTGGCCATGTCTTTTTCCTTTGTGTGCACATATAATGTTGCTTTTAAAAGTAGGTCATGCAGTCTATGGGCTCCTGTAGTTAGCTGATTCTGGGATTCCGGTTACCTGTGCACGGTGCCTTTTGGGTATATCTGCTCAGTGCTATTCAGGAACATACGAATTTGTACTTTGTCCTGTGCCAGCCACAAGCAGCACAGTTGCATTTATCAGTATAAGCCACGAGCTTTTGCAGAGAAGCCAGCTTTCAGTTCTTTCAGTGTGTGAATGAACGCAGTGAGTTTGCATGAGCAGAGTGAGCTGGCTTCTCCCCACTGAGCAAAGAGCCCTGAGGTGCTGTGCACACAAAGCTGCCTCAGACTGTGATGGGAGTTGCATGGATACAAGACTTTCAGGACTTCCCAAGATGAATGAATCCTGTTCGGGGCTCCGTAGTAGTCATGCGAGTGCCCTAAATCGCTCCTCGCATGATATGACCATAACTGAGAAGCAGAACCATCCAGGGTGGCTCATGATAATAGATTTAGTACTACTGACTGCTGATGGCAAAGCTGCAAAAAGCAAAGAATCTTTCTGCAGCAGAGAATTGCAACCATTTGTAAGGTCATGGGTGACTGAACATCACTCAGAAGAAACACAGTGATACAGCCCAGTAGTACAGAGATGATTCGGGGCTCGCACTCTGAGTTGTGACAACGAGCAGTAAGAGAAACTGTGCAAAGGAAAGAGTTGTGGCAGTGCAGAAACTCTTTTGGAGGTGAGCCCCAACCACTGCTCCCTTCAGGCAAGGCAAAAAAGCATTGCCCAAAGTGCTAAAGAATTATGAAATCTCCAGGTTCCTCCACGCTTTGGACTGCGCACATCACTGCCTCCTGGCCCTTCAGCAGCCCAGACACACCTCTCCTGCTGGAATACACGTGAGCACCTATTTTCAGTGGTATTGACAAGGGGTCTGGAGGAATTAGCAGATACAATTAAGAGCGGTTCCAACAAAAGAGCTTCCAGCAGCCTAGTTTTTGTATCAAAGCCTTTTGGTAAGTCATGGTTTGATAGGAAGTGACACTTATTCTTTCTGTAGAACTAGATCTTCTTGCCCACTCAGGAGCAGAGAATCACACTTGAGACAAAACAGACAAGTGCATGTCAGTTTAGTTTCTACAGAGGCCCTCGTGTCATGCATTTTTCAGCCAAGACTGTTTCCACTGGTCCTGATGTGGTAACCACTTCTAACTCAAGCGTGAACCAGGAGAATGCCCAGTCGGTCAGGAGTTCACCATCAGTACATTGCAGAAGGCAACGTTTGGGGAGAGTAAAGCAGTCAGTCTTGCAGGTGAGCTGTCCATAAAGCCCAAACAACCTGTGCTGAGCAATTATAGCAGTGAGACCAGCAGAAGACAAAATATTTTTTCTCTTGAGTCCCAGCTGTGGCATCTTTGCTACACAAAAAACAAAACAAAACAAAACAACAACAACAATTTAAAACAAACAAACAAACAAAAACACACACAGATATGCTTGCATAAAGCTGACTGTAGCTTTTGAAACACAGGTGTAAAAAGATGGATAAAATCATGCATTAGGTCCTATTCCGTATCACTTAATTTTTCACATGGAAGCTGGCCAGGTCATTTTAAAGTGGCTGCTGAGTGATCCATGTGTAAAAGGGGACAATTATGTTCTAAGGAACTAATTTAGACTTTGACAGAATCCAGGCAATTAAAGACCTCCAGTAAACCAGGAACTGAATCAACAGGATATTCAAAATGAGTTGGATTCAGATTCAACCATCTGCATTTACACGGAAAGTGACTACATATGAGCCTGCTACAGTCACTGGAGATCCACCCAGTATAGTCAGTGGCATTTAGACTTCCCAACTCACCCTAAAATAGACCCTGAGATTTCTACAGATGCTTCTCCACAGCTGTAGCAAGGACCAGGGAAGCAAGATGCCAGCTACACTCAAATCCTGCTGCTTAATGCTTCTCTCTGGGAAAAGAGTTGGGATGTTCATATAGATCTTAGCAAGAGGAACAATGGTTCAGCCTGCAATTAGAGTTAACAGTTGTTAGGGATCCTGATGTGGCTTTCTGGGATGTGCCTCTGTATTTATCTAGGAGGCAATACCATGTTTTGTACACACTGAGCCCAGCTAGTGGAAGAAGGCCTGTGTGGAGGTAGTGTGGATGCTTAGCTAAGAATTTTGATTCATCACTAACAAGATAATCTCTAAGTTCTAACACAATACCTTACATTAATTCTTTGTTCTAAAAATACATGTCCCAGATACCATGCCAAATTACCCTTTCAGCTACACCTGCAAAACATGGTTGAATGATCTGGTTATATACTCCAGTGTATGTTAAATCAATCAACAGCTACAGGCTCTCATATCCCTAATACAACTGCAAGAAAAAGCAATGTATGAAGGTTGATTTTTTTTTTTTTTCAGTGTGTGTGTGTGTTTTAATCTGTAAAGATAATCTTCAGAAACATGCATACAGCTCTACCTCAATTCCTTTGTGGACTGAACAGGAGAGGAAACATTCAATAAGAGTTTCACAGAAGAGAGAGATGAAAAGATAGAAAGTACTTATTTCAAACAGAATATATATATATATTAGTAGAATTAGTAGAATAGTAGAATTATTAGTAGTAGAAGTAGAACTAGTAGAATTAGTAGAATATTTATTTACTGTAAAATGCCAATCATACCACACGGATTCAATATAAGACCATAGAGTTTTCAGAAGACTGAAGGATCCCCTGGAAACCTGTCATATTGTTTATCACAAATGGCTTCTGCCATTAAGCTTTGGTTCTTTTCCTGGCATTTGAGGTCAAAAGGGGAAAGGTCGACTGTGTTTTTTCCTCTGACTTTCAAAACCACTATGTGAAGTAACTGCAGACTGGAATCTATTGTCTGTCAATCCTGGACATAGGCAATATTTAAAAGATGCAAAGTTATAAAGGAAATCAGTTCATGTACTATTTAAATTTAGATTTTATTTGGTAGTTTTTGTGGTCAAAGTTTATAAAAATATCACCATTTTGTCCTACCTCAGTATTACTTAACAATATTTTAGGGGCAAGCTACCTGCAGGAGGGCCCTATGGCACAGGATAACTCTGTGCTACAGGGACATCCATCAGAGTGGGATGTTTTGCAAGCTGGTTGTCCATCGCCATGTACCCTGGGTAGCCATCTGACAAAAAGTGGAGTCTAATGACGTCGAGTTCCCCGACAGGCATCAGCAATTTTTCAGTAACTGCTTGCATGCATGCTTTTGCTCCATGATAAGTGCAAGGTAGCACTATTTCACCAAGAAGCGAGTTGCCGTGTGCTGTTGGGTAATAAGAGCATGCACGTGGACTGTGACCACAGAGGAGTGTGAGTCCTGTAGGAATGAATTCCTTAACTGTTGTGTTGAATCCTTATAAGGGTCTGTTGTTGCTAATATAAGACAGTTATATTAAAATATCAGCCTTAAATAAAAATAAACGTACAAAGTCTGTGTCTATAGGAAAGATGAACATACATATTTTATGCTAGCACTCTCTAATAGGCAGAAATTATAGGACTACTTTTCTTCAGTTTTGAATAAAGCTGCTTTTACCTAGATTGATACATTTAACAAGCTCTACAGGCACATATTTCTCCAGTAAAGTAAACCTGGTAACTTTTCTACATTTTTTTTCACTTGAAAAATAGAGGGATTTTCACCTCTCAATGTGAAATACTTGTGGAGAGAAGACACTCATGTTTTACCTTGCCCTAACTATTTGAGGTTAGAACTATAACCACCATAGGGCTTGCTTTAACCAAATGCACTTAAATAAAGACTAAAGGTTGTCTCTGCAAGAGGTGTTTTTTGTTTTGTTTTGTTTTGTTTTGTTTTAATATCAACGTAGAGATTCTGAAGTCACCCTTTCAGTGTAAAAATAAGTCGTCTTTTTCAGTGAAGGCATAGATACGGTTTTCTTATGTACTTTATCTGAATAATCTTTAGTGAAAAATATGAAGTTTTGTTTGTCTTAAACTAAATGACATAGGTAGGGAATATTGCAATTAGTTGGATGTTTTCAGCTTTGTTTGCTCAGAAATACAGATCAGTGCTTGCACACACAAGTGCACAAAGGTGCTCATTTCCTGAAAGTATTCATTTTTAAAAGAAGATACGTGAAAGATTAATGTGAAGTAATGCCATTGTGATAACATAGCTACAGACTCAGCAACATTTGGTGATTGTGAGAATGATGCTCTGAACAAAACAACTGAAACAAAGAAAAAAAAAAAAAGAAAAAAAAAAAGAACTCAGCAAAAAGAACAGGGAAGGGAAGGCACAATTAAGAGAAGTTTCTTAGAAGACTTATGTTCAGATCTTGACTGGGTGAAGGAAACCCTCAGCTTGTAGAGATGTAACACTAAAAGTTAAAATTTCCACAAAAGTTTATTGAAAGGGTGAGAAAGAACAACCAAACAGAACCTTTGGCCTCTTTCAGCAAAGCCCACCCTCAACGTAGGGAGTGCACAGTCAGCGATGCACTTATTGACATTCCTCGGCTGGGGGAACATGAACATTTACAGAAATAAGTGTTTCTCTGAATCACATCAGTAACGCCTGGGGAGCAAGATCTGAGACGTGTTAAAAAGGGAACTTCTTCTTGTTCTCATATTAAAACACTTTTCTCTATCTAAATATCAAAGTGTTCGTCATTTTTCTCATGTTATCCCTTTGCCTTCCTTGCTTGTTCTTCTCTTCATACGCAGTGTATAAAGGAAATTAAGTGTTTGTTTTCTACACTGGTCTAATATTCTGTCATCTGACCAGCAATTCAGACAGTTCATGAAAGGCAGAATCCCCAGAAGGAATATTGCACATAGAGGATTCCAAAGTTTTCACCGGCTTTAGGTAAATTTTGTGAGAAATAAACTGTCCTACCCCTTTAGCTCTCATTTCAGCTTTATAAGTCATAAGAAGAGCGAGGAAAAAAAAATCAGCTTTTTTTTTTTTTTTCCAAAAATATATTATCTTGATATAAAATAAAATACATTCCTTAGTCATGTTTGCTTTAATTAAAAACAGCCAATATGGCTTTCTTAAGTGCTTAGAATAAAACCTCTGTTTTCATTTTATTTCATTCTGAATATATTTGCAATTGAGTTCAGCATTTCATGTTTGTTTGTTTGTGTTTCTGTAGTCTGAATTATGCTGTCCTACATTCTTCAGCTGGAATAGTGTCTTTCTAAAAGTACAAAGATATCAAAGGATTCAGGAAATTAGACTTTATTATAGACAATAGAGCTTTAACAGACAGAGAACCAAAATAATGAAACAGAAAAGGTTTTGGAAGGCTTTCTGTTGCAATGAATGTTTGAAATTTATTTTTCCATCTCAATTCACAAACTTTTTATAAAATGGTATTTCTGTGTTTCAGTCAAATCACAGACTTTTAATTCTTGTTCACAGGTGCACTTCACATTGACAACAGGAAAAGAATAGATGTGAGAAAGGAAATATATCAGTTTTATCTAGTAGTCTCCTAAAAAAAGGTTAACACATTTCTGTTGTTACTCCTCCATGACAAAGAAGTGAGACGGTCATCTTCCGCTTTTTTAATCTTTCTATTTCAGTACACCTTTTACTGTTTTAATCACCAAGTTTTGTCCACTAAAGGGAAAGGAATCACCATCCCCGTCAAAAGAGGCGCTAAGCAGCTATCACCTTTGCTTATGGTTATAGCTCGGAAAAAAACTGGTGTTACTGAAGTTCCAAGTGAGCTTTCTGTGTAGAGTGCCATGAGTGAGAGGGTATGAAGAAGAGCAAAAAAATCCTCCCTGGATTTAGTGAGGTTTGCTCCAGAAGATCCAGGTGTTCTTAATACCTATTATTGAACTGAAATAAATCTGCTTACTAAATGTTCTAGAAATGAGGCAAGCAGAAAAACTTAACATTTCTCTCTCGCTGTCAAAGTCTCTCTGACTAATGTAAATGACAATAAGACTGGACTTTCTCACTTGAAGAATCCTTACAGAGTTTTTCTTTCAGTCTACCTATATGTTCATTTGTCATAGTTCAGATCTGGCTGTTGCTAAAATAAAAGCAAAACAATGTCTTTATTACAGGGATATCTATATAACAGTGTATTTTTACAGTTTATGAAATCATATCTGAGGGTTGATATTTTAAAATTACTCTACAGGAAAGTTTATTTTGCAGTAAATCATGCAAGGTCCACAGATTTGAATTGTGTTGTAGGCCTGAAATTGCAAGAAAGCAACTCACAAATGTAGAGGGAACCTAATTCTATTGCTTATAAAAAATACTTTCTCACTTTATTTATGACATTTTCAACTAAAACCACAAGTGATAGACAGATGCTGTGGTTGCGGTGGAGGAAGGACTTAAAAGTACCCTGAACGAGATAGAAACATAAGTACAGTGCTAACTAAACCCAAATAAAAACAATAACGGGAGAGATGAAGAATGTTGAAATGCTATGTTTTGAGTCCAGCAGCTTAATCTGGCCATTTAAAAGGCAAAATATCAAAAGTAAGTGTGACAGTGCAGAAAATTCTGCTGGCCCAGGCTTTAATGAGCAATGAATTCAGCAATAGAGCCCCAGAAAGATTTGGCAAAAGGAAAGGCAAAGATGGAGTGATGGTCTATATGATGTGAAACAGGTTGTGAACTTGCAAGTCTTGTGTGCTCTGCATGCTCCCTCCTCCCTTGCAGAAGACACTAGGGAGTTATTCACTCCTTGTGAAGGACATCTTCCTTACCAAAAACCATGACAAGAGGACCCACCCTATTTGGAGAGCTTTTGTCGGCATCTAAACACAAAGCCCAGAACTTTACAATCCAGGCGCCCTGTTGAAAAGGTGCTTAAATGTGGGAGGCACTTATGTTTTACTGACAGTT